>NW_028185328.1:2722322-2782583 GCF_003343005.1 Rhea americana | reverse complement strand
GTTTGGGAGCCGGGAGCGAGAGCTGGGAGCTGCAGTTTGGACTGCCCACCTGACCGGTTGGGATGAAAAGATCACCCTTAATGCTCGAAGTGTAGAAACTTGTTGGTTCAAAATATGATCAAAGGAGAGAGGGTTTCAAAAAGGGAGAAAGTTAAAACAAGAATCCTTCAGTAAGCTTCTTSAAATCTGGGATGTGAGATGGCTGGTATCCCTGGAGAAGACCAGGAAGGAGGGTGATCTTGAGGTTGTGTGTTCCCCCAGGAACACTGTCCGTAACCTCAGGGATGGCATCAACAGTGGCAGTGCTGCCAGGGCATGAGTAGAAGTGGTATCATGAGATATGGGTGTCCCCGAGATCTGAGACCAGATCTCTGAGAGCTGATTCCCCCTTGGAGCCTGGTTCCTGGGGGTGCTGGTGTTCCTGTGAGTCCCAAGGGCCCTCTATCACCTGCATGGCGGCTGCAGGCTCCCCTAAGTGAGTGCTCGCTGCATGTCGTCACCACAGTGTGGGACACTCAGCCATGGGGCTCACCTGCACCTTCCCAAGTGTGCAAGCACCACAGAGTTGTGCCGCTGCCCCAGTGCGGAGAAGGGGATGTGCTCTTTGCCTTCGTGTACCCACCAGCTGCACAATCAGAGGCTGGCTTGTAGGTGGGCAAGGAGAGGAAATACCCTGTGCAACAACAGTTTTTTTTTTCTTTTTTCTTTAAGAAATTAGTGTGCCTTGGGACTGGCTGCCTCGATCCTCTCTCCTGGCTGGAGATATCCAAGATACTCTCTTTGTAGGTCAGGGCAGTAAGAGGGAGTGCTGCTAGGACTCATACCTATTAGATGTGAGTGGTGTGAGAGAACCAACTTTAGACTGGCTGTGGGAGGTGGAAAGATGAAATACTCCTATAGGACTTGATGCCATGAGAAGAGACTAATAAGCACCAATGCCTTTAACCATGAACCTGGCCAAGGCTGTGACTTCCTTGAGACAGTTCAGTGGCTGGTAATGGATGCATGAGATGAGTCAGTGCCTAGTCCCTAGAGGTGACATGCTCACCAGTGTCCTTGCTGGAGGATTTAGCTGTCAGGCTGCAGAATGAATGACCCCAGAAGGGCTCTACAGCCCTCTTCTTGCCTTGGGAATGCCTTCACTGCATGACACAGATTAAAGTTACCACGCTTGTACTGTATGTGTTCAACTGAACTTCAGCTGTCATCAATCCTGTAATGCTCACCTGCAGGAAAACACAGCTAGTAACTGGACACGGAGTAGTTAAGAAAGGGGGGGAAACTCACCTATCTCTCCCTTCCAGCAGAGGCTCTTCAACTGTGAGCTTGGGAACAGCTCGTTGCACTCACACCAGTGCACTTAACACTGCAGGGAAAAGCACGTGCTGTGATACTTGTTCTGTCTAGCAAGGGCTTGGGAGTTGTGGCCTGGGTGCAAATGGTCAGGGAACACAGCTCGGTGCAAATGGTCAGGGAACACAGCTCCAAGCTGTGGGCTGAATGGCTGTGAAGTATAGGGGGGACGTGTTAGCTTAATTTTAGCATTTTAAAAATCAGTTTGTTTGTATATAATTCCTTAAGGATTGTGGCCAGCAAGTGTTCATATTGACCCTAGGATACTGGGACCACAAGGTGCTATCACAATATGCTTTACTAACATCTCTTACTCARTGTACTGGAAAAGCTAAAATCAATACAGAGACATGATCTTTCCCTGGCAGAGACTTCAGAGTTGCAACCTTCCTCATTACCTTTACCTGTAAGCCGGTCGAGCCCTTGACACTCCTGATCTGCCCCTGCAGGAGCCTCGTCATCTCTTAACCTGTGTCACTCCTCGTGCTAGCGGCAGCCGCTCCGGACGCACCAGTCTTTATCCAGCTCTATTTCTGCCTTTACGGAGAGGTCCACAGCAACCTGCCATCAGCAGCCTGATCACATTAACTCAGTCGATGGACAGTAGGAGCTTGTGAAGACTGTTTCTTACTCTGATTATTTTTATCCCTTTTCTTAATATTAATCTGACTTGAGAAAAAATAATCCAATTGTAAAAGCAGCTGCCATATTTAGGCTCATACCAACTGGTGCTCCCTGCCCACTTACCTCTGAGCGTTGCTCTGTTCCTAGCCCCTCGTCTGGTTTTCCTGAGACTGGGAGCTCTTCAGGGTAGGGATTCCTCTGTGTTTGCTGTGAGGCAGAGGTCTTGCGGAGAAAGATAATAATCCATGTGATCATTTAATTTAGATTAGATTGTACCACATGCAGAGGCAAGACTGAATTAAAATTACATAGGCAGTCTTAATTGTGCTATTTTTCAACTTTACAACTTCTTTGATACGGCATTTAGTGCAATGCCTCTCTGATTAACTCGTCTCCTTCTCCTTGGCCCAAACTCAGATATGTGGCACCTATAAAATATTGGTGCAGTTTTGTCCCTTAGCTGTGACAACATTGTATTACTGGAGTGTGTAAAAGAGCCAGATCAACAGTAAGTTGTAGGAACCTCAAAATAACAGGACATATGCTGTTCCAGYAGGTTTCACAGGTATATATCAGCAGCAAAGGACTGGCCATGCTTCTGGATCTGACTCCGTCACGAGCTTTCTGCCCCCATGTGAAGGAAGGTGARAGAGGCTGTCATTCCCAAGCCTGATCCACTGCCTCTGGATCCCTCCAATCTGTTTCACACCTCCACCTCCAACACTATCTCTCTCCTTCTTCTTTTCAGCCCTACTCACCCCCAAAGCTCTCTGGTAAAGACTTYTGGATAAAAGTTCTTCCTCCTAGTTTTTTCCCCTCTCCTTGCCCATCAGTCTGTGTGTTCCTCTRTGCTAAGTGTGTCCGATAAGTTTGTGCACTCTCGTTCCCTCATCTTCATGTCTCTCTCCTCAGCCTGTGCTGAAATTTCTTCCTTCAGTTTCTAACCACAGTCTGTGTGTCCTACACAGTTCCCATATCTCAGACACCTTGACCCAGCCCATTCTTCTTTCTCCACTGGTGCTCCCCAGCTCTGTACTTTCCCCCTTGCTGTCTATTCCTGGGTCACTAGCCCCCTGCCTAAACATATCATTTGCAATGTTATTTGTTGTGGCTTTGTGCAACCTTAGCTTTCCCTGCAGATGGTGCGTTAGGTGTAGCTTCCTACATGTGCCACTCAGGCAGAGYAGACCCCGTTCTGTGAGCCAGTGCATTCCCCTGACCATGACCACTGATAAATATTCTGSATTCCTGGAAGGCTGCAAGACCTGACTAGATCAAGCCCTGAGCAACCTCGTCTAAACTCATGGCTGACCCTGTCTTGAGTGGGAAGTTGGACCAGAGAGGCATGAGGTCCCTTCCCCMGCAAGTGATTTTATAGTGCCATGAACACAGCCTTGTTCAATGGAGCTAAAGTGAACTGAGCTTTCCTGACCAGCACAACAAGACAAAACCTGCAAACTCCTGATGATCCTTTAGTCAGTATRCATATCAGCTACTCACTCTTCTTCACTTTAAATTTGTTAAAAAAGCTCCTTCTTTTTGCAGTGACAACCAAAGAGGAACTCAGACTACTTTACAATAACATATGCATATCAGCTTGCAGAAACCGCACAGGCTCATGGAGACATGGTGGAAACCACAATGGCTCATATCAAGTAAGAATCACAGWAGATTCAAATCCTGCTGATATTCATTATATTACCGCCCTTCTTCCCCTTGTTCCCTGTTCCAGCAGATATGGTACATCCTGAAATATGCATAGCACAGAGCAATGTGAGTTTATCTGGTAAGGAATATTTTTCATGTAAATTGCCTCTGCAACCAACTTTATACAGCAAAATAATAGTACAACGAAGGTAGGTGGTAATCTAATAGCTTTSTCTCTTCCTCAACTGGTGGTTAGGTATTAGGCTGGGAGTCTTAAGTCCGAGTCCTTCTTCCACCTCACTTTGGGAGTAACCTGCAGTAGAACAACTCTCTTGCTGTGCACCAGCACATGAGCCCGGAGAGCTTGGATGGGCATAGCAGGGCAACACTGCTGGAAAGAAGAGGATCATGGACACCGGGAAGGAATAGGTTAAGGCARTAGGACACGTGTTGGAGAGGAAGTTTTCTAGACATGGGACATGGGAGACTCAAGGCCAAATGTATATACAAGAAAAAAGTGCCGCAGTGCTCAAGAATACTGCTCTGCTCTTAAGAGAAAACTGTTCATATTTTCATGCTGCAGAAGTCTTTGGACYTGCAAGGCTGTCTTTACCTTGGTCTCTGCCTCCCTCCTTCCTCAAAAGATGAATGTCTCTGGTTGGTGATGGATTATACTGCTGGAGCTCTTGTCCACACCCTTGTGGAGATACAGTCTTTTAACAGCTAGAGCTGTTAAGGTTTTAAGCAAAGCATCCCTAAATCTCATAAGGATTGGCTGTTTATAGGCAATCCATGCTTTTTGGGAGGATGCRGAGAGATACATTGTACCTGCATGCATACCTGGATTCACCTCTAGCAAAGCTACCTGGGTGCCATGCACCACTCACCGCATTCTCACAGCCATATCTCACACACAAGTGTTGCCCCTGCCCAATTTTAACTTTCTCACTTCCAGCCAGGATGACCCATTATTTGAGTGAGGATGTTCCTTAAGACTTAGTTTTTATTTTAACAAAGAAATGAGGTGATCCCATTTTCTCTTTGGCAAATCAGTAGTTCTGGGAACAGTGGGATGGGCAGGGAGGTGCTCTCCTATGAATGTGGGCCTCTGCATCTCTCCTGGCTGCTCCTCCTACTCCAGGTGAGCAGGAGGCTTGTCCCAAGCTCACAACCTGGTGCACCAGAGAGACCAGAGAGCCGGGTCTGCTGCCTTCCTCCTTTCTCGCTTTACCTGGGCCTTGTAGAGAGTGTCACCAGCTTTAGATTTGCAACTCCTTCAGTCAGACTTGGTTGAAATGGCCTCAGGAGTCTTTCCTAGGAGCAAGACAGATAGCATGCCTACATGAACCATGTTTCCTTCAAAGACCCATGAGGCTAAAAGCATTTGAACTGCTTTCACTTAAAAGCACCAAGAACATTGAGCTGAGACCAGGCCTATAAAAATGTAGCCCAAAAAGTGAATGAAGAAGAAATTAAACTGTTCTAGTATTCTTTATTATAGCTTTTGCAGGTACTTCTACTATAGACAGACACATAATGAAATAATCTCAAGTGAAAATTGCTGTAGAGAGGTAGCATTTGTGCGTTTCACTGGCTGTGAACTGAAATCTCTGTCTGTGCTTCCCACCTGCTTCAAAGTCATATATTCTCACAGACCTCCCCTTTCCACCCTGCTCCCTCTGCCCCCCAAATACCTGCCTGTATCCTTCTCATCTAATTACCTTCATGAAATCTTCTTTACTTGTAGTCTCCATCATGTGAACTTTTCAACACAAACTTTTGTTCTGGGCTCGCTGCTGTGAGGCAAAATGGCAAGACTTACTGTTGCCTCTCTGTTTTTCTACTTTGTATTCCTGAAGCACTCTGAAAGAGAGGAGCAGTTTAACGTGTCATTACTTACTGCATCTTCCTTTTTCATGGCCATTTGCATGCCACTCAGGTTTTGAAATCTTGCATTAAGAGCTTATTCCTGAAGGAGCAAATAGCGGCTTAATCAGAATCATCTGCAGAACACTTGGATTCGCACAGTCTTTATGCAACCAGGAGCTAATTTATTTATTTCTATTAAACTAAGTCACTGCAAAAAGAACAGATGAGAAATTGGAAACATTATCATGTACTTGTGATAGACTTCCGGGGTGTTTTCTCCTGGGTCTCTGTCACTGGGCAAGCACAGAGGACATGGTCTGTGAATGGGGTGGGACTCCGCAACTTTGCAGAGCACCGGAGGTGAACGTGCTCAGAATTGTTCTAACTGGTGGCTAATGACAAGGAATGAAGTGGTTTTGGGGGAGATGTCTCATCATGGAAAATACCTGCTGATGCCAAATGCAGATGTTAAAAAATCAGGAGATGAGCCCCTGAAAAGTTTAAATATCTCATAATTAGGCAAATTAAGGTATGCTTTGTGTTTTTATTTTTTCTGCAGGTTTGAGTCTGGTAGAATAAGGATCTTTATAACTTTGTGGCACTCAAGGGTGTCAGAAAGCCTCTGAAAGCTGAACTTCCCATATGCAGAAGAGAGCCCTGGAGCAGGGTCTGTGGGGACTAGCTATAATGTCCTGGGAGCTGGCATCACCAAGGTAATTCTTTAGCCCTTTTTGACTTCCCTTCTGACTCTGTTTTCTGAATTCATATGCTGCAAGAGGAAAAGCTGTGGCTTTGGCAGTTTCTAGAGATACAAACATCAGGCAACTTTTCTGATGGGCTAAAGACTGGCCTTGCTTTTTCCAAGGCAGATGTAGCTCACAAGCTGTATCAGTGCTTTGTTTGCCCCTCTGGAAGGTGGAGCGTGTCGTGTGTGTGTGTGTGTGTGTGTGTGTGTGTGTGTGTGTGTGTGTTTGTGCCTTTGTGGGTTTGATGCTGGTCACTCAGCAGCCCGGAGACTGCCAACCCCAGTTTCCCAGAGAGCAGGAGCAGTGCCAGTGGCCCATGTGCACAGCGTGGTCAACTCTGCAGCTGGACAACCCGTGTCCAGCTGCAGCAGTCTTTCAGCCTTTGCTTCCTCCAGTGCTGAAGGAAGCCCCTGGGCAACATCTGAGGRGTGAGTGCTCAGCTGCTAGGAAATTAAGAAGGGACAACACAGGCCACCAAGCAAGTAATAAGTGACAAATTTAAATCACTCCTGTTTTGACTGAAGTGAAATTATTGATCTACTATCTGCTAGAGACCCCCGAATGCATGTCTGGAGCTACCCAGACCCCAGCTCAAGGGCTCAGTCTGATTTTGTGCAGAGGCATTCCTCACCTATCTGCTGGTTAAATGGTACAAAACATGCTGCTTCAGTGGTGCATGGCACAACACATGGGAAACATGTATCACGGATGCCTGAGCAGCCTATTTTCTCAGGTTTTCCTGGGCTTTTTGCTTGACACTCTGTCCTGAGGATAGGATGGTACAATTATATCAGAGGAAGGCAGATGACTGACAGATGAACTGATGGCTGATTTGTCATAGAAAGGTGAGAGACACTGTTATGCCTGAGGAAGYCACAATGCAGCTTCTGAGGAGCTATCTAGGTATTTAACGAATTGTACAGCTCAGTATTCAATGCATTGTGAAATATGCTGGTGCTCTGCAGGCAGGAATGTAGGCTTTGGCTTGCTAGATCTGATGGACAGCTGTTCTGACATTTGAAAGCTTTTAATGCTTTATACTGTGCTCATGCAACAGTGCTTACTGTTAACTTGCCCAACAAAACCAGTTGCATGGCCTTATTTTTTACTTCTTATAACTATGCCAAATGTTAACAGCTTTCCATACCAGTGGCCTGATTCAGGATGATTTTTTCTGAAAGTATCAGGCTAGAATCAGAACATAAGGAAAAAAAAAAACCCCACTATTTTGCCTTTATTGAACTAGCACTTAAAATTGAAATCTCCCACAGTTTAGGGCACAGGCATACCTATAGTAAAAAGCCACTATTCCCCTGTATCAGACAAGAGATGTGGAAAGGATGCTGCTTTACACCAGTGCATTGGACAATCAGGTGATTGTTTAAAGCTTCTTGTGAAGTCTGAGGCTGAAATGAGTACGCATCCTCCAAGCCCTTGGTGCATAACCACAAAGCTGTGTTTACTCTGAGATGTTGGTGCTTTAGAGAAAGCAAAAAAAACATCTCTGTGATTGTGCATTGACATTCAACAACATGCTTCTRTGTGACATTTCCTCCTAATGTAGCCCAAGTGGTTTTATCACTTGTACTGAGAGTTTAGYTTGAGTTGGAGGCTTCAAAGAGAGGCACTTATGGTTCATCACTTTTCCACCTTCTTTCAGTATGCCTCAGCACGGAGCCTGGTGAATAATTTGCAGCACTGTGTTGTGTGCATAAATCACACATTTGCAAAACTAAAAGCTCCCCAGGGCAAATTTTTTGTCTTTCCTTCTGCTCTTTGCCCATGGTGCTGTCACTGTAGGACTGGACCATAGCAAGGAACTCTTTTCTGCCCTTAACCAGAAAGGCAAAGCCATGAGGCTCACATGTCTCTTGGGTGCAGTATGTGGTGACCAAAGCTGGACATGTCCCACAGCAGCAAGTGGCACCCAGGCTAAGTCTCCCCTTTTTTTCCATCTCCACCTGCAGAACATCACCTCTCGGCTGCCACCTCTGTGCAGTCCCATTGGGACACCCGGTGGCCATGAGCAAAACTGCAAACTGTGAACATAACCCAGGCCCTCYGCTTGGGAATGGCACGCATCATGTGGCACACCGGTGTAAGCCAGTGTGGGAGCCCTGTGCCATGTGCAGCACTCCCAGGTCACCAAGCAAGGACACACAGTGTGTGCAAAAGCACACACATGTGGTAAAGGCCTTCACAGCTGTTGGGTGAGCAGTGGGTGTTGAGGTGACCATGGGCACAGATGGCATGTGGAGGGCCCCAGCACTTGGCTCCCACTGGATGCAGAGGGGATCCGTGTGGGCACATGTCTGGGGAAGTCTTGGATGATACTACATGTGATGCTTCCTTTGTGATGAACTTCTGAAATGAGGTGCTTCATGCTGTTGGAGGCATTGAAGCAAGCTGGCAGCAAGTAGTGAAATGGCAAGGAGATTTGCACCCTCAGGTGGGAGGCAACAGCAGCCCAAGTGGAGGAAGAAAACTAACACCCTTTCCTAAGTCTCCTCATTCTCACCTGTCAGAGACACATCTCCTGAGTCATCAGCTCATCCCCTTGGGCCAGCCTTTGGGGCCATGGTCAAGCTGGCTGGTACCTCCACAAGGCTGTGGGGTTGCTGCAAAAGCCTCATCCTCAAAACAAGCTGAATCCCAGCAATCTCTCAGGGGTATGGTTTGATCACAGAATTATGGAATGGGTGGGGGTGGAAGGGACCTCTGGAGATCATCTAGTCCAACACCCCTGCTCAGCAGGGTCTCCTAGAGTATGTTAGACAGGGTTACATCCAGGCGGGCCTTGAATATCTCCAGAGAAGGAGACTCCACAAGCTCTCTGGGCAACCCGTTCCAGTGCTCTGTCACTCTCACAGTAAAGAAATCCCCCCTCACATTCAGGTGGAACTTCCTGCGCTTCAACTTCTGCCCATTGCCTCTTGTCCTGTCACATGGGACAACTGAAAAGAGTTTGTCCCCATCCCCTTGACACCCTCCCTTCAGGTACTTATACACATTGATAAGATCCCCCCTCAGTCTTCTCTTCCACAGGCTAAACAGGCCCAGCTCTCGCAGCTGTTCCTCATAGGGCAGATGCTCCAGCCCTCTGGTCATCTTTGTAGGCCTACGCTGCGCTCTCTCCAGTAGCTCCATGTCCATCTTGTACTGGGGAGCCCAGGACTGGACACAGTACTCGAGATGAGGCCTCCCCAGGGCTGAGTAGAGGGGCAGGATCACCTCCCTCGACCTGCTGACAACACTCTTCCTAATGCACCCCAGGAKACCATCTGCTTTCTTGGCCACAAGGGCACATTGCTGGCTCATGGTCAACTTGTCATCCACCAGCACTCCCAGGTCCTTCTCTGCAGAGCTGCTTTCTAGCACGTAAGCCCCCAGCTTGTACTGGTGCCTAGGGTTATTTTTCCCTAGGTGCCGGACACTGCACTTGCCCTTGTTGAACCTCAGGAGGTTCCTCTCTGCCCAGCTCTCCAGTCTGTCCAGGTCTCTCTGAATGGCAGCACAACCCTCAGGTGTATTAGCCACAATGACGCTTTAGTGACACACAAACAGAAATTGCCATGGTCAGGAAGGGCTGGAAACTTTTTATTTTCTTTTTCTTTTTTTCCTTTTCCTTTTCCTTTTCCCCTCCTGAAGCTGCAGCTTAGAGTCTGCAGTGTTTGTTACAGGMAACTAGAGGGTTGCTTTTGCGGTTAGGTGATGACACTCATCTGGAAAGTTTGCAAGAAAATGATCAAAGAGAAAGTATAAAGATGAAAGATTTCCCCCTCTGTGCAAGCACCCAGCTGATACAGTGCTTGCTGCATCTTTTCTGACTGCACAGAGGCCTCCAGCATCTCCAGAGACAGAAAGAGGTAATGGTGTGGTTTGGCTGGGAGAAGATCATGGCAGCACTGAGTTCGGAGATGGTTATTTGCAGATGATGGTTTCGGCTGCTTCATGGTGAAACACCACTTCTGATGGCCTTTGGCTAGGAACATATAAAATGCTGTAGGCAAGGTCATGCTGGTGGTTCATCTAGGATGGCAACATGCCACTTGCAYGTAAAACATTCAGTGGCACATTTATGGAAACCAATATCCTCCCAAAATGAAACATGGAGCTGCAGAAGCAAATCTTGTCCTACAAGGGGAGAACAAGTCACATACAACAGGTTATAGCCATGTCACATCGTACCTCCTCAAGGCTACTAGCTCCTTGGGTAGGGGGATCCCAGGGTGACCCCCTGGGAGGGGGACTAGAGTAGAGCAGGTGGGAAAGGCTGTCTGCTGAGTGGGAGAAAGGTACAAGAACACCYGAAAATGCAGAATTGCAGAATAACCTTGGAATTCTGCAGTGGAGTGATGTTCTGAAGAAAAAGGCTTTCCTGCATTGGTTTTCCTGTCTAACACGGCTGCCTGCGATCTCCTGACTCATATGAACACYACATTTTTAAAAAATCTAGCAAACCTCTTGGTAGCAATGATATAGTGTGGCAGTGAATCACACAGGATAATTATAGTGTTTAAAAAACATTCCTTTTCAGTGCTGAATGTTTTCTCTTTTAATTTTGTCAAATATCTTCTTGCGAGGGAAGACAAATAATGATGCCTAATTTCCGTTCACAGATTCTCYCTTAGGAACAGGCTCTGTAAGAGCATCTCTTTAGAGACATCATCATTGGATTAAAGAATGAGAGGGGTCTTCCTTCACCCTGATAATGAATATTCCTGTGCTGTTTTGTGTACTTAGAAAATTTCATTTTTTCGTTATGTTTACGCCCTGCTGTAAGCTGCTTTAGCTTTTTTTGCCACGAGGCGCAGCAGCAGCTGGTGAGGCAAGAGGTGAAGGTCCAAAGGAGAAGGGTGACCAGCTCCACCGACTCCAGTGATGCTGTTGCCYGCCATAGCCATGCCGAGGATGGTCCAAATGGCAGCACCTTGTTTGGGGGCTGCCAGGAGCTCGCAGCTCAAGGAGAGATGCCCATTTGACTCTGCCTGCTTGAGGAAGTGCTGGAGCCAGGCCCAAATCCTATTTCACTTCCTTCTCCAAAACAGGTGGATTAGGGCTCACTCCAAAAGGCAGAAATGAGGAATGAAAATGCTAGTTCCTTCAGTGCAGGAGAAACACAAAAGGATATTAAGACAAGTGGTGTTTGTTAAACTGGTAGGGAAAAAACAGTTTGTTGGGTAACTGCTCTGACTGGCATAAGAAAGTAGCAGTGCAATTTTTTATAGCTTTTCCACTGAACTGGTTGTGGCTCTGGGCTCTGGTTATATTCTGTCACTGGGTCAAAAGACAGTGCTATCCAAAGCTGCTGTTACGAGATCCATCTTCTGCCTATGTCCAGGAACATTTAAAATGAACACYCAAAGGAGATTATAATAATGTTCCCTCTTGGGTCCTAGGAAGACATTCACAAATAAAATGCRTTTTGCTAGTTGTTACAAAGTCCATAATTTCTGGAGCAAGTTAAACTACTGGAACATTAACCTTCAGTTTCCCTGTGAAAGCTTTTGGTTGTATAGAAGCGTCCAAGATACGGTAGTTCCCTGCAACATCACTCATGCTGTTGCCTTGCAAATAGCACCATCCTTGTAGATCCTGTTTATCCAGTGCTACCTCTGATCAGCTGAGCTACCTGTCTTGGGTTTCCTCTGCCAATGCGAAGTTTGGTGGGTTTAATTTGACTGTAATAACTGGGAAGATTATTTTTCCAGTCTCCAACTGTAGAACTATTTGACATCCCATTCTTTCTCCAGTTTAATATGAGGATGTAACAGTGCTGATACCAAAAGGCAGAAGACAATCATGCTGTGTTGCATTATCATCCCTGAGGCAAACTCCAGGCCATTAGCAACTCAGTTTATCGAATTCCTCCTGCTGATCGTGTGTGATCAGTGCCTGCTTTAGAAGCAGGCATTCCAGTTGTATATTTTATTGCTCCAAGTAAGATGGGAACATTTACTTTGGCTACCCACATATAAGGGCTGATCCTATTAATCAAAGGCAGGAAACTTTCAGATAAGGACAGATGAACTTTTGTAATGTTGCCAAGAAAGTAAAACAAGGCATCACGTGCAGAGAGGAAGGAAAAAACCAGTCAGTATTTTTTTTTCACATTTTCTCTTTCAATGTATAACATTAACCATTTTAACCACTTGGTAGGGGTGGGTGTACTTGTTCCAGTGTCCTTTCTGGGAAGGAGTCAGAGCCACTTCACCATGTGTCATACATGCAGGCAAACAYGGGTGACTCATTGATCGTAGCAGGGCTCTGAGCTCATGCTAGCGAAGCGCGAGCTCAGGGGTGCAGCTGGGCTACAAGGCTGTCCTGTCCTTCAGTGAAGTGTCAATTAAGAAAAGCCTTTCAATTAAGCGTCTAAATAAAAATCTAAATGATAAGATGGTAAAAATGTAGGAAATTAGTGTAAGAAAATTCAGTGCAAGATCTTAYGGAAAGGGACAAAATTCTTGGCAGGCTGCTTTTACACACTCACACACTCATGAGCTAACAAGCCCGAAGCCTGTGTTCAAGTGGTCTGGCCAGGATCACTTGTGAGCAAGAGGTCCACACGGGCCACTGGCTTTCAAGTCCTCACTGTGTCTTTTGAGTTCTTCTCAACTGGCCATAGCAAACCAAATTTTGGACAGATGCTTACAGGACCCACCTTAGGAGCCAACAGCTGTTACAGGTGGTCCTTTGCCTGTGAATCTGACTGTCGGTAGCCTCTTTGCCCCATAGGCCAGGTTGCTCCAAGTTATCTGCTTTTCCTTGTTTGCACTATATATTTGAACTCTGTGTCCACAGTCTATTTTTCTGTTGGGCCGAGAGGAAAAGGACTGGTATGTGTGACATGTCTCACCCTCGTTGCCGTCCTCCTGGTGTTCAAATGCTGGGCCTTCTGTGAACTAGTCACCTGTGGGGGTCATATCGACATGTCAGCCTTTGGTCTTGACATGAACTGTGGGAATGATGTCCTTTGTTGTCAGTTCAGGCCATTGCTTCAACTCTTGTCCTGAGTTTACTTCAGGGGCTGACAAACCTTCCCATTCATACTTTGTTCACACCAAATTTCTGTTGCAAGGATGCTTTCTTGTTATGTAGCTCTATGGGAGATGGAAAAGGCTTGTCTAGAGTCCTTCCTCAGGCTTTGACACTGTCACAGGCTTAAGTAAGGTTGTCTCATGGAAGCTGTCTTTGCTTGTCAGTCTACATCTTCCTGTGAATTATGAGGTTGGAGCGATACTGGTTTCAGTCCAGACCTACCAATGCCCTCAAGCACAAGTTTAACTGTGCCAGTGTCTCCTTTGGGATGACTCGCCTGCTTGAAGTCAAATGGGTGCAGAAGGATTTTGCTGGACGGGACTTTGTTTGCTGCTTCAGTGTGAGTTGTTGTGGGCTCTGGCCACAATCTGCTGATGCCCATGTGAATCTTCCCTTCAAAACCAGCGCTAAGCTCTCTTTTGACAGAGTCTTTAATTGTGGTTTTGAAAATGTATAGATAGAGGAGAAGATAGAAAATATTTCACAGATGATGGTGACTAGGCTCTGGCAATTCAAATATTCAGCAATAACTGTCCAGGCCCCATTAGGTTTTACTGGCATTTTAACACACTATTCCCTCAACTAAATTTTACAAATATTGCTGGAAACTTTGAAATTCCCTCACTGTTGTACTTCTTTTCTGAAATGAGGGTGAAGCAAAGGGCCAGGACACAACAAGGAGAGGGGGATGAGGGATGGGAAAGTAGAGTGGAAGGGGAGATGAAAAAAATGTGGTTTGGATGGTGACATAGGCCATGACCCTGCCTCTTTGGAGAAGTCAGTCAAGCCTGGGAAGTGGAAAAGGAGCAAACAGGCAGATAGGTGAAGCAAAGGAGGAAATATATCCTGAAGTGCCCATGGTGATCTCTCCTCAGAGGAAGTGGTGGTGACCAGGAGGGAGACAGCAAGGAGTGGGAGATGTGACTTGGGGAGGAAAGCTGGGGAAAATGAGGAGGAGACAGGGGACCTCCAAGAGGGACAAGAAGACACAAATGGCAAGAGGCGGAGAGAGTTTAAGCTTTGAAAAGAGATGATCAAAAGGAAAGAGACCAACCTTGCTTCCTGCACACATCCAAACTCCTGGGCAATCGGGAAAAAGAAGGTGCAGAGGGCACCAAGGTTGTGCCTGTGCTGCAGTTCCCACATGGCTGCTGGGAACTTACTAGGATACAGCACCTGAATTACTTTGGCCTTCTTACAAAGTTCACCCAAAACTGATGCACAATGGTTGGATAATTTTTTTTTTCATTCTTGTATAGTCGCAGACTAATGACCTTTATAAAATACCTGTTTTTCTCCTAGGCAGCCATTTATACACTCTTTTTTTTTTTTTTTTTTTTTTTTAATGACTAAGTCCTTGGATAAAGCCCTTTGGAGGTTATCCAAAGATATAAACTCAAAAAAGCCTGGGCATGATGCTGAAACAGTCACTAAAATATCTTCCCAAAAGACAGCTAAGCAGATTGGAAATGGACCAAAGAAGAGTTGGATGAAAAGAGGTGGAAGGAAGAGATACAGATTCAGGYAGGCATCTTACAAAACCTAGAGAAGGGGAGGAAGGAAATAGAATTTAAATGCCTTGAAGTTACTTTTGRCATGAAGTCTTAAAACCAACAACTTGTGTTTATAGTCTTTGCCTGGGCCAGGAGTGGCAGCGGTGGAGAAGAGAAGCAGAGCTGGAGAGGAGCTGGGTAGGGATAGAGCATGGAGCGCTCACCACCGCTCCTGGGCGGATGGGAGAGACGCACCCACTTGCCCCCTTTTGCAGTACTGATATGACCAGGGTGRGGGATGATCCCCATGATGCAGCAGGGTCTGTGGGCAGGCAATGCTGTGGGTCCTGGAAACCAAGACTAACCCAGATGAACCGATGGCCCAACAGCAACCTACAGGCTTAGCCCCATGGCAAAACTAAACTGTAAGAGGTGCTCGGCTGTGTGCATCAGCCACTTTGCATGTCCCTGAATGGGGAGGAAACATTTCAGTGGTTATTTTCCTGTCTAGTTGTCTGAGACATGAACCACAGCCTGCTTTTGGTATTTATGTCTAAGGGTTGCACAAAAATTCTCCGAACTGATCACTTACTGATTTTTTTTTAATAAGCCCTTCTCTACCATCACAGATGAGAAACGACCCTCCTTATCTCATGGGGAGGTATCCACTGCCCTCTTTTATGGTTTTGAGGTGAACCATTTTAGTGCCAGTGCAGGCTCAGTAATAGGATGGTGGAAAAATCTGCAAAGGAAACTCATCAGATTTTGCAGTTACCGTCTGCATCTCACAGTTTCCAGTACCCGACAAAWTCACACCCACCATGCCCTCTGAAACTGGGTGAAAAATGGCAGATCTACAGCTGTCTGCTCTCGGTTGTTTTCTTTTTCTCTGTGACAGTAAATATTAAGTGGTGAAGGCTCTGTCTGCTCTTTCCATACTACAGCTGAGGTCCCTGTACACATCGTGTAAGCATCTGGGGATGGAGTATGCAGGTCATAAATTCAAGAGAATGAGGATGTATGGGGCTGACAAACTTTCCTTCTAGTGAGCTCTCCCMTCAGTAAAAAAAGTGGGTTGCAGCTATATCTCCCCTTTTCCCTCACCTTCAAAGTAGCTAAGGGGTCTCCTTCTGGCTTATTGCCTAAAACGGGATGCAGGAGTCATTTTCCAACCTGTAGCTGCTCCATGAGGAGCTAAAAACAAATCTGCAAATAACTCCAGCCAACTTCAGGTTGGCAGCAAACTCACTTATGGTTCTTTTAGAGTACATAAGTGAGACCGCTGCTTCCAATTAGTTCTTAAAATATTCTCCCCGATTCTCTCTGCAAAACTCTCTGTAATAGCTGTGCCCACTGCAGCGGGAACTGCAAATGCTGTTGCTTGTCAGTAAACCTTGAGTTGGGTGATGCCAGAGGTCTCAGGGCTACAAGCAATGCATGGGTGACTGATCACTGAAGGAATGTGACCTTGAGGTGGAACCTGATTTTGGCTGTAGCAAAAGCAATGCCCTATGATAAGGAGGCATGCATGGCTTAATTGTGCCAATGAACCCATTACTTACGCTGTCAGAAGGTTGTATCCTGAGRAGTACTAGAGCAAACAGGAATCTCCTGTTGGAGGAAACCATATATCTTAAATGAAAAAAACRGATGTTCTGCTGCGAAGTCAACCAACCATTGCGTAAGGGTCAGATAACCTGACCACGTATAGAATTGTCCAGCAGCCTATAGAAACTGCCCTTGATTGATAGTATAGGCAGTGCTGTGTATATAAACATGCAACAAAACCCACTAGTTACACYGGTGCTTTGCTTCAGAATTGGGTATGCAGAATTGATCATCTTGGTCTCCTGTATCACTACCCGTGTAAGTACTATCTTGTTGTTATTAAAGGGAGCGGGGGGGGACACCAATTCTTGTGTATGGTCCAGTATTGTGCCCTTGTGGCTTGGCTGTGGGTTGGATGCRACAGCCAGTTAGCCCAGAGAACTGGGTGGGATTGATGCTTGCTGAGGTTTTTGCTTGTCCTGCTGGCTACTCCTCCCTGTTTCARGTCCAGTCCCAAGGCCTGCTCACTTCCCCAGGAGTTCTTGGCATTGCTGACTTATCAGTCACAGTCATGTTTTATACATGTGTGTACATATATATGTATATATAATATAAACGAGGAAACCCAGCAGTGGTTTACACTGGGAGGGAATCAGGGCTTGCAGAGCGGTTTGAGTATAGCCACCACTTGCAGGTTGCTGGAAAGTTTTTCATTTGCTTCCCACAGCCTCTGTGGTTGGGTTACGTCACAACTCTCCTCCCTAACTCTATATCTTCTCCTTTTTCTCTTCCTCTCCTTCCCTCTGAGTTTTCTACAAAGCTGCCTTTCTGCAGCCCTGCCTGTTTTCCAAGCAAGCAACCTGGGTCTTTCATGGCTGGGTGGCAGCATGGACCGGCTGCTCCTGCTGAGGGGGCTGCTCTGGTGCGCGACTAGCATCCTTGTGCTCTCCGGTCCAGGTACCATCCTAGGAGGCTGCTGGTTTATGATGATTTTCCTGGGGTTCAGGCAGGGAATGAGCAATGTTGGAGTTTGTCTGAAATGCTGACATTAATTTGTGGTGCAGGCAAGCTGCTTTTCTCACTCAGCTTCCCCGGATGCTGGTGGCATCTGAAATCATGCAGGAAAAGCAGGGAGGGCTGTGTTATTGTCTGGGGGAGTTGGGCTCCCATTGCTTATTTGTTTGTTTGCTTTCCTTTGATTGCTTTGTTTTCAGTCTCTTCCAGGCAGCTGGCTCTGTCCCATTCATCAGTCTAATTGATGATGGGCAGTGTGGCTTTGYGGAAAATAGAGCTTATCTGAATAGCTAGATTCAGTCTTGTTTGCTTATTTTCATGGGATTATGGTCAGTAATAGTGCCAGTGCAGTTATCATGCTCTTCTTTTCACTTAGGCCAACATGTTGTGCCAGCACRGTAGGAAATCTATGTGGCATATGGCATGTGAATTTAAAACCAGCTAAATGCTTGGTCATGGTATCAGTGTAAGGTGTGTTAGTGCTGTGCTACAAGGATGGCCCCTCGTGCCACTAACTGTGAGAGGTGCACTGAATCATTACTGATTCAGTAATTTGCTGTTGGCATAGACTTGAGTGAGAGACTCACTGAAGGGGATACACTAGCTGAATACTGTTCTCCACCTAGATTTGATTTCAAAGCCCTTTAGTGGGATTAATGTGGGCAAGGAGACTGTCATGTGCTGTTTCCTTGCATTAGTGATATTTACACCTTCCTTCCCTTTAATAAAATGACTTGGTATGTAAGATATATTGCATAGTGTTTGTACCAGTGTTATTGAGTTGTTATTAATGATGAGTATCAAAGGAAGCTCCTGTGTCATGCCCTCAGAGCAGCTCTGTCACACTCTGTACCCTCTCAGTGAGATGGGGTGGCTTAAAACTCCTGTTTTAAAAAATGAGGGTGACTGAGGTGCCTAAAGGTGACGTGAGATCTAAGGCCACAAAAAGCAGTGAAACACGGAAAGTTTTCCCCTGTTGGCAGCAAGTACCTAATAATCACAGTTTTTCCCAATTGCCAGAACAAAGTTGCCAGAAAATATCCATCATCTAATACTGTAAAAGTACCTGTACGTTGGCGGCAACTCTGGCAACGTCTGTCTAGCCCATGTCTATACAGCTGTGTAAGGGCATCCTCCTCCACGCTGAACTTTGTGGAAATCACACTTTTTCCCTTTGGTGGAATGATATTTCAGTCTCCTACTGCGTGTCTGACTTGGGCTTCAGTGTACAAATCCACCAGTTGCATATCAGCTCTGCTATTCTGTGATCCCCTTCTCTGAGTGTGTGGGAAAAACTGATTTTTCTCCATGGCTGTATTTCTTCCTGCTTGGTTTTTGATTGTATCCAAGAATTGCAAGATCTGCGACAGGTTGGGAGTATAAGGAGTCAAAGCAATTCTCCTCCTGCCTTAGCAGGTGCCCTAAGTTGCAACATCCATTTGATTGCACTTCTGCTTTCCTCTTCTCCAGGATACACATCTGAAGAGGTTCTAACGCCTAGGAACATTTCTGCAGCCAGAGACAGCAATGTTACCTTGCACTGCTGCCTGACACTGTCTGCTGCTACGGTCTCCTTGGTGAGCTGGAACCGGTGCAACGGGGTTGACCTGGTGGTTTACCTGAACAAAGAGACAGCCAACATCTGCCCAGCATTCAGGGAAAAGATCTCTCTGGCAGCAGAGTATGGGATAACGCTCCATTTACTGGGATTCAAYGACTCTGGGGATTACTGCTGTAAATTCCACACCTTCCCATTTGGGATATATGAAGGCAGGATGTTCCTGGAAGTGACAGGTAAGGCAAGAAAAATTGTGGGAAGCCAGGGTCTTGGCAGGAGAGATAAAGTTCCCCCCCCCCAAAAAAAAAAACCTCATCCTCCCCCCCTTTTTTTTTTCTTTTTTTGAAAGTGAATGAGGACTGCAAAGCTGTGTAGATGTGTAGCCTCCTTTGAAACTGAGAAGTGTTATACACATGGAATGGCCTCTGTGGACTTAGACTTGAAGTGTTTTATGAATCTGATCAGTCCTTCTAAATCACTAAGATGCTTCTGACAGCAGTGTCCTGCAGCTCGYGGATATCCACTGGGAATATTAGGAAACCAGTCCTTCTGAAAAAAAGCAGACATTTTTAAAATGAACTTTAACTACAGTTTAGATTTTTATCAACAAATATCAAAATTCACAGTTTTGATAAAAATTACATGAATTTTGCACATTTTTGTTGAAGATAGGGGTCATTCATCTTGGTTTTGGCAGAGACAGGTATTTTTAATTCTATCAGAAAGTGGCCTCAGAAATCTTTTTTCAAGGTTTCTTTTTCAAAAAGTTACGTTCCCTTTTCCATGCGCTAAAATATTACAAATGTAAATCTAACCATTTACCATAGTGAATGGTCAAAAAAAAAAAAAAAAAAGTCATCTTGTCAGAGCTGCAGTTGAGTCTGCCAGCCAGCAACGAAGCTTAACCTCCTTGCTGGTGGGCTAGAAAGGGCTAATGGCTGTTCATGGTGACACTCAGAGACTTGATGTGGCCCCTGCCTTATCRTATGAGTTGATGTACACCCTTTGTGTAATTCATATACTCAGCCATATATCCACACTATCATATACTTGAGCTTATAGGCCTTGATGGAATATACCTACAGTTGGCTTATGCAACCAAGAAATTGCAGGTCCCAGATGGAGAAGGGGCTGAGAGGTGTTCAGGACAGAGGCTACCATGCAACTCAGCTGGTGATGGGCTGCAAGCATTGTCCCATCTACTGCCCTATTTCTTGGCAGTATGGAGCCTGGAGACTGGGAGAAAGGACTGCAAGGAGTAGTCCTGGACCATATTCAGCCCATGATCCAGACTGCATACCCTTTGCCAGACCTGCAGTCCAGAGGTGGGACTGCATTGGTGGTAGATTTAGGTTGATATTTCAACCTGGCATGTAAGGGAGAGCACTTCTTGTGGCCAAGTCCATCTGGGATTATCATAAGCATGAAATAACTCAACACTTACTTACTTGCCAGCTTTGTCTTACCAAGGCTGGACAGCCATGTCCTGAAAAGGACTAGGGAGCCACATGGCTGTTACTGTAATGGGAATCGCTGGTGCACGTGCAGCACCTTGTATCAGGATCTGAACAGTAGCCTCAGATCCCTTTCATGCACACTTGGCAAGGGAAGATGCCTTCAAAATTTGCAGCGATGATTTCTTGCTTAACTGATTTCAGCAGAATCAGTGCAGTCTGCCTTTGGCACCATCCATCCCTCTGTAATCATCTGCCTGACAGGAGGAGTGCTCTGCGCTGCGTGTCTTGTCTTCCGGCTCACCAGGGCCAAGGTAACTGGACCAGACCAGCTAAACATGCCCAAGTCCTGGCTGCTTTCCCTGAGGGTGGAGTCTCTTCAGTCCAGCTTTTGGCTAGTAGCTGGAAGATCTCCCTGGTCAGCAGAGTTTTGATCATATATTTAAAACCAAAACAAATGTCACCTGGTCAAAAATTTCCTCACACTCAGAGCCCTGGAAATACAGTACCTACCTGAGAGGCTGGGCATTCCTAGATCCTTACACTCCACTTTTCCTCCACCAGCAGCTACCACAGACACTAGTTATCCTCACCCCACAGACTCACTGCAAGAGAAATACCTATGTAGTCCATTTCCTGAGCAAATCTGAAGGAAGGCCTTGAACCCATCCTAATTTTGTGCTTTTCTGCTCAGCTGCATCTTCTGCTCCCTTCTGGGCCCTGAGGTCCAAGTGACTCAGAGTCCCCAGGAAGGATGAGCTGGGGCCGTGACTCAGGGTCCCCACCTGGGACTGAGAGTGAGGAAACCTCTCAGACCAGTGTGAAAGTAGGAATGAGTGTCTGCCTGTGGGGGTGTGTACGTGTGATGTACCCATTTCTTTCCAGGTGCCTATTGAGAATATGCTTTGGTTTCTCAGAAGCCCATCTCTGGAGCAATTTCCCCACTCTCTGCTACTGTGTGTGAAACTCTGCAGTGAGGGTCATGTTTAGSAGCTTCATTATAGGCTTGGTTTGCWTTTCTGTGCAAACAGAAACATGTGACAGCATACATCACAGCTATGTCTCAATCCCCACAATGTAAAAGCCGCAGGGGTCCTTCTCTCCATCACAGACCAAAGATGAAGGCACGTATCAAGCAACTTTACTTCCTCCCTGACTGAGGAGAGGTTTCCTCCTTGTTGGCTGTGTGTGCCCCTCTTAGGAGCACTTCAGCCCCTATCGGCCTAGTATAAAGCCACATCTCAGATTTCTTTTTTCTTTTTTTTCTTTTTTTTTTTTTTTTTTTTTTTTTTTTTTTTTTTTTTTTTTAATCTGGCTCCTCCTCACTCTTCCACTGAGCTCCCACTCAAAATCTCCTCAGGAGACAGGAGCACAGTCCTACCCTCAGTTGGGAGGAGAAGCATTTGCCCCAAACCTAGTACCAGTCCTGCCTGAAGCCTGGGGGAACTTGGAGCATTTCAGCAGTCCTTGGGGTGGGGAGAACGGAGGATCTTCTCTGATGTGGAGTAGTTTTGTTTGAGAGGGACCCTAACAACTTTGTTTGCCTTGTAGAAAAAAATGAGGACGATTCACGTGCCACCACACATACCGTGGAGGGTGCTTTCGAGGGACACCCAGGGACCAAGCCTTGCCCATGGCGCCACAGCAGAGGAGGGGGCAGTGGTGGCCCCGAGTATGAGTGAGCAGAAGGGGGCTGATAATAAGTACAAGTATTTCAATGTCTTGCACTACAAAAACCATGTCAACAGCATGAGCACAGCAGCAAAAATGGCTGATTTGGCAAMGTAGGAGGCAGGGGAGGCTGATAGGGGTGAGTGAGTGAGCATGAGGTCAACCCTGTTGTTCCTGCCGTCCTCACTGCATCTCAGGTGCCTTGCTTCTCCCAGATCTGCAAAAAAMCAGTCCAGAGGTTGGGAGAGGGGTTGTGGTAGAAGCACGAGGAGGAAACTTTTGATGGAAATGAGTAGGACAGTGAAACTACTGTGGGACTGGCTGAAAGGTGAACAGCCCTTTTTCTGGCAGGACATTTTGCAAGCGATGGCAAACCTAGCCTGTGCCCAAGGGATGCACGGCTGAGCCGGGGGACCAGTCTACCATTGCTGCGGATCAGGGCGGCGTGAGGGGATGTGCAGGCAGCAAGGTGCTGRCCGTAAAACCATGCCACTCCTCTGCTTTGCTTCTCCTGAGGTTGCTCCTCATTATTTTTSCATCTCTGCCTGCGGTCTTGCAAGYGTTCCTGAAAGGCCTGATYGGAAAAGCCCAGATGGACCAGCAGCGAGCGGCCTCCTCGGGAGGGGGCTCCCCCGCTGCTGGCCGGGCGGCGAGTCAAGGGACCATTGGGACCAGCAGAGGAACGAGGCCGCCCAGACAGGACAGAGCCCAGCGCCTCGACCACTCAGGCCACCGAGCGTGGCCACTGCTGCAGCAGAGCTATGAGGGGTCTGCTGGAGCAGCAGCCRTCTGGCACACGCCACCCGCCCTCCATCTTCTCCAGAGACAAAGAAACCCACAAAGACACCTGCCACATGGTTTTTGTCTTTTTTTTTTTTTTTAATTATTCCTTCATATTCAAACTTCACAAACAGTGTGAACTTGTACAATACCTCAGAAAGTGAAACTTACAAAAAAAGTGCTGGTAACATTAAAAAAAAACAAAAAAAACAAACATCATTCTTAGCAACATCAATTACTCTTCCACACAAAACAGAAACCTTGTAAAATTTATTTCCGTAATTTTTTAAGGCGTAATACTTCCGTATAAAGTATATGCAAGAGATAAAACTTCACAGTATTCCAAAATGTCACAATAATAATAATAATAATATAGTATAATGAAGCGCTACAGTTAATTTTCTTTTTTTTCTTTTTTTTCCTGTTTTAAATAACAAATACAAGTCACAGGTAAATATACGTGAGAAAAATACGAGGCTAATATTAAATGGCAGGTAAGGATACTCTCACTGTAAGAAAAAACTGGCAGGATGTGTGTATTTATTCTATATTTTAAAGCACTTGATAGAAAAGGCGTATGCAAGGTTTTTTTTTTTAACAATTTTCTATTTGCTTGTTTTGATAACTGACATACCATTTACAGAGTATAATGAGAGAAAAAAAAGGAACTTAACCCCTCAAAACTATTGACCTGCTCTTCACATCGTCACAAACCATGTTTCTCGAGAGATGTCTGTAGAGAGGTGTGTATGTATGYGTGCATGCGTCAGTGTGTGTTTGAGTGTGTGGATGGGTGGGTGTATAGAAACACATACAACCACAGCAACACACATTGGTACAGGCAAAGAATTGTCTCCTGTAGAAGATCTCTGCCGCTCTGGGGCCAAATCCTCAAGTCTCTATTCYGGCAAAATTGCCACTGCCCTCACCAGAAGGGCGCAGAAACTGCGAGCGGACTTGCCGTTATAAAGACTTCAGGATTTTGGCCTGGATGCCGTTTCCCATTCACTCAGCTTTGAATGACTGCTGGGAATTTCTTTGTCCCCAGGAAGAAAATGTCCCATTTTTTCATGTTTTTTAACACACACACGAGTGCGTGCTCTTCCCTCCACCCTTTAGCATTCTCTTTTTTCTTCTTTTTTTTTGAAGTGCCTTCTCCCCTTCTCCTTCCACTAAATAGAGCAAAGACTGATGAAGAAATTTCCGTCTGGGTTCAAACCAGCGCGGTGAGGAATGGGAACATGGATGGACACCCGCGGCGGGGTGTGTGTTCACGTGTGCGTGCGTAGTGTTCTGCGGAAAGGCCCGTGTGTCTGCGGGATGCACTCGGCACGCACGTAGCCAAATCCTTGCCCCTGCACACGTGCGTGTGCACGTTAACACCAGCCACTCAGCTAATGGGTAACAAAAAGACAGCAGATAGCATTAACACATCAGTAAGGTGCTCAAAGAAAAAAAGGTGGCTCCCACTCCTGGAATGGGATGGCCACGTAAGGTGCTTCAAAAAGTTTTTTTTTCCTTTTTTTTTTCTTTTTTTCAGTTTCAGACATTTTAAAAAAAGGACTGATTGAGCATGTGGTACGTGAGAGCAAGGCCGAGAGTTTTGAGACTTCTGACATCCTCCATAAACAAGAGCTTCCTCAGGGCAGGATGCATTTTGTTTTGTTTGCTTTTTTTTTTTTTTTTTTTTTTTTTTTTCGTGGGTGGATCACTTTAGATGCAATTTTTTTCATAGAAAACAAACAAAAAAACCCCCATAACAAACCAACCCAAYGTGAGAATTAGCATAAAAGTTGAACTGCATTATTGGGCTGAATTTTTTTCTTTTCTTTTTCTTTTTGCCCATTCACTCAGTTAGCACCGTTCCTTTTTATTCTGGTTACAACCCAATTCCTTCTGTAATTATTGAACATACAGAAAGGAGCAAGTAGTTGTTTTTATTTTTTGTGATCTGTTTCAAGAGCCCAACCGTAATTCCTCTGCTGTTGCTGTATTTGTGTAGCATCTGGTTTCATGAGCTTAAGGAGAAAGGTTAGTCCGTTGATATTTAAGGTTGACGTGTGTGTTTGTATGCATACACATTATTCTATACATACACACTGCATGGAGTATTTTTTAACTGGAGATAAAGTGAACTGGGTTCAAACACATATGCWCTATCTTCCCCTATGTATTTGAAACAGTCTGGAGCTTTGATTTGATTTTTTAAAGTGCATTTAAAGCAAAATAACTGGCATTCACATACCCCATGGAAAACACTACAGAAGTAGAAAGCTTGATTATGCTAAACTCATTGGATTTGACAATGTCAAAAGCAAATRGGGCAGTGACAGGCCTCAGTCTAGGCAGCTATTCTTGGGCAGCACCATTGGCAAGGAGGGAAGGCAGGAGGTGGTGGAAGGGAAATTGCTTTAGAGTTTGAATACTTGACTGTTTTCAATTCTGACATAGCTGTGTCATCCCCACTACAGCTTCCACTACGGTGATTAATGACCTCAGTCTTACAGATGTGTATGTCCGACTCTCTCTAGTTCTGTGTTTAATCAATACTTTGTGTGTCCCGAGTGCCAGCATCTATTAGGAATAAGGCACTGTAGAAATTACAGTTTTACAAAAGATGCAAAATAATCCAACCCTAACAATCCTAATTGCCCACACTGCTCTCCTCTCTCCCTCCAATGTTTTTTTTTTTAATATTGCATGTGATACAGTTTATTCTTATGTTCTCCAAATGTGTCAAATGTAGGCCTCGGACTAATGTTCATCAGCACCAAAGACTGGTAGAAATATACACTTCGTCCATATATACATGCACACATGCAGATCATTATTTGGGAGGGGGGAATAATTACACTGTTCCCCTGTTGCTCGGCCCTGGCTCTAAAGCCTAACCTAAAAAAGAGATACCCAGTCCCCTGTCCACAATACTTTAATTTATTGGATCATTTAATGGAAGTGATCAAGGAATTTTTCATTCCCATCACCCAGGTATATACAGGTTTTGCAGATGGATTTCTCAAAGGGCAAATTTCTGGAAAACCTGTGTGTCACTTCCKGCTTTGTAGAAAAATAGCACGGGTAAATGTTCACACTTGTAATTGGTTTCCTTCCTCAAGAAACTTATTTCGCATCTGGCAGGCAAGCAAGCTTGCAGCTGGAACACATCTGGGGGCTGCTTTGCACTGGTTATTAAAATCACAAAAGCGTCTGCAGTTCAGCTGGCCTCCTTCATGAAGTGAAGGGCACTCATTTGTCCAAAGGGCAAGTTTGCAGAGATGACAGGATGCATTTGGGTCTGTATCCTTTAACCAGACTCCCCTTGCACAAGAGCAGCTGTATATTACAAGACACTTTTCCATTATGCCATAGCACTAGTTTCTCTTTATGGTTTTGACCTGGGGATAAGCCCTATTCCAGTAACTGGATGGGGTTTACTGGCCCTAAATATACTGCAGGCAGACCATCATATCATGCATTTGCTGTGGCAGTAGGTATATCCTTCTACTGCTAAAACAATCCATGAAAATGATCCATCAACTATCTTCCATGAGCCAAGATCCCACTGGCTCCTCCTGCCTTTTAACAAGCACTAGTGCTGCCTTACAAAGCTGAGAATATAGTGGCAAGTAAGAAAAGCAAACAGACGGTAGTGATTATAGTGAGGAAAGTGTGAGACCAGATAGTCTAGCATTTAAGCTCTAGGCTGGTCAGCTTAGCCACCATTCTTAAAATGGACTGAGATTAAACAAATCTAAACTGCTGTGGACTCAGTTTTTAGAAGTGACACAAACCTTGGGCAGGAATTGAGTTGCCTTTTTTCTTTTAGTGGTTTTAAAGTCATCTTGATAAGGCCACAAACTGCATTTATCTTGTCAACATAACTGCTTGCAAATGGGCATGAATTCAAACAGAGCAAGTGTTTCACTTGGCCAGGATGGGAGATAAAAAGCCATCCCACACTCATAAAACTGATTTGTAGGCGTGATGACCATATGAAGAGCTGGTGGTGGAGGGTGTCTCCTTGGGAAGACCTGCTACATGTGGAAAGGGAAAGGAGTTAATAAATCTCTCCCCTCCCTCTCTCCTTCCCACCACCTTCCTGCTTTGCTGGACACCTATAGACAAGTAGCACTTCAAAAACAGCCTCCTCTGTCTCTCGCATGTGTAAGTTAGGGAAGGGGAGGAGGTTGGTATAATTATAAAAGGGGAAAAAGAAGGCACATGATTTTACTCAGTCCTGACTGAACCCACATTTTGAAAGCAAGGGCAGTTTAGGTGGAGGGCAGCAAGGTGCTCAGTGGAGCAGATGTTCACTGAGAAAAATTCTCAGGGCAAAGGAAGAGGGAGAATAAAAAGGAAAGGCAGGAGAAATGAAGGCCACATTCAGCTTTCTGTCTGCTTGACAGTCTCAAGATTTGGCTGCATTATTGTAGTCTGGTCAGTCTAGAAAGTAGCCCAGTTACATATCTCCAGTTTTTGTTATGGCTGTTGGTGTTTTCCTCTTTCCCTTTTCTCTGGTCCCATGAGTGCCTGGAGCACTATAGAGTTTTTAAGTCTATTCTTCAAAACTGGGCACACGGCACACCTCTGTGGTAACCTTCAGTCTCTACTTCTCCTCAAATCAAGAACAAGTGATCAAAGTGAGCAGTGCTCCCACTGAAGGGGGAGTAAAAAAAGCTGGACTGGCGACTGAAAATGCAAACTAAAGGTTTTGGTTGTGTTGGGAAGTTTGTCACAAAAGCCACTGGTATGATGACAGGCAMACTAGGGGAGCTGCTGACTGAGAAACTGGGATGTCATTTACAGAGGCCGTTATGAACATCACTGCTCTCAGTCACGTAGCCCCTTGCCATGTCTGCATACCAAAAATTTTCTTTTTCCACTAGTGATGGTAGGCCTGTCTCACTCCTGGTATAAAGGAGAAGGAGTAGAAATGACAGACCACAATTAGGTTTCCAAACCATTTTTCTTCATTTTTTAGTTTCTAGTTCACCTCTTCTCCACCCACTATCCCCCTAGAAATTGCTCAGGAAATCATAAGACAGAGTAATGAGAAGTAGGATCACCAACAGCTCTATGAAGACACAGGGTGGTAAAATGCTTCCACACAAACTCACAGTCCAGTGTTTGTGACATTTCATAAATAACTTTTTTTTTWWAAAAAAAGAATAACACAAGAACAATCCCTTTACTTACTCATCTGAAACAAAATAAACAGCAGTGGCTACAAACTTCTTTTTGTAACAATTACAAAAAAACTCCCAACAATACAATCCCCCAACTTTTAACACGCGCCTTGAATGTTTTTTATTTATTTTAAACCTCAAAACTGCAGCATATCCTTAAGGGCAAACTTTTCAATTAGTTTTTTCTTTCTTTTCTTTTTTTTTAAAATAATGTGTTCACCAAAAAAAAAAAAAAAAATCCACAAAACAGTCTTGTACCAAGAAAATGCATTCAAAAATAGAAAATACTACACAACAAAAATATGTACCCTTCCTTTCCAAAAGAGTCTTCACAAAAATGTAGAAAAATGCCAACCATTTTTTTTCCTTTCCYGAACACTTAACTTTCAACCTAGGGCACAATTATTTATTGACTTATAATGTCTGTTTTTGCATAAAATATGGAAGATACAAACCAACTATCAGGACTGTGAAGTTACAAACAACAACTCCTTATCCTTCCCACCCCACATTCCCTCCTTAGAAAACAAAACAGAGAAAGCCAATGGTTTAACAACTGAACAAAAGCCAGCAGGCTAGAAAAAGTCATCAGCTGATACGGGGATTTCAAAGATGCTGGCATAACAGGAAAATCATCTGCCTTTTAAAATGTATGGTCTGCATTTCTTTCAAGAAGAACATCTGTCCTGCTGTACTCAAGTGAGCAGGCATTACAGAGATAGGACACTGCAGAGCACAAAAAGGTCTGGGAAGATTCAGGGTGATGAGCCCATAGAGTCTGTGTGTGTGTGTGTGTGTGTGTATACGTGTGTGTGTGTGCGTGTGCACACACGCATGTGCGTGCATGCGTCCATGTGCATGCAGTATTTTAACTGACAAAAGAGCTGTTTTTGCTCATTTTACTCACTTGCTGCATTTTGAAAGACAGAGAGGATGTTTCCATATGCCTTAAAAGTGCAAGGGCCATTTCTGGATCATAGTAGTTAAATATGCAAAAGCTTTACTATGCTTAAGAGTCAAGTCCATTTTCTGGCAAAGGCAAGCTCTTCAACCAGTGTTAGATCATATCAGTTCACTGCTGGGAATGGGTAACAGCTGAAAGTAGGTAGGCAAAAAGTGTCACACAAAGGTGCATCCAGAACTCATGTATTCAGTGGGGAAAGTGTTTTGCCTACCTCGAACAATGTTAAACGTGATGCGATTAACACAGCCAAAAGACCAACCATTTCAACATCAATAAAATCTTGTAGTAGGGACTTAGGTACTACAGGGAAGGCAGCCGTAGCTTGCATGCATGTGGCTAAATCCATCCTTTGTGTAGCTGCTTTAACTTCTTTGCAATTTCACCTGCTTGCACCAGGGATGAATTTGCCCCATGTGGCTCTGGATTTTATGACTGTTGCCCATATAGGAACCCAAGCCTGTAAAACACTGTGTTAAATACTCCTGACTGCAGAGCTGGGATCAAAGAGGCTTCTCTTTCCTTTTGTTTGTTTTTCTTTCTCATATATCTTTTAGAGGATGCTTCCATAATAAGGAAAAAGAGGGGAGCTTTTTCTTAGCCTTTTCCACTGCGCGGCTGTGTGTTTTCTTTCTTTCTTTTTTTTTTTCAAATGGCAAAATGTGTTTGTGTTTACTTCCAGTGCATTTTTTTTCCTCAAAAATTCAAAACAAATAGGAAACACTATTTTTCCCATCCTTCAAAAGGAAAATAAAACAGACTGATAAAGTACAATACAATAAAAATCAGGCATTATAAAAGACAACATGATGTGCAACAGCAATACCAAAGAAACAAAAATAAAAAATATATATATATATATATTAGAATACAAGTACAAATGAGCCAAGAAAGCTATCTAACCCCACTACCAGATGATTGGTAAGCATTGGTTAAGAAAAAGGTAAGGCTATTCTGAGATTTCTAACTTAACACAGTTAACCACTGTTTCTCTCACACCTTTCCTTCCTACATTTTTCACCTTTCACTGGTCTTTTATGTCTTGAAACTGATTTTTTTCTTTTCGTATTTTTTGGTCTACAGTAGAATTACATATTCATAATAACAGCAAAACAAAACCCAAGCTTGTTGTGAGACTAAGTCGGTGCCACATCCATGACACAGAAGAGAGAAGACAGACAACAGAACAACYGCATTCAGTTTTTCACACATAAAGCATATTTGAGGGCAACAGCATAGTTGATCAGAACAAAGTTTAGAGGGGCAAGCAGCAGAAGTTGTTGGTTTACAACTACATCAGCAACCAGAGTTTGCCTTAAGGACAACCAGGTGTCCTTAAGGACAAGAGTAGCTCTGTTGCAATTGGCTTTGCCATTCTTGTCATCTGGAGCAACAGCTGAACTGCCATCTACTCACCACTAATTACATTCCTGGTTTGATGGAAAACCAAAAGGAAAAAGAAAGATACAAAACTCCCAGCTGAAGCCAAGGCTACATCTTGGTCATCTTGGCTGATCTGACAAATGACCAGTCAGTGTGAAACTCGGGTCAGGATAGTTGGTTGGCAGCCATTTGGGAGCAGTCTATAAGCAAGTTTAGACTGCATAAGGTGTTAATTTGTTTAGATTTCTCCATTGCAAAAAAAGTGATGAACACTGACAGGTTAGCCTGGGGTCATTGTGTTAGCATGAATTCTTTTAGTTCAGGAGAGATGAGAAAGCTAAGTTCTCTATTGCTTTGAAACTGTCTTTATAAATGTCAGCATTACTAGCCACCAGAAAAGTATTCCCTACAAACAGCTATAGCACTGTGTCTGAAGCTCCATCACAATTCCTGACATTTTCTTTTTCACTGGAACTTCTGAAAAATAGTATTTTCCTCACCCTTACTCAAGAGTAAGCTACAAAACTACCATAAAACTGAAAGTATCGTTGACATCTTATTGAACCATAACTATGCCATGTAGTTCCAGACAAAAAGTCAAGCTGATCTTCAGTAGTGCTTGTCAATGGCTAGGAAAGGAACATACAGAAACAAGATGATCAAATAATATAGGGAAGTTCTGTCTGGATTTAGCCCACTGGCCAACGTGATCTTCATTCAAGGAAAAGATGCAACAATGAAGCAGGATGACAAATGGAGAATTATGGAAGTTAGTGTTTCTCCATCTGGAGAAAAAAAGGGCATTAAGTTATGTGGCATCTCTAATCAGGAACATATGTTTTGGTTTCTTAAAATAAACCTCAAGTTATCCTTGGTTTCTTAGTCAAGCACTCTCTACAGGGAGCTTCAGTACCACGCTAAAAAAGAAATGATTTTGTGCTATACTTAAATGCAGTTCCAGTTAAACTAGTTTCAAATTGACCATGTAAAAAGGAACAACCTATTTAAAAGCCATTAAAACTATACAATCACAATTAGGTCCAGGGACTGCTCTGGTTGAGTACTATAACTAAGTAGGAACATAGGCCGTAATGTGGCTTTTAAATRGCTTGCTTCTTGTTCACGTGGACTAGCCAAGTTTTTGTTGAAACTGAGTTAGCTGGAATCAGGTTTAAACTGAATTCAAAGCCAGTTTTGGAGCATGGCTCAAAGGCCACTTCTTCAGGTTGCAGTACTTTTTAAAAACTAGTGCAAACGGCATCTTATCACAGCATTGCAAGCATGCAGTGTTCCTCTCCTTGCCCAAATATGGTTGACTTCAGGTCAGACCACACGGGAAGAATATGCAGCAATCAGTCAGCCAGAACAGCTCTAACTACAGAAGTTCTTCATTTTTACCACAGCAGGAAAGGCACTCGGGACACAGCAGGCTCAGTAAACCCTCCGCTTCACTTTTTTTCCTGGAGTAGTCCACTACTGCTCCTTTACAATGCAAACCCACTCTGACAACAGCAATATACAGAGCTGCCTTAAAAAAGAAAACAAAAACTCACCTAAACAAGAGAGGAGAGTACTGGCTCATAACCTGAACTACCTTCAGTAGAAAGACTTGATTTCATCTGTATCATGACTCTATAGTTGTCTTCACTCTTACAGAAGAGAATGATACTTCTCAAATTAAATGTGCTCTGCTGCCACTGTATTATGCTGGCTCTCAAATGATCTGTGCATTTTTCTGCATCCACTAACTCATTACTGGAGGATGACCCTCCAATGGTTTTCTCTTGTGAGATTCCTGCAGATAGCTCAGAAGGAGACTGCATGTTCTATTATCTTGACCACTTCCAAGGGAAGAGACATTCACTGAATCATTTAACATTACATCCAAAGATATCTCTAGACCTTCTCTTCCAGTCCTTTCAAATCAGGACAGATGAAATCTAACTAAGAGCAGGAATCTCAGAGTTTCCCAGAAAAACACATCCTTAAACGTAAAGTCTCTTTTGGTTCCAGATAGGCTCATTTCTTCCCAGGCTCTTCTCTATTCTCACCCACGACCTGCCTCTGGTATATTATTACTCCTCTAGTTCTTTATACTTTTCTCAAATGAGACAACCCAAGAAGACTGACCAGCAGCAATCAGCTCTGCAGTATGTGGTCCTGTGTAAGGTCTGTACTACCTATTTCTTGGTAATGAAAAAGCCAAGAGGTCTTAGCTTCAAGTATAAGGAGAAATTCAGGGCATTAATAGACTTCTGAACATCCAGTTACACTGAACTTTCCTTAAGAGCTGGGTGCCTACCTTCTTTTTCCTTTGTTCATGAAACCTCTGTATACATTAGACAACAGGTTCCTACACTGCAGGACCAAAGCAGATGTACTCATGCTTTAAGTTCTTCTCTCATCTACCATACAGAGCATTTTTCATCATCTTGTTCTACTTTCTGGTGGAAGTTATAATTATAATCTAACTGAAGAGATCCAAGACAATCTTTTGAGAGTTTATAAACCACAAAGAGCTACAGTAGAGATGGAATTTGTTGCATATTACTGTTGTTTTCTTTTTTCCTCATATTATGTTTATTACAAAACTAATGATCAAGGTATAGGCCAACATTCATTGTGACTGTAAAAATACTTTCCAGCTTAGGATTCCATTTGGTTCCAGCCAAAAGCCTTCATAATGCTTGACTATCTGTTTGAGGAGAGAAATCAGACTGAAGATCTTAATATGCCAGAGGGCCTCTTTTGCCTAAGCAGGAGTATTCGTTATGGGACTCAATTCCAAATCACCCTTTCTTGTCTGCATGCCCCTCCTGCTCCCCTTACCACCAAAGGCTTGGACCGGAACGTCTTTAGTTGAGTGTTCAGAATGAATTTTATTGCACTGTTCCCCTAACAGCCTCTGAAAGAAGTGCTTTTTTTCCAGTGACCTTCTGCTTTGGTAAGCCTGCTTTGTGGTATCACTTCTTGAGCTGAGAGATCATGCTTATTCTGACAGRATACTAACCACAGTCAAGCCTCTCTGAAGAGATCCTTTCTGACAAAGCTCCTGCAAGTTTTGGCATCTGAACTAGGAACTGGTGTCTTCCTGTTGAAGCCTTATGTTGGTTTTCATGCTGAGCAGCTTTCCTAACTCTCTCATAGCCCCAAAGAATGTTCTTTTAGAAGCAGGGGGAGGGGGAAGATCTACAGCACTTTGAAACCTATGATGCCTCTTCAGTTTCTGTTATAGTGCTTTTCATTATTTTTTTTTAACGAAAGACAGAAGCTATCCAATACAGCTACCTCAGTGTCTGACTAGTTGCTTAAAGTAAAGATAACCCCAGTTCTCTTTCAACCTTGTCAAGTTTATGGCATATGATGTTTTCTGTGCCTGCTCCTTTCCCTTTTCCCTTCTTGCTTAATTGGCCCCTTCCAAACCCATCTCATGTAAATACATTTCAGTAGTGCAATGCAGTGCAGTGCAGTGCAGTCATACTTAGTGCAAAAATAAAAAGCCTTATCCAGACCAAAAAAGCACAAACTCCCTCCCCACCCCACCCCAACCCCAAGAAATCAGCTCTCAGTAAAAGCATACGAATGCCCCAAAACAAAGGGGGATTTGCAGTCTCCTAGCCACACTTTCACATGCCTCATTTTCTCTCCTCCCATTCAAAGTAGAGTTCTCATTAGTAGATAGGAAATCTATTGAGAAAAATAATAAGACAAATGACTGAAAATGGAAAGAAGGCTAGTAATTGTTTAGAGACTACAGAAAGAAGAGAGAACTAAATGGATACAGCAAAAAATGTCAGTAGTGGTTTTAGACAAAGTTGTCAGATGCAAACTCTGCAAGGTACACCTTGCAAAAGGCATATGTAAGTGTGGATAAAAAACCTAAAAAGCTTCCCTGTTCCCAATATACAGTCCTTATTTTAACAGTGCCCAAGCTAAGGTTCTGTAGTGCAATCAACTCTTCAAAGTGGCAGCTCTTTGTGGCCACCCTCAAATAAATGGACAAATCAACACTAACCTGAGTTCTCTCCCTCTCATGCAGACATGCACACGCATGGACAACTCCCTTCTCCACCCTGCAAGTATACACTAGTGTGTATACACATTTTTTTTCATGGTCCTTTCAGGGCAATAGTGGGAAAAGCAGGAATTTTAATTACAGGCATGTACATTCTTAAGTACCTAAAAATGAAAACACTTAAGAAAAACAAAATAAAGCTCACTAATAACAAAGGCAAGCAGGTTTCTGAGTCCCAGTCAGCCTATACGTCCCCTAGTCTATCTCTTTTAACAAAACAAAACATCTGTCAGGGCTTGCCACTCATTAAGGTATCATTTGGGAAAACACAACACTTTGGGGTAATCACTKGTTTGCAGATTCATTCCAGTTTGGACAGCCACAAAAGCCTTCATCTAACTCTCAGAACAACTAGAAAGGAGTGTGGAGAATCGCTACAGCTGTGTAAGAAGCCACAAAAGGGAAGCAGGAACTAGAACAGGAAAGGTATGGAAAGAGAAAACACATGGGCGATTTTGCTGTTGCTTCACTAATCTCATTGTAATTGCTCGGTATATGGAGGAATACTGCATATGTGGATTCTAGGCTCAGGTACATGCTTCCCCACCTCTTCTCCCTCTTCTCCCATTCCCAGTCCCTTGTTGAAGACTGCACCCCACCACAACATGTAAACAAAAGCAAACACCAACAACAAACCCCTCCCAGTCAATAACAGAAACAGACTGCTCCTTTTCCCTCTCTTGCAAAGATAGGAAAGCCTTGCTCTCCCCTTCAGACAACAGATATACTCTGTGTCCTTCCAGTGCAGAAACAATCAACAGGGTTTCAAATGAACAGAAATAAGAAAGGAAGGAATCTAAGAGAAGAAAGATAAAGCGGGTTGCAGAGATCTTGAAAATCCATCTCCAAAGTATAAAAATACCAGGCCAGAAGAACTTTTGCTGTTCATAAACGATCCTGTCACGAAAGATTAAAAGAGCACACCGGAATCATTAGCTGTAGCAAGGGCTCAGCATCTAAACCAACTCTCTTTGGGTGCAGAGCTACCGTGGTGTGCCCATGTCAGAGAATATGAGAGACACAAAACTGCTAATGCTTGTTAGCACTTCTGTAAAGTCTACATCAATCTAGCCAATATAATCATTAGCAACAAATTGTCTTGCTTTTCAGTTGACTGTGCTTTGGGGATGTCCTACATGTTTGCTGAAATGCTAAGCTCACACCAGACTGCATGGGTTCACATCCATTCTCCTGTATACACAGTGCAGTAGCGCGCACACACACACACATATATATATATATATTTTTTTTTAAAGAAACTACAGAAAAGCTTTCTGCAGTGCTATACAATTCCACATTTCACTAGATGGATATTCTGAATTATATAATGAGATATTACAAAGAAACAGCTTTCTTTCACCTACTTGATTTTATGTAATTACCTTCACAGCAAAGGTAAGGTCTGGGAGCTTCTGGCTAAAGTAGTTAGAAAGCTAAAACTAATTAATTTCATATACCACTGCTGWACTGTCACTGGGTCATAGCTCTCATTTATGCCACAAATGCTTTACATTGTTCTATCAATAGAAAAGTGACATAGTAATGGTGTAGATTAGGGAAAACACAACTGCTGTGTAACAAGTATCTACGCTAGCTGCTGTGGCTTACTATTTATTTATTTAAGTATTTTATTGAAGACAAACATATGCTACCACTGATCAACCCAAATTTTTAAGCCTCCCAATAAGAAGGAAAGCATATTTAATCACAAAGGTCTTAAAATAAGCAACATGTTGCCTGGTGGAGTGAAATCAGATCTTGAGTCCATTTTGTGAAAGACAAAAACATTATGGGGGACAGTCCTGTGGCATCTTAAAGACTGTATGTGAAAACACTTTTTGTTGTAGCTTTCTGTAYGATTAGGTTTGCTTTATCTGCCAGAAAAGATGCACTGAAACCAACAGAAGAATACATGTGAAATAATCACGCTTGTAGAATCTGACCCATGGAGAACTAGTCCAACCAATCTGCAGTACTACACATAGACCTTACTGATGCTGAAGAGAGAGGTTATGCAACACATCCTGGCTGAACTGAGCAGCCCATGTATCTTATGTTTGGCGATAAAAGTTGGTTATGAGTAGTGTTCATGGGAAACCACCAATTTTTTGCCTCACTTCAATGGAAGAATTTCTCTGAGTCTGAACTTTGGAGCAAGGATCCCAAGGACCAAATGCTTAGCACATACAAATCTGGGAGTAGATGAAAGATTTGAAGGATTCCTATGAGTTTTGCATCAGACCGATCTACATCCTGGCATTAGGACAAAGGACATGGGGCACACCAAAAGGTTTGTTGAGGATACTTGTTGAGGATACTTCTGAACAAGTTTACCTCTGACTACAGTAACAGAAAAAGTGACACCTCTTCCACCAATAAACAAGAACTACACATTTTAAAAGATATTCATATTGAAGAAAAACAGAGCAGCAGCAGCAGATGTTGGAGCGTCAATCTTTTCCTCTAGGCAGCATGGGTGAAGAGCAAAGCCTCTTGTATGAAGTTCAAGCATTTCTCTCTCCTGGACAGCCCCCGAGTCTTTGGTGCAAGCACCCCCGAGAGGGAAACTCTCCTTCTGTTATTATTCAACCTTGCAGTGAAGAATTTTGAAATCCCTTTCTGTCCCTACACAGTAGCACAGAGCAATGTTCTGTACAAGGTTCAGAGTCTCTCTGAAGGGTTCTCCCTCTCGTCATGGCACTGTTACCTACTTAAACTGCTGTGTTCCTCAAAAGCTGTGTAACACAGAAAAGAAGTGCAAAAGGGAGCTAAATATAAATGCTACAGACCACAGAAACATGAGACCATGGCTTGCATTAGCCATGAAAATCTACTTGGTCAACAACGAGTTGGAAAACAAAAGTAATAATGAAAACCATATACTAGAATAAAACTAATATTTGGATATGGTCTTCCCTTAATGTTTCTATCAGTCAAGGAAAGCCTCCAATGCAAGAATCTATAAATCTGTAAAGCCAGTTTCACCTTCTGTTTTCTCTCTCCTTAGAAAAGCAGAAAATATGCACATATGAAATGAGTTTCTTAGTCTATCACAATTCTCGAGGTTAATATTTCTTCAGAGAATGAAAAAAGAAGGATACATTCAAAGAAGCAAGATTTCTGGATTCACAAATGACTGACTGTCCTTTATGTTAAAGATACGTTAAAATAGTGTTCACCAGCGGATTATTTTGTTAGTTTCACTTTCCCTTAGGCAATTGTATCTGTACACACTGCATTCTAAAGTACAACCTCTAGTGTGGATAATCTACCTGTTTGGTACCATCCTGTTTGTAAAACCACTTCTTAGCCTAAAAATATAAACTGTAAACTGTATAAGATGCAAAATGAACTGAAGTGCTAAGAAGAAAAGCATCTGGAAAAATAAAAGGCAACAAAGATGTTAAATCAAGAAAGATATTAACTAGTAATTATCCTAAATGAATTACTGAACCTTACAAAGGATTAGCAGGGAAAGCGTGGAATGGGTATGCAGCCATTTAAATGATCAGGCATTCTCAGTGAAGGGAGAATACTCTCTAAGAAAATGTGTACGATTTAGAAATCAGTCAAAGGAAAAGGTAAAGACCATGATAACAAAATTGTGGACCACTGAATCAGCATTCTGTTGCAGCAGCTAACTGGAATTAATTTGGGAAATGGCACCTGTTTGGATTAATGGAATAAAAATCCTCCATTTCATAATAGGGTAATTTTGTTTTGTTTCTTGTGTAATTAATATTGAGAGGATAGTCTCTTTCTTCCCTCATAAATGGATACACACAGAATAAAGAAAAGGCAGACTTAGAAATCACTGCTGGAAGACCATGACTTTCAAACTGCAAGTAGAAAGAAACAAGATGTGGTAGTGGCCTCCATGTAAGTGCAAAGAGCAGATGACAGGAGTATATAAGGAAAGCCAGTCCTTGCTGATTCCTGYGCATGAAGTTCCCTTCTTATTATTCTATGGATGTGGCTCTTTCCCTCTCTTCCAGCTCCGAGACTAGTTTTAAGTTTATTGATTTGCAGTGACACAGATTTTCTCATTATCAATGAGAGCACAGTTTGTAACGGATCTCTCATTTCCCCTAATTTTTAAAGTTAATAGTAATGAGATATATTGAATGCCTCTTCTGGAACTTCTATCCACTTAATTTTGCACATTTTCATTTGGGAGTGGCACATTATCATTCAAAGAAATAAAGGTCAGCTGAGATGTAGCTGAATTAGAAAAGCAAACATAAATTTCTAAGCTCGTTAAGCTTGAACTGTTAAGAAGTTTGGATCTGGACTTGCTGCCTGGGCCATCTGTTGCAAGATGAGAACACAGAACGGACACTGAGCCATGAGGCTTGGGTGTCCATCAGCTTCCTCTGGGCTATTTGGATCAGCATACTGACATGTTCCTTGTCACTTTTTTTTCAGCAGCTCTGTGGTGACAATGAAAATCCACTGGGACTGACACAAACTTCAAATTCAATTGGAACATTGAATGAAAACAAAAAAAAAGGCAGTACTTTCCAATAAAAGTTGGAAAACTTTTGAACTGAAATTCAAACCTGCTAGAGGTTGTTGTCATTTGAAAATGGGGAAGATCAAGTGGAGAAGTAAAGATGCAATTAGAATACATTAATAGGAAGGGGTGGAGGTAATTTGTGTCCTATTCCTGTCAAAATCCACTGGCCATATTCAGAATAACTGAACAGACAATAGTGTTTTTCTATCCCCACATAACTGTGGTGGAAATATTAGGAAATCTTAAAACTCTTAAGAACTTGGAAAGACTGAAAGATCACTTACAGCATCTTTCTCCAAGGTCAGTAGTGGAAGAGGAAGTCTGACATATACTTTCACAAATGAAACAACAGGACATCTCCAAAGAGAGTTAATAATCCCTAGTTATTTTGATTAATTGTTCTTCTGATACGAAAGGGATAGCAGGTAATAATCTCTAACTTTTTGTAGAGCCTAATACTGTTTTATCTTTTCTTAAAAAAAGTCATTTTCCTACATTTTGCTATACAGAGATTTAAAAAGCCTGAAAAAAACTTTTAAAGACAAATAAAGAAGCCAATAATATGAAAAGCACACTAGAGCTGTAATAATGATTGTTAAGTGCTTCAAATAGCTGCAGCAGTTGATTGGATTGTGAATGATATATGTGAAAAATAATTTTTCYATGATCATAGGCAGATGCAAAAGTTAAATGATTATACTATGTATATATATTGATATAGAATTGCTATATATATTGTGTACTGTATGTTCTAGCTTTCAGAAATACTGTATTGTAGTGTATTGTACTTAACTAAGCAGATCTAAATAGCAACTTGTCATTTTCCACAAAGTCACTAGTACTGTTAACAAAACCCAAAAAGTCTATTTTTTCCAGTAAAAGAAATACGTACTGTTACAGTCACAGACATTTTGACTATAGAGAGACAATGTACATGTAATCAAAAAAAAAAAAAAAATCCCCAAACCAAAAATACTCACCCCAAAATCAACCAGCCAAAACTGTTGCATTTTTCATCTTACTCAAAAGGGGATGGGAAATGCCACCAATACATGAAGAGGAATAACATTTACTCAACTTTGTATGAGTGAAAATTAAAGAAACAAACCCAACACATCCCCAAGAACCCTTTCTGAGACAAGGGCAACCCCCTCCTCCAATCTGGCAAAGAACTCTGGAGTGAAAAAACTAACATTATTTTGGGGCCACATACTCCAAAAATTGGCAGCTGTACCTACTTATTCAGCTCACTAACTAAATGAAAACAAAGTGAGTTCTAGAAACCCTACAGTTTGCACAGATTTGATGGTCAGTATTCTCACTGACCAATTCCTTCTTCTTCTGACCATCTACCAGTCTTCTAGACACACTAAACGCATATATTTCTGAAAAGATTTTGGCAAAGGCCAAACAGATTTCAAGAGACAAACTTAATTGTTAGTCACTGCACATTCTGACCAGATTGTTTGGATTGCTTGCAAAGGTATTCAATAGCCAACGTATTGCAGAGTCCATGAGGTGGGGAAAGAGCTGTTTTATATGAGGCTTTGGAAATAAGACGTGAGACTCTGTATCTTGATTTTTTTAAATGCCTGTCCTATCAATACACTGTGTTGCTGCTTAATGACTTGATATTTTTTTACTGTTATTCTAAGGGGAGTGGGAGGCAAGTTTAGATTATATTGCTTGCTTTTTAGTCCTCTGCCACAGGAACATGACAAAATCCAATGGAAATGAATGACTAAACTGAACAGCGTAGTTCCAGAGCTAGCTGTCAGCCCTCATAGATATCCATTTCTGTTACTGAAGCTCGCTGAGCTGAACTATTTTATTTATTTTGCCGCTGAAAGGCCAGACCAGGCTCTGAAAGGCACACTGGCCTTCTCTGCCGAATGGGTACATGTACTCACAAAAATTAACTGGACCAAATCTTGGAGTCACTATTCATGTTTTGAACAATACCTTACTTGGGCAGATATCCGGTTCAGAAAATGTGACCTACAGAATGCGTTTTATGAATATATGTGTTCATACATACTGTATAAGTAGTGTACTATAGACTCATGCTAAGAACTTCACAGTTAATGTTGTAACCATGTTCCATTTAAACTTTTTCCTGAACCTTGGGTGTCCTCACAGCCAATTAGCAACCCAGTTAGTAAGGCGAGAAAGAAACAGCTAGCTACCTCCTACATACACACACACACATGCATACTCACACATACACTTGCATGCATACATACAAATACAAACACACACACACACACACACACACACACACACACACACACAGAGGCCTATAATTCAGTTTTATTTGTGGAGCTCAGATACTCACCAAATATAAGATAAATGAAAACTGCTTAAAGGATTTCATGGCAAGAATGAGAATAAAAAAGTTGTAATGCTTTTCAGGGTACTAAACAGCTGTGTGAACGTAATCACACCTACTGAATGTCATGCTCGTTTTCAGTTGAATAGTATATATTCAACATGGGGGCACTGTAAGGAGATTCTATAAGCATTAATAAGAACGTGGTGTCAAAATCAAAAGGAACAAAATGAAGTAGACAAGGGGCCTCATCAAATCTCAGAAAGATACCTGTCTGTATTGTAGGAAGAGGAAACTGCACATGACAGCAGAGCATAATCAGTAAAAACCTAATCATGCTCTGCACATTCCTCGGGTGTCATATGACTGCTGAACTTGGCAAAAATCACTAAGTCAACTGCATGAAGTGTGCACGCTGCAGAAGAGCACAGTTCTCCTAGAACAAGGCTAAAACAGGAAATGCTTTGCGACATGGGTACCAACACCTCCAGTAGGATAAGCCCCACTGGGACCTTCTGAAAGCACACGGGCCACTGCAACACTTAAGCACAACTTGATTTAGAGCATTTACTAGAGACACCTGGGGATTTGGCTGCACGACTGGATGTGAAACTTTGCAGCACAAAGAGGGCTTAAGCGCTAACAAAGATTGCATGAGGAGTGGAAACAATATGTGCCTGAGCTTAACTGGATAGAAGTTCTCACACATGTTGGGATAGCCATGCTTCATTTATTTGTATGATGATATTACTGCAGCAAAAGGATAATTAGAATGCTTTTTCTTAAAAAAAAAAAAAAAGAAACAATAGAACAGCTTACATATTTCTCCAGTGACATTCATGTAATCCCAAAAGTGCCAATACAGGTTGCACTGATAGAAATTAAAAACAGAATTTGTCACAGGGAAGCAGCTTTTCACTGGATTTCTCTGTTACGAATTCACTGGCAGGGGTGGGCCTGGATTCAATAGTCAAATCACAAAGCCTTACTTTCGCATTATTAAATTCAAGCGAAAGCTTGGCCTAGGAACATGATTTATCTTCCAATGTTTTACAGGGAGCTGATGCCAACCCCATCAAAAGGAGCAGATCGTTTTGGAAGAGGACCAAACCTGATGCCATAATTGAAGGCAAGAAACAGCTCAGAAGCACCACGCAACATAAAGGGGCCACGATGCATCACCAGTACTTCTTGATTTATTCTCTACCCTCTAAAATAGGAAAATATGGTATAATGCATTTCATATGAGGGGCATGTTTAAGATGAAACCTTGATACAGGCACAAAACATAACTACATTCCAAACTGCTTGGACACATTTCTGTTTTAAGGCAGCAATTATGTATGAGGCTGCAGTGTATTTGCTTCCTAAAGAAGTATCTTACGGTGTTCCGTTTTTCGAAAAATAGTTTTAGGGACAGAACTCATGTTAGTTGCTCAGGAYTAGTGTAAATTGTGTAGGAGTTAAAACCCAAGTTGACAGAGTGCTTTGTAGACCTTCCTGGTCTGCTTACCTTAATGTTACCCCAAAATGTTCCACTCCTTTCTTTCTCTTTTTCTCCTTACTTGCTGTATATATTGCAGAGCTGTGYTCAAGACAAAGGGAAACATTAAGAGCCTTCCTTGGGCATATGTGGTTGTGTACTAAATCTTAGTTCACTGAGTACTGGGAAGGGAAGTGAGATTGTGGAGTAGGTTTAGGTTTAGTTCTGGCAGTGGAAACTGCAATCATGTGATGCTATCAGAAGAATCATGTTATACAAGCAGAATTCTGCTTCTCTTAAATTTGTCTCTTGCTATTATTTTAAATGCTTTCACTGAATAATTCTGGGGGGAATTAGCATGTTAAAAACCATGACTAATTCTTCTCCTGATGTGGCTTCATCAGAATTATGGTTAGGTTGAGTCTGACTCCTTTTATTTTATAATAAAACCACAAACATCTTTATCTGAGATACCAATTGCAGCTTAAGGAGTGACTTAAAGCACATTCCTAGCCTGATTTACTTTTTTACCTCATTYGTAGCAGATCAGTCAACTCTCTCGTAATGCTTGGTATCAAGCACTGCTGCAGAGGCTCAAATGCAAAAAGAAGCCAGTACCACTGCTAAATTTATCATGAAAAATATCTATTAATATTTAACTTTCTATTTTTTTCAATAGAAACATAAACTTTAGACAAAAATTACCTAATGCTATCCTAGTGATTATAAACATTAATTTAGAGTGGATGCATGTCCAGATTCAGAAAGACATACACAAGGAACCAATTCTTCCTTCTTACACAGTTACACGCTTGTGTAACTCCTCTGCCTTCATAAGAGTTATTCCTGCTCTATACTGTAGGGACATCAGAAATAGAATGTATAACACTTCTTCTGTTCCAAGAGACATAAACCTAGTTGATTAAATATCAGCACCGGGAATAATTAGATGAATATACACTATCACCTTACACATCCTTCCTCTCATTTACATTCTTTCTTAGGAAAACAAAACAAATATTCCTCCTTGTGTTTTGCAAAAATAGGTCTAAGAGAGTGAAGAGTTTGTACAAGCAGACAGGTCCTTTCTCTCTCTGTGTCATACTTGTGGATCATATCTGTCTGTTATACAGTGAAGAAAACAGAAGCTGTCCCTTGGGTTTGTCTGAATTAATTTGAACAATATGCACATTCCATCTAAAACTCTCCCATCTCAGTCATCTCTCAAAATGTGGGGACTCCTTTGCTCCTGCTGAAGCCTACTGGATCACTCAGTGACTTTAGAGGAAGCTGGCTCGGACCTTAAGTATTACTTCTAGCAGGACAAGTAAGAAGGTTAACAGAAAGCAGCAGTAACACTGACTTAGCATGGGCAGAACATACCCCTAACAGACAGGAATCTAGCATTAGGCCACTTTCATACACTTTGCTGTCTGAGCATGCTGCAGAAACATATCATTTCCAGTATGTGCCCCTCTGCAAGGATTTTCCTCTTGATTTTGGTTTTGCCAAGGAGATGCTCAAGGGCTAGGAAGGGATTTCACTACATTTACAAACTCAAGACTCCAGATTTAACATACTATCAACAGTTTCTCTCATACGCCTTCCTTCAGGACAGTTGCGATCACTCAGGGGTCAAATCCTACTTAGTGACAAATCCCTTGGGAGCTGAAGAGGCTCAGAACATCTCAGGGCCATGTCTTAGTTCTCATCACATTGTATTGCCTTTAGGAATTTTGAAAGCAAGTGTAAAAACAAATTGGGGAACGAAAAGCAGCTATTACTCTTCAACTGATCAGATGCTGCTTCAGTTTGGTACCTGCTGATTCATTTCTATCAGGTTTATTTCAATAGTTCAGAGCAGCTGGATACCAGAGTGAAAGGCATGGATTATCAAGGTCTAGTTTCCCTTAGCAGAACAGCTACCAGATATTAAATTAATACTGTATTTCGTTTGAGCAGTAGTCATCATCAGCAGTGAGAATTGGAGAATATTTTAGCATAAGACTGTCAGAAGGATCACAGATCTGCAGTCCTAGGCATATAGGGGTTCTGGTGATGTTTGAAATGATTTGGGTGCTTCTGATCTTGGGTTGGACTCAACTGTCCTGCAAAGAGTATCTTCTGTGCCTCCTCCCTATGGGATTTTTGCTTCACTGCTAAGAGAGGCAGGATGTGCCTCTTACTTGCACTTACTTGTGTGTCATACTTGCAAAAGGCAAGAGATTTGTTTCTCCACCAGGTAAATGATGCAGCATTAATAGAGTACCTCAAGGTCAACTGAAATCAATCAGTTTTGGGTTAGGTAAGAAGTAAAGGCTTGGGGGTGTACTGTTATTACTCATCTCTCCTTTGTAGGAAAAAGAAATCAGATTAAATAAGAACATTCTGTTAGGCAGTCAATATTACTGTTAAATGCTACATTTCCCTTTTAGCTTATAGCAAATTTGGGCTGGTTTTGAGAGCAGCTAATAGCACAGGCCAGAAGCATGCCTAGGGGAAGCTGAGAAATTGTCCCCAGAGCACCTCCTGCAAAACGTCTGCATCTATTCCGCTTATGAAAGACTATTAATAGTGTCAGGAATTTTGTGAGAGAGGGGATCAGCTTGAAATGATCACACTAAAATTTCTAAAGACTGATGTATTCTCTTGCTATGTCCTCATTATTTATGACTTGCACCTGTTACTCATGAGCAAAAGATTCTTGCAGATGAACTTCACTATTCACACACCCCAGACACGCACACACAAAAGCTATCCTCTCCTTGCTGATCAGCAGAGACTGACATTGTGGTCCTGCATTCCTTGCAGATTCGGATTTCCCAGAGAGAGGCAGATTTCCGCAGAATGGGCAAGAGAAGACAGATTTTGGTCCTCTGATTTATACTTTCATATAACACATGAACAGGAGGGTTTCAATGAACAGCAACAAATTGAACCTGGAAACACTTTTTTCTACAAGGCAGTAATTAACCAGGGGAACTCACTTCCACAGTATATCATTAGGGCCACTAGATCTCTGTAAGATAGTGAGAATATTTGCTGCAATATACAACTTCTACATGGCATAAAAAGTTAAGGCCATAAATTATCATGTCTTTAGGTTAAAAGCAGATATATAACTAGCGGAGCTGATAGTATTTTTCTCTCTTAGGCTTATTACTTCAAAATAATCCAACATGTTTTTTTCACCTTCCTCCAAACCATGTGTAATCAGTCACAGCCAGAGACAGAATACTAGGTCAGGCGGACCATAGGGTACATTTGGTCTGGCCATTCTTACATTTTGGATTGATTTCACCAGCCTTAGCAGCAGTAAGAGAAGGCAATTTCTCTCATTTACCCTAAGGCTTCCTTTATTGCACTTTTGCCTTGTAGAGAGGCCTTGATTCATATGCTTGTATTTGTGCCCTATTAATGCCCTTTTCCATTGCCAAAGCAATACAAAGTGAGCTTTAGGGATAGTGAGAATCAGGCTCAAGGAATGCAGGATATTTCATGCTCCATCAGAGGGATGTGCTACAGTCTGCTACTTCTCATCCAGATCATTTTATCAGGTATTTTGAAGCAAGCCTTTCAAGCATGCTGAGATAGATGCACTCAGTGTCACTAGCAGTCTGTAGATCATTGTGATTACTAGTGTATTACAGGTATTCTTTCTGCTAAGGAACATAGTAACACTATATGAAGCTTAGAAATACCTGTAATATTGGGATATTGTAGTTGTTTCTACAGACAGGAGGAAGCATTATTAAAAAGAATTGAAGATTTTAAAAGGTAAAGGGTTGATGTTTGAGATCCTAACTCCATAAAGGGGCACTTAAAAAATAAGTGATCTGATGAGCAATTTCAGCTACATTTGTMGTCAAGCTGTCAAGTCCTCCTTATCTTTACAAAATCAAGTCACTTATTTTTAAGCCTGGAAGTTCAATAAAATCAGTTTATACTTGAAGCAGCCATTTGTGAAAACCTTGGCCTAAACTCTTTGACAAGTGATTTAAAATTCAGTCCTGGATGACTTAGCTTTACTTTAAGAAGTTTGTTTACTTTTTAATTGGCACCTTTCATTCAGTCACAACTGATCTTTAATTCACTTAAATATTGAAGATGCTGTGTTATAAATTTGCATTTCAAAGACGATGCTTCTTTGATTTAGGGAAGGTTAAAAACTGGAAGAATCCAATTTGCACAGGATTTTTCTTTCTGAACACTGTAGCATTTGGATTTTAGTGGATGTAAACCCCAATTCCTATTTCATGTGTACCAGTATATCTCTTCCGATATCAGAGCCGTATTTCAGCATATGTTACATTTTGACTTTAGCTCACAAGACTTACAAGAGCTAATTGAACAGCTTTTCCCAGACCTCAGATGGCAAATGAGCAGCTATAGTTTTGAAGGTGGCTAAAATTTTTCATGGGACTAYATGGGAGAACACAAAACCTTTTGATACCAAAGATCTCAGGAAACAAACAAACAAACGAACAATTTTCCTCAAGGAAACACCTTCAAATCCTTTTGCATACCTTCACCTCCCATTGTCCCGTCCCCCCTTTTTTCTCTAGAACATTGATTTTTTGTACAGATTTCTGTACAGAATGTCTTTACATAGCAGACATTAATTTGCCCTTCCTGTGTATTACGTTTTGTCTTTCACTTCTTGGTTGACATGTCAGCATTGATTTTATCAATGCAGCTATGCAAGTAATATTTGTTGCCTAACTTGTGCTGCTTCTCTAGCCCAGTCAAACTAATGGAGATACTTTAAAAAATCCTTAGCATACCCAAAATAAACTGATGACAACAAAAAAAGTGCTACTAAGTAAGAGGCTCATTTGCCCTTGCCTCAAAGTCTCTTTACACTATCTAGTGCAATTGAGAATCAGGCCTTCAACGCTTAGGATCTGCTGAACAATACCTTGCAGGTTACAAAAAGATACAGAGACTGAATTGTCTGACAGTTTTTTCCCATCAGTAACAGAACAGGTCTAGAACACAGCAACAAGGCTACCTGTGCTGAATCACAGACATCTGATACAGAAGCTGCAAGTGTAAAGAACACTCAAGATTTTATGTGAAAATCTATTGATTATTTAGAAAGTTGTCCAGCATAAAAGAATGCCTCATGTGAAATATTCAGTGTTTACAAGCAACATTTTGTAAACTTAAGAAAGCTTAATTTAAATATAGACACATGTAAAAGCTAAACTAGTAATTTTTCTTTTTTTTTCTTTTTGCATATTTTTGTTAGGTGCTTCTTCTCTGCCTAAAATATAAAGTCCAGAGTGCAGCTGGTGCAAATCCTAAGATTTCAAGCAAGACAAAGATAAGAGTTAGACATTGATCCAACTGAACTAAGGACCCATGTACTTTGGGAGTTGGCTTTATGTGTGGGGGGAAATTTGCACAGAGATACACAGAAGACTAGGGAGAACACCAGCCCAAACACAATAAAACATAATACAAAACACCAACATATATAGGCAGATCAGGAATCAATCTTTCACACTGATCCTACATTCCCTGCATACACTTGGGTATGCAGCAAATGTGGGATGTGGCCCTTAAGTCAGACATTTTTGCAAATGAAGAAGGGAATTATTTGCAATGGTGAAATATTAAGTTATTTTGGCATCAGCACAAATTACAGGGGCAGGATCGGATTCCCAAACAAATACGGAAGCTCTCTAGCGAGCAAGGCAGGGAGGAGAGAACAATACAGATACTAATTCTTCTCCAGTGACCAAAAAGAAGGAAAATCCTAGTTATTACGCATTTCTAAGATTTTCATTATTTTTTCAAATAAGAAAAAAAAATGGGAAAAAAGAAGACTACAATGTCTATCATCCCAAAGGTCAAGGGAACATTGCTAGAAAATCTCTTTCTCAAAAGGAACCTCTCTTCAACAGAAATCTGAGATGGAACCACAAAAAGAAACAACAGAACCTCAGTAAGAGCCAAAGGAGAACCACATAACTCAAAAACGAAGTAGCAGTTCAAATGATACTTCAAGATGCACAAACTCTAGCAGATAATCTCACAGATGACTTCACAGAGCCCCTCATCGACCCAGGTAATTCTTGATTCCATTAGGAAAAAAAGAGAGAGGGGGAGGAGAGAGAGAGAAAGAGACAGAGAGGGAGGGAGAGAGAGAAAAAATAATACTAGAAAAGAAAATTAAGAAACATTCTTCCTCTTTTTTAAAATAAAAATCAAGATCATCTCCCCTCCCCCCCTCTATCTGGAAGCAGGTTAGCTAACCTTAACAGTCTCAATTTAAAATAAAATATATATTTTTATATATATATTCATATATATAATAAAAGAGAAGATATTAGTGGCAGTGTATGCAAAACAAAAAAGAAAAAGAAAAATTACTTTTAACAATCTTACTTTTTTGTTTTTTTACACAAATACTGTTGTAAATATATTAAAAAAATCAGCATTCTATCTGGTAAACGTCACTTTTGCCCCTCTATAAAATTTTGAATTAAAAAAGTCCCAAGAACTCTTTTTTCTTAATTATTACTCCCCTCCCCACCCACCCTCTATTCCTCCTTTTTCCACAAGAATAAATCCTGATGCAACTTTTTTTTTTTTTTTTTTTTTGCAAAGATTGTGGGAACTAACCCTTCTCTTGTACCTAGATCCATAGGTTGCAACCTCAGATATCTTTGATTTTCCTCTGTGTTTCTCTTTGCCTTCTGTGAAAGTCCCTCTTGATTGTGCTGAGGCCCTGGGCTCAGCGAAGACACTGAATAAATTACAAAAAGCCACCGTTGCTCGTTGTCTGACTCTTCTTGGTTTCTGCTGTAAGGTGGTAGTATGGGAAAAGCAGTGGGGAGGGTGAGCCAGAGAGCGTGGGATGGAGCAGAATCCAGGTGAGGAACCTCTGAGTCTCCTTCCTCATCCTGCAGAGACTCCACACTATCCAAGCCACACTGCCTTGCACTCCCCTCAGCCCTTTTGTGTGTGTTTGCAGATGCAGGTGTGTGTGAGAAAGCAGACACGTGGTGGAAACCAGCAGGGCCTTGTTTCCTCCGGTTGCTGCTCAACCAGAAGCAAAATATTCCACAGTTCTAACTGGATACTGTGAAGTCCAAAAATGGTCAGAATTGTGAATTATGTCCATTGAAACACTGCGAGCGGTGTACTTATAATGACAGTAGGCCTTGTATTTTGTAATATATTTTGTTTTGTTTTTTTTTTGTAGTGCTCTTCACAAGTGAGAAAAAAAGATTTTTTTTTGTTTTTATTTTTTCTGTCTGTTTTCTTTTTTGTGTTTTTTTTTTATTTTTTGTTTGTTTTTGTAGTAAAGAAGGGTTGTATTTAGAGGCCAGTAGCTAGAGATCCAACCAGTGGAGCTCATGAAGCACTACCTGGCCTTAAGGCCACCATCCGAGGGAGGCTGGGAAAATTATTATTCACCCAGCCTCCGGAAATGTAATGTACCAGCAGGCAAAAAACAGTTCTTCATGTAGTACAAAAACAACAAAACAAAACGAACCCAAAAAAAGGAGGAAAATAAAGGTAAAAATGAAACAAAAATCATTTCTTAAATTCTAGTGCCATAGCTTTTTTTGTCGTTTCTATTTTTTGTTCATAATAAAGAGAGAGAGAGAGATTCTACTTATCCGTCTGACACATGCATCCTCATGTGGTCATTGAAATGCTCGATTTGGTCAAACTTAGCTGGACAGACTGAGCAGACGTACGTGGTCCCCTCCGTGCAGGCCACCACCCCAGCAGGGACGGCCCTCGCGCCAGTGCCAGTGGCTCCAGGTGTGCCGTTGGTGGCGCTGTGCAGAGCCACGTGCCTCTCCAGCAGGGTCTTGTGGGAGAACTTTTTCTTGCAGATGTAGCACTCGTAGGATTTCTCCCCACGGTGGAGGCGCATGTGCACATTAAGGGAGCTCTTCTGGGTGAAGCGCTTGTTGCAGATACTGCACTGGTATGCCCTCACGCCAGTGTGTGTCACCATGTGTTTGATTAGGTAATCCTTTAAAGAGAAGGAGCGCCAACAGATGCTGCATTGGTGGGGCTTCTCACCTGCCCATTACCATAGACAGAGAGAGAAGGGGTGGGGGGAAGAGAGAGAAAAACAGACAAAAAGAAGATAATAAAATTAAACCACCTCTGTATGACTCTCTGCAATAAACTAATGGTTAAGACTGACAAGGATCTCTGGAGGGATGCTCTCGCTAAGAAAGAATAATTGCATTAGTAACTGTGCTTTCAATACAAAAAAATATTTTGTGTCTGCAGTTTCAAAATGCTTTCCAAATGAGGCTGTAGGTATTCCCTACTTGTACACAGTAAAAAGAAGCTCAGATGATTTGTTYAAGTTCAAACGGTGAGCAGTGGCAAAGACAGGACTAGAATTAGAAGGTCCTGGCTTCTGTCCCTGGGCTTCAGTGACACAGCCTCTGTTGTCCTAGAGATCGAGGGAGAAGCCTGCGGTTCTTTTCTTGTCCTCATTTCTAGAAGGTCTTACTCAAGTTATTTTACCTTTAAGTGCCTCCATTTCCCTACCTGTATGCAATAAAAATATGGACAAAGCTAGTGATCTACCTGCCTTTCACAGATAGCTGACCTTTAATGCACCCTTTTTTTGTCACATTGTTTTAAATATCTTGGAATAGAAATACTAGAGGAATGCAAAGAAATTCTGCTCCTTGTGAAAGGTTTGCATTTGTTACCCCCTTTTCTGGTCAAATCTGGCAGCCAAACTATGGACAACAGTAATTAAAAGGGTGCTTCAATACACAAAATGTCTTAGGCCAGCCAGCACAATTCAAATGGCACCCCAACAGATACCCTTCCAGTATAATAGATATGAAATGTAAATGTGACTGCCTATTAAATAAAATACCTGATCAGGTAAATCAGAGATATAAAATACTTATGTTATCTACCACATTGCCTTCCCTACCCAGGGCCACTGTAAAGCTGATGGCAGCAACTTATATAAGTGAACTCTGATCCCACCAGGACAAACCAATGACTAAGAGGATGCACTGAAGAAAATATTTAGCCCATTWCATATGACTGGTTTGTCCAGACTTCTCTTAATTGTTCCTCATGATGAGACTTCTTTTGTGAGACAGTGCCATAGCGTCATATTTCATAGGACAATGCAACATTTTCATGAAACGTAGCCATATTGATAATACAGCCAAGTCCTTGAACGCCCCATCAAAAATTTGCCTTTTAATTTGTTTCCTACAGTACTTGTGGTGTATTTCAGGTATGGTAATTCATCTTTGCCAAACCTGTCATCGAGAGAGATGGTACCTTAGCTCTGAATCAGTCAGAATAATTCTCTATTTCATTGACTGAAAAATGGTTTTCCTTTAGTCATTCTGCAATTTCCTATCTAGCAGAGATTCTTCACTTGCACAGACATCCTGCTTGCTTCTTACAATCATTTTTGGACTATTTTAAAGCCTGAAGAGTCAACCTTCAGGAACCATCATGTATCTGTGGCAATATATCATTTACTCTTTGTAGAGCCAGATTACAATATGCTACTTATATTCAATTTTAAGAAAAGATAATTAATATGGACTGGATGGGAAAGACCTACATTTTTATCTCCCCTAAGCCTTTGTTTCTCTACTTCTATGATTCTACGATTCTATTTCACAGTTTGCAGATACGACAGTAACATCTGTGAATGAAATTCACAGACTGTTCCTTCTTGCACGAATGATGAATTTGTCCCTACCTGGTGAAAGACACCTGGTCAAAAAACAACAATAAAAAAAAATCAAGTCCTTACTTTCTTTGCTGTGTCAACAGCAGCAGCGTAGTGAGTGTGGACAGGTCAATATGCTGGACATATGCATGTTACATGGAAAACAGTAGCGTGTTAGCTCTAATCATGCTATATGAGAGACTGATTATATTTACCTTGCTCATTTTTGCCTTAGGCAATGTATCTCTCAGAGTCTGTAGTAAGATCTCCACKCTAGACCCTTGCATAAAAAGCTAGAACAAAATTTTTGAATGCTTAAAAAAAGGGAGAGATTGGGAGGCCTTTAGGTTGTTGGATCCTACCTGAAGCTTTGGACTCTTCTGTGGCTTTTCTTGTGAGCTATTCCAGGCAACAAGACTAATTCAAACACTTACTTCTCTCAAGTCTTCCACCTTTTCCTTGGATCCTTTTCAGAGTCATTTTGCCTGCCTCTTCTCACAGGGCTGAGCAAAGCCATTTCCCTAGCCACCCTGATAGTGGGCACAGCTGTCTCTTCTCAGTGGTCCTCCCAATGACTCTGCCCAGCACTGGACAAGGTAGCAGACATGCTTCTGCTGAGGCTATATATTTAAAGGCTGTTTTCAGGAGGGTTTTTTGGGAGTCCTGTCCTCTGTTAGATAAAGCACTACTGTTTTTCAGGACATTCTAGGAGCCAATCAGTTCCTAAACGAAACCACAAATCACTTATCTATCCAACTGTCTTCTTCCTATTAGAAGTTCATTATTTTTGGCATTCTCCGACCCACACAAAATATTAATTCTCGATTGGAGACATCTATCAATTACCCTGTTTGAAAGCATGATTAGTAGCTAGGAATACTTTAGGCCATATTATTCTTCATCTGACTCCAAATTCTAAGTGTAATGCACAATTAGAGAGAGAAGGGGAAGAAGCACCCAATCTCACTGAAGTTATCTGTGAAAATGCATTTCTAGCTTTATGAACAAGGACAAAGGCAAATATATTTGACTGTAATTTTATAGAGATGTTTTTTTCTGAATGACACAATACTATTTACATACTATTTTAGTTACCCATTCATAGCAGAAAGAGGAGAATTTACACAAACAGTAATTTTGGGATTCAAGATCCTTGATTACTGAAGTCATATCCTTTGTATCAGTCCTGAGAATTGTTCTTTTTATATATGTATATGTACCTGTACGTGTCTTAGACATTTCTAGAAGAATTTGTCATTTAAGTGATTCTTATACATAAATAGAAGTTAAAAGTTTATATACACACATGGAAGTGAAATCTATTTGATACAATAGGGAGGCATGCATGACTTACATTTCTCCCACACCTCAGGCAACTTCTCCAGGTTCTACTTCACATATCACAAATGCAATATTTATTTTAAGATCTGATGTCAACAAAGCCATTGCTTGGTGAAATAAATATTTATTCTATCTTTTCCCAACTAGAATATCTTTCTAAAGCTCAGAATAAGCTGAGGTCTAGGACAAGTAAAATTTAGTTCTGATCCCAGTACAGCATCTCAACGTAAGAAAAATCCTTGCTTTAAAGTCACATAACTTGACAAAGCTAGAAAAGGCAGTTTTGACTCAGTAGTAAATATAGTTTCCTACATTGTCTTAAAAGACTACATAGTAAAATAGATGAGTTTTTAAACAAAAATAGTGCTGCTTTGGGTCTTCTACATTTATTATTTTAAAACTTTCTCTCACTGAACCCTAAGTTTTTGTACTCACAGCTACTGAAACACCTGACTTACCAAGAGACAGGAAATTAAAGTAATCACCATGAGTGAAGTACRGAAGAACTTCCTGAAAAAAACTCCAGATTTACTTTCCTATAGGAATATGTGATATGTAGAAAATGTGACAGTGTGTGTAACAGCCAGGCTTGGACCTACTGCTACAGCTCCATCAGTAACCAGCTTGCCCTAAACTCATGCCAACCATCATCACATGAATGAACGTCCATAACTAAAACCTAGAGCAAGAGGCCCTTCCTCAGTAGATACATTCTTTCTTTAATGACTTCATTAGAGTTCTGTCAGGCTGCTTCAGCTTAATGCTTACCACTGCTAGTATGGATGCAGGACACATTTCATTCCAAGTAAAAAGAGCTTATTTCTGCGTTATGCACAGTTAGATCCCTCTATGGGACCTACATATGAACACTGGGGCTCAACTTCCATGTAATAAGCTTAGGAAGTGTTCAGTGATACCAACACCCAGGATAATCTCGCTATTCCTGCTGTTTGTGCTGTGGGCTAGCAGGTCAGCATWCAGAATATAGGCCCACGTTTGTAATGGGCTTTCCCTGGCTTCACATATAAGCCAAAGGGACACAGTCTTACCTGTGTGTACAAACATGTGCTTCACGTAGTTCTGCTTGGCGGTGAAAGTCTTGTTACAGAGAGTGCACTCATAAGGCTTTTTTTCGCCCTGTCCACCTGCTGTGCTGTGGCCCGCAGATGGGGCCAGGGGCTGTGGGGCTGGCAGCTGGGCAGTAAAGGTTGACAGGCCAGGCTGGGACACTGTGACAAACTGCGTCTGTTGGCCAGCTAAGGGCTGGGGCAGGCTGAAGAGAAAAGGCTTAGGACCACTGCCAGCAGACTGTGTAGTGAAAAGGGCAGGCAGGTAGGTGTTGCCAGCTGTGCCAATGACCTGAGTGTTGCTGGTCAGAGTCAGTGGCATCCTCAGATTGCTGGTGAGGGTTTCTGTCTGGCGTAAGTAGATCTGTGTGGTTGGCAATGGCTGGGCAACAGTTGTATTGACAGAAGGCTGCAAAGCCCCCTTTTCGGTGCTGTTATTGACTGCGAGCACTTTGCTGTCCATTTCAACGTCATTGCTTCTCTCTGGCGAGGAAGAGTTGGCATCTACATGCTGTTGCTGCTGCTGAGGCTGAGTGCCATCAGCAGGGATGTCAGTTTGATCTGCTTGGGAAGATTCTTGCTGCCCATCTCGGCCTAGGCCAGCCATAAACTGCTGCTCCATGGAATCGGGTTCAGTGCCAATGGAGGAACTGACTCCCGAGTCAAAACTCTCCCCTTTGGGCTCACTCTCAGTGCCTTCTGCTTGGTCAGTGTCCTCAGTGCATTCCTCAGACTCATTGCGCTCAAGGATCTGCACCCTCTGTTGGCCATAGTAGTCATAGTCATCCTCCATCTCTTGCTTAATATGGATGTTGCCCACCAGGGTTTGAATTCGGACAGGGCGTGGTTGCTTGCGGCAGTGTGTAGTCTCTGGAGTGGTCGTAAGGTACCGCTCCATCTGCTGTGATCTCTCATGGATCCGGGTAATCCAGCTGGGGTCTTCCATGTGATGGTCCCTGGGGAGCCCCAGGGCTGTTTCATGGTGGCTGACCACAGCCCCACTGTAGAAGGAGCGCTCACCGCTGCCATTTTGCATGGAACAGGCATAAAGGGCYGAATAGATCCTGTCCACACTGTGCTGCGAGTGGCTCTGCAGGTAGCCAGACTCTGTGTCAGTGCTCTGCCCCGAGGTGCCTGATTCGGGTGTTCCCCTGGGTGTCTCCTGGCCAGAATCCTGAATCACTGGGTAGACCTCTCCCACATTTTGTGAGACAATCCTTGTGCACTCATCAATCACAGTCTTGATCTGCAGGATGCTGGCAGCTGTGAGGATTTGGAGGGCCTCCGACTGTGAGACCCTCAGCACCCCGCTGTACATGAAGTCAATGAGCTTTTGCACGGATTGGACTGACACCACTGAGGGGATCTCGATGTCACTGTAGCCCAGCAGCAGTTTGTCCTGGAAGAAGGGGCTGCCAGCCGCCAGCACGCAACGGTGGGCGCGTAGCATGCTCCCGTGGATGCGGACCGTCACGTCACAGAAGTGGCCACGGTTGCGCTGCTCGTTGAGGGTCTCGAGCACAGAATTGCTGAAGTTGTGAAGGTTGATGCTATGAATGCGCTCTGTCATCCCCTTGCAACTGATGTTACCTGTAGCAAGGCAGGAGACAAAGCAGAATAACATATTGGGTCTTGTTCTCTGCAGAGCCACAGTCAAGACATTGGCTAAGGTGTCTGTCCACTGGATGAACAAAACAGGTAATATGGCAAAAGTCACATACAAAGGCCCTGAAAAGAAGACATCACCTTTCTTAAAGATAGAAGTGCTCATTAGCAGTTCATGCACAGAATTTCTGGACAGAACGAGACAAAGTAAGGTGTAGCGGGCCTAAATTCCTATCACATTCCTGAGCCTAGGATTTCCTATCAGCTTATATGGCTTAGTGAACCTAGAGCCAGGCAATTCTAAACACTGAGCACGTAGAATAAAGTGGAATTTTAGGTTGTCTGAATGTGGACCTAAATCAGGAAAGATCAGATTCTTACTTTAATGATCCTTTACACCAAGTTGTTAGCACTAAGAGCGTAAATGAAAATCTAGCCTCTATCTAGATGATGATTTTAAAGAATTTGGATCCCGGGTTTTATGGTTCAGTCACTTGTATCAAAAAGCTTGCAGTGACTCTGTAAAAATCAAATCTGATTCAACATTTCAGATTTTTGTCTTAAGCTGTGGTTTAGAACATTTGTTACCCAATAGTGACAAACAGTTCTCTGTATGAAACCAAAGCAAAAAGTTAACACGAGCTATCCCCTTCATTTTTAGCACATCCCAGGTTCTGACTGGCACCAGAATGCCATCACATAAAAACAAATGTTCTCCTGCTGTTATTTACTTGACAGAAACTGGAAAATTACAGAAATTTTCATTATGGAAAACTTTGTCTTGGTTTGGCTGACTAATTTAAGTAACAAACAGTCTAGAAAAGCACTTAATTGATTTGGTACAGACCCCAAAAGTCCTTCAAAATAACTTTACAAGTGACTGAAAAGTAACTTTTTAATTTGTCAGCCCAGGGTTCCTTATGTCCACCTTGCTTACTTTGGTTTTAATACTTTTTGGTTTCTCTTTCTACTTGTTACTCATTTTTCACCTGTTTAGATTCTGATGGCAGAAACTACATTTTCATCTTTACCTGTGAAGAACCTCCTGCCCTCTGAGGGCTAAATGAATGAAAACATTGTTAATAATGTCTGTCTCTCAGCATTTATTGTACATGCATCACTTTGGTTCCCAAAGCATACACACAGAAAAGTAATGCAAAAGTCACCACTGGTACTACAGGTATTTTGTCGGGAACATTCCTACCAAAGCTACAACTCCTCTTGCTGCAATTACTTGTTAATATGTGAGAATCCAAAAGTGAAACTTTGGAGAAGTATGAGAAAGTTGGGCCAGTTCACTGTTACCATCTGTTCTAAGAGAAACATACAAAGCAAATAAACATCAGTGGAAGGGGTTTTCATACCTGCCTTCTAACCTGGCAGTGTCCCTTTGACTCCAAAGGTCATGTAAAGGGTGCTCTACATTTCAGGCACAGGCAGCAGCATGCTATACTCACTGCAATTGTCAGGGAAGTGTGGAGTTCTCCCTCTCCCACCTGTTCCTTTTCATTTTTCCACTCCTGCCATTGTGAGCATCCTCTATCCTAGTACTTCAAGGAGAAACCACCTTGGACACAGGTGGTTATTTTAATTCTCTGAAGCAGTTGATGATTAAAGGGAAGCAAAAAGGTTAGGAACTGGAAATCCTGACCTGGCCAAGCTGTCTGAAGAAGTCTGATGCTAACACATGTAGAGCAGTCAGTTTCAGAAGGATACTAACCCCCACGTGAAATCAAGAGCACTAGGGGGATGCTCACATAGCAGTAACAAGAGGCAAACCACTATCAGTATCATGGAGCTTGTGAATTACATCTGCCTTGTTCATAAGCTTTGCCAGCAAACACGTGCTTCTTTCTCTGAAGAGACTGATTATAGGACTGGAAAAACATCGTCCTAGAAACTGGAAGGTATCTCACAAGGTCCTTCCATCACAGGCATTAGAGCTATTATCACCCAAAATAATGTACAAGAGGGTATCCCCTCCTTTTCCTCAGAGTCATCTTCCAGAGGCCTGTTGCAGATGCTTCCCTTCCCAATATGTCAGATCACAGAACATTCAAAATTGATTTAAATAAGATGCGGCAAGTCTTGTTTTGAAAAGAAGACTACTTAGGAAAAGTTTTATGCTGGTAAGGAAACAGAAGAGTGGAAGGTTAATGATGAATAGATTACACCTTTTTAAAAACCCACTGTAGGCCATGGAAACTGGTTGTATATCTACCCATTTCTCTGCATTTCACTCTGAATAATGATCTACCAGTATGTTAGAAATCCTGCTATCAGTAAGTGCTGATCACTACTTGATTTGCTCCTAAGGATCACTTGGCTCCTCACAAAGAGCTCCTGAAACAGGAAATGGCTCTTAACTTACATTCTGTCTTATCAAATGAGCTATTTTATCATAGAAAGAGATATGTAACCATCTAACTCAATAAACCAAATTCCCTGCCTTGCATATGTTTGGAGACAGGGGGTGGGGTGGGGAATATTCTGTATGTACCAGAAGGATGCTATAGACAGGACTTTTGACTTGAGTTTGTGCAGAGAATCCCACTGCATTCCTATGCACCTTGGTAGATAAAATCAACTGTGTGAGTGCATCTCTGAAAAGTGCATCTTCTAGACCAAATCCATCTCCAAAAGATTTGATATGCCTCAAGAGATTAGTTGATGTCCCTGGGAAAGTCTACCATTTATCTGTAAACCATGAAAAGCATTATGCACAGAAAAGAGGCAGGAAAAGTTTCATGCATAAGTTTCAGCAGCCTTTCTCAGGCCCTGCCTGTGGGGAAGACAGAGTTACAAAGCGATTTCAGCATGCATTCAGCATTTCATGCATTCAGTCATCAGCTTGCTTGATGCAAACAGCCAGCCGGGGTTAATTAAGACTAATGAAAAGATTTTTGGGTGCATTCATGTCAGTGATATGGATAGCTCTCCTACAAAAACTGATCTAGGATGTTAAACTCCTTGAGGTGCAAGAACTGCTCTGCAAGTCACTAGAGTCACTTCAAGTAAGGCAAAGAGTAAATTTTGGCTGTTTTTGCTAAAACAAAGCTTTCCATTCAAAGAATACTCTTCTCATTTCTTTGCTTCAAGTGAAGTAAGAACATCTACCACGTCTTGAACTGGAAAATGACGTAACTTCACTTCTTACGGACAAAACAACAGGGGTGGTTGTAAGAGACATACAGCAAACGGTAAAAAATAAGCTAATGGAGATTTTGAGGATATTTTCTCTAGGTCAGCTTCCTCGACTTTCAACACTGAAAGCCCTATCTATCCAAAATACAGACAATCAATTTTTTTGCAAGATTTTCAGAGATGCTAACACACAAAACACAGGAGTATAAAAGAACAGTAATTCTCGTTAACAAATTCCAGAGATTGGCCTGGAGTCAAATCCATTGTCCCACACAGCTCCTCTTTCTCTCTGCAGAAAACCATGTCCAGATCCAAGTTTTGTGGCTGTCTCTTACTTGTATACTGTTCTAACCCAAAAGTGTCAAGCCAATGCACCCCATGGAAGGTGGACTTATCAAAGCAGGTTTGATTCTAAAGCAAATGCTACATTCCAACAGTGAGTATTAGAGTCTTGGACAAGCCAGGAGCACAACAGCTCCTCACAAGACTCAGCTACAGCCTTCTTCCCAACATACACACTCACCTACTTGGCACTGGCTCAAGAAAAAGCCTGCTCTCTTGGTCTGTTCTCAAGCCTGCCCTTCTATTAAACTCAAGACAGTGGGAGCCTTTCTATGGAATTCAAGCAGTCCTTGTTAAGTGTGTCCCCCTCCCCACTTTTTTTTTTTTTTTTTTTTTT
>NW_028185328.1:2705258-2722117 GCF_003343005.1 Rhea americana | reverse complement strand
AAGAAGAAAGAAAAAGAAAAAAGAAAGAAAAGAAAAAGCAGAAGAAAGAAAAGAAAAAACTCTCAGACAACTGCACAGATTATGCACATTTGCAGTCCTCCTGGGATGCAATTTGAAGCTGGCATGGCATAAAGGTGAACCATATTACTGTGCAAGTTTGAAAAAAGCTCCATTTCCCCATATGCAAATGTACTGATTAAACTGTCAGGCTATTCACAGAAACATGCATGGAATTCATCCTAGACTAGTAAGAAGGAGCACAGCATAGATGGGAAAAGGAAAAACTTTTGTTGTGTAATACATGACTGAGTGCTTAGTTTAGCATTTTCCTGAATCACATCCACCACTCCCGCTGACTTTTATGCTAGGAGTATTCAAAAGAAGGTAAATTTTACCACAAGAATGACAATGACAGCCTCTGCATGTACAGTACCAAAGGGGAAGACAATGGCAGAAGGAAACAGCAGGCAGTGCCTTCCTTGAACATACTGTAGAAAATGTGGAAGTGCTGTAGTGAGATACAGAAGTGTGGAACAGTGTTAAAGGTGGCTTTCTATTTCCCCAAACTTCTATACATGGACCAATACAATATATCTATACTGGTAAGGTATGGCCTGCAAAGGTGACTTCCTTGTCAGAAACATAGAAATTTCGTGGTTTTTTGGTTTGTTTTTTTTTTTTTTTTTTTTTTCTCCCTTTTTTCAAAATAAATTCTTTTTTTTTTTTTTTTTTTTTAACTGAAAAGCGGAGTTGGTTTTATTTTTTTAAAAAATTTTTTTTTTTTTTTTTTTTTTTTTTCTTTCTAAAGTTGTCTTTCTTTAAAAAAAAATGGAAATTTTTTTTTTTTTTTTTTTTTTTTTTTTATAGCCACTAGATGTCCCTTTCTGCAAAGCAAATGCTTGCTGTTTTTTTTTAATGTTTATAACTGAGAGATACCACAGAATTTGATATTCTTTAGTGTGCTTTAAAATTATGGCATCTCAAAGCTCATTGCACTATTGCTAGAAACACAGTGAATAGGCAACCATCACAGCTACTGTACTTCAGCARCTCAGTGCATAGTCTTCACCTGAACCAAACTGCCTAAGGCATTGGAATCCAAGCTCTTTTTTGAAACTACTCTGGGTCTTTCACAGGAATATCTAGCAGAGGGAACCCAAAAGCTTTGTTTTGCCTTCACACTTGAGAAACAAACAGACAAAAAAAGAACATTTTACATCCTTGAGAGATGATAGGGTTGTGCAGACTGATCTAGATTGAGTTTTTATATGAATTTTCTGCAGAAGCAATCAGTAAATTGTTTTGCAACTCATCTCACTGATATTTAGACATGCTAACTAGAACTAATTTGACATTACTATTTAGTTTGTCTTCCTGACAAGCTTCTCAGGCTTCGCACCGGGAATACACATACTGAGAGACGGCAGATAGCACTGTATCTCCTATAAAATCATATGGTGTCTTCACAATCTTACCACCAAAATGACAAATGCCTCCCTAAGTGGGAAGATATCCCGCTCTAACACAAACAGCTGGGAGTCAGAGTTGGTAGGCTCTCTTCTTACTTTTAAAGTTGTTTCTCTGTCCATCTCTAACCCAGTTGCCAAGTCTTGGTAACCCCACAAACTGAAGTAACTTGCTGCTACTGTAGCACCACCACGGACCAGTACCATCATCTGTTCCTTATCCTCATTGTCTGCTGCGTAGTAGCTTTAGAAATCTCTAATCCTTGGTCTCCAAACCATATATCGGAGCACCACAGCCTTCTGGTGGTACCAGATGCACCGAGTTCTTCAGTCAGTCATCTTGTCTACTCCTTTTCTTTGTGGTGGAMACAATTTACTTAGACCACGTCTTCAGAAATTAGCTTAACATGTTTGTGAAAAATAGCAACATGGCGGATTTCATCTCCCTTCCCAGACTATCCGTTCTCTCTCTCTCTCCCCCTTAACTTTAGAGTAAGAAAGTTTTCCTACCATTTAACTTTGAAATCAGTTAATCAACCTCTCCTCTAACAGATATAGAGAACTATTGACCACTTTCCTCTTATACATTGGAAGATATCTCATATTTCTTCTTTAGATTTATGTTTTCTAGAAAAAAAATCATCTTTCCAGTYACTCTTACTGCATATATGTTCTGAATCCCTTCTCATTCTTATCCTCTTCTAACTTCTCTCCAGCTTGTCCCTCTTTAATTTACAATGCAGCACACTTCAGTGGAAAAAGTACTCTTAGTTGAGTGAGCTAAATGAAACAGTTGCCTGAGATAACTGATATATGATACTTTTTAAGTACTTTACAGAATAAATCAAACAAGTAAATAAAGCCCTGTTATTAAAAATAAAACTCTACAGATTTTCCTTAAAAAAAAGCATTTCTGAATAAAGAATACTTACTTTGGAATGAAAATCTCAACTCTTGTATGAATATGACAGTTCAGTGGAAATATATGATTTCTATCACAATATACGAAAGCTCTTGTGGCTCCACAGTTTCCACAGAAAGCTTTCTCATTTCCATGTGTCTGTCTTCTGTTTCAAACTTAGCAGCATAACCGTGGGTACCTTCTTCAGTTCCAAAGCCCTGATCAATCCCTCTGGATCCATTTTTATTTTTCTGCTGTTTTCAGGTTAGTTACTCTAAAATAAAACTAAATTGATAGAGCAAAAATTAATATCTATTATTTCCATACACGTAATCAGTCCTGCATCAGGTTCCTACTCTCTGGGAGCAGGAACTCTCCTACTCTTAGCATATTCCAATGAAGTCAGAAAGGCAGATCTAGCCAATCCTTCTCAAACTGATTCTCCTGAATATTTGGCCTCATTTTTAAAAGGGGACTTCAAGAGGAAAACCTTGTATGGAGTTTCAGGAAGAACATTTGTATCCTCAGCAGGAGATCTGACCAGGAGCAGCCCTTGCTTTCTGTTGCTTTAAAGGTTTGCTGGAGTTTTCACCCAATCATCTGCTTGAACATCTTGAAAATCAGTATCTCCTTCTATAATATCTATCCAAAACAAACACCAGATGACACTACACGAATTGCCCTAACCCTACCAGATTGTTGTTAGAATAAAAATATGTAGCAGTCTACATTTAACAGGAAGTACTGTATTTTTACCAGCATAACATCTATTAATGTGTCAGTAATATACTCTATGGAAGAAAGAATCACTGCATGTTCAAAGCTGTCAAACTTCTCTAGATTTCATAGTCTAATAACTACATTTATTTATTTGAAAGACAGAAATGCATGCACACACAAACACAACCTTATTCTCCACGGAGCAAATATATCAAATAGATGCCTAACAAGAAAGAGTTTGTTTAAACTTTGTTCAGAAGACAGGCTCTTTTTGCAGAGTCAGGAATGCTGAGCAAATTTCCTATGGAAAATTTATTCAGTAAATTGTCCTGCTCTTTTTTAGCATCTATCTATGACAAGATATCTATTTTACATGTAATTGAAGACTGAACCATAGATGTGCTTTACATAAAATTACTCCTATATTCAGTGCACATAAAACTCCAAAGGTAAGGACAGAATTCTACATTTCAACTTTACATGCTTATGGAGCAGCCAAAGAATCACCTTCCTATGCTTTGACTGGAAGACTACAGTTTAGCAGCACTAATCCTGTTTACTCTCAAATTTGCAGAGTGGCAACGTGTGTGCTTCAGTTTGCTTCATATGTGGAACATGGAGAGCCTCACTCACCCAATTCAGCAGAAGAAATGCCTGCCTTTATCTTTACAAATTGTTCAGCRTTCCCTGGATAAAAAGCACTATAGAAATACCAAGAAAAAACTCCACAGGTATCTTCAGATCTTTTTCTCCATACTTACTTACAAAATTTAAGTTTCCCTCCTGCACTGTTCAGTGCCTTGATTCCTCTGTTTCCTTATGGTGCTCCTTATCCTTCTTTTAACTAAGATATACCAGGTAACAACTAGCCCCAAATCATGGCATTTTGGTGAAGTGTTATAGCACGTTCAGCTATTTCTAAGCTAAAGAAGTACTTCATTTCCAGACACGGAAAGTACCTTTTCAGTTTGTATTCTTGCTATTTTAGGAATTTTAACGATACTTCAAGAAAAGAGGGAACAATCTCAAAAGCCACTTTCCTTCCCAGGCACATTTATGGGCTTCAGACCAATACATTAGCACTACAAACACAGGCACACATATATACACATAGCCCATTTCTCTGAATTCTGTGTTCCTCTCTCAAACCTTGTATATAGACCCTCAGTTGCTACAGCCATGCCAATATACTTCCCTAGTATAGACAAAGACTATATTGACAGAGGAAGTTTTTTCTGTATGTATCTAAGCACCTCCAAAAATATATATACTAAACTAACAGAAAAATCTCCAAAGCTGCCATCAAAACCAGGATTTTACTGGGCTTTACCAGGGTGTTAATTCCTGTGTCCTGGACTGCAGTAACCAATTTACATTAGCAAAAGATGTTAAAAAACATAAAGGGAGAAGAGTACAACAGTCCTCTCGCAACTGGAACAGACAAAATTAAGTAGCCACATGATGGCACCATTTCCTAGGAAGAGAAACCAGGTGCTGCTCATCCCTCTCTTCATTATAGAACATTTTAATATTCCAAATGAAAAGTCTTTCGACTGCACTTGCTTGCTTCCAGAGAGTTTAGGCACGACTATGCCAAGCCTCAGCAAGGCAAACTGCTTTAACTGGCTCTAAGTTTAAGGCAGTTTGATTCTTTAAAAATCTAGGTGCTTCTTTTACTAGTTTTCATTCCCAGTGCCAAGCCATTATTTAGAGGACATGCTGCACTAGGGCGTTTGTAGTAAACCCACCACATAACAGGTATGAGGCAAGATGGGCTCACAATGCTCATGAAGTTACTGTGTGAATACTCTCCATTTAAAGAAAGAAGAGAGGGACACTTACTGGGAAAAAGAACAAACAAACTTTTAGGAAGATGTAGACTACCATGGTTTATTTCGCTACTCCATGGTTCTGATCAAAAGCTTATTGTAGTCATTAAGAGCATTTCCATCTGCTTCAAGGAGCTTTTGTTAAAAGCCTAGTAGTGTATATGGGACTGAAGACCTGTAAGGAAAGTGAACAAGGATTCCTTCTGGTCATCTCACTGGGGTGGATTGCATAAATTTATGTTCTCCCTCAGAAGCATGATTTAGGGAGGAGAAAGGGCTGGAGTTGGGGGGTGGGAGCTGAGTGTGGAGAAATGAATTAGAAGGATAAAAGGTTCAAATATATTAAAAAGTGTCTCCAAAAGAGACAATTGCTATTCCATGAACTCTTTCAGATTTGCCCTGTATTGTTAGCTTTTTCCCCAGGCAGAAAGACAAGGAGCAAAGCTTATCTGTTTGAGTGTGGTTAAATACAGTAAGCCTGAAAGCCTGTGGGCTTTGGGTAAAAAGAAAATATAGACTAAAACCTCTTAAGATAATTACCTGTTTAGAAGGTTTCCATTCAAGCTAGAATCCTCTACAGAGAGCGGTAGCAGTCTGTTAGGAAAAGGGTGCAGTCAGAAACAATTGGCTTTGGTGGGAGAGCTGCAGTCTACCAAAGGGTGGTGTTATACCCTATACTCTTCCTGAGAAATGCCTTTAAATGTGGCAAAGTTCGTTGTAGTTGTAGAAATAGAGGTTGGGGGGAGAAACAAGGAATAGACACAAAGTTGTAAGTGCCAGCCCCCAGCACTGGGAAAAGGATTCTTTTMTCTCTTTCAGTAGCTGTGTCTCAACTCCAGTTAGAGAGAAGCTATCACATGAAAATGCTAGATTTTATTTGGTTATTTTTTCCATTTATCTTTTTTATCTATTAGTGAAAGGGTAATTGTTAACTACTACAACTGAGTGCTTTGGTGAGTATTTCAATTTAGAAATATCGTGAGACAGATATTCATACTGTGTTAGACTGTGGCTTCTTTATCTTGAGTTTAGGGGGAGAGAGTTCAGGCCTGCTTATAATTCAGATTTAAATATCAGTGGGAAACAGAACATGCTCATGTCATGGATATTGAAGGCCACAGGGAAAATTTCTTTCCCTCAGTTAGACCTCTGCAATCTCTGGGAACAAGCAGAGATTTCCAAAATCACCTGCTTAGTTTTTGTAGGAAGAGAAATGTATAGTAGAATGCTTTAATATTAATAAAGGCATTAAATAACAGTACAGTATTTATGGATGGCTTGATACTATCAGACTAAGTTGTATCATTAAACGTACATTGTCAGTTCTAATACTTTTTTTCCTCATGAAAAAGGTCCAAGAATTACATGTATACAAATGGATACAGATGCTAACAGGTGATACTAATACAGTGCGTAAGAATTATTTCTTGGGTCTGCCCTCAGGAGCATTCTGCCCTTTACTCAGCCTAAACCATTAGAGATAGCATATGGCTGTTTTTCTTTGGAATAAGGGTGGGCTATGCCCTGTTTTGAAACACGACATAGGATCAAAACACGAAGTCTTTCTATCGAAGTGGACATGGTTGCGCACAAAGGCATGAAGCAGTGGGGAGAAGTCCCTTGTTCTGTTTTTATTTGTTCTATCATAGCCCTTTTCCACACAAAAATTGCTACTTTGTGTTTTTTTTTCTCTGTGTAACATCAATAAATTACATGTTATCACTCCTATCATCTACTTATAAAGAGTCTTTCAAGATATTTAATAGAGGCACAATATTGCTACACTTACATTTTCACTGGTTAAGAACTTAAAAATAGCTGTGGTGAGATTACTTTTAATTTATACTACTTCTCTCTTGTGGGCTTTCAAGAAGAAGCGTTTTACCACATGTCACAGATTGATACAGAGTATACATTGTGCATCCCAGCCAGGCAGAGATCCTTTCAGTATTTAACACAACAAAGCTGGGATGAGTAGGGGTTCTAGTACTTGTTTATCCATTTTTCCTAGCTCCTGTTAATTCCTCAGGGAGCTATTTGTGCTGAGGAATTAACTAGAGATCTTGACTTCTCTTTGTCCTGCAGCTCCTGAGTGGTGGATACATGATAAGACTAGATCTCATCTTATTTACCCTTCTAAATAATTCTGCGAGACAATGAAAACATGCATAGAAACATAAAAAAAATGATGGCAAAATGGCATTTTCCCTTGCAATAATAATAGTGTTTGGAGCACTGTGGAACCCAAATGCACAGCACTAGTAAGAACATGCAGTTGTGCTCCATTGTTATGAACCAGGCTGTGCAGACAAACACCCTGACTAAAATGAAGGGGTTTAGTGGAACTGTGGTGGCTTACAATTGATTTTTCACCTATGGAGTAGATAAAACATCACATTTCTTGTAGAAATACAATGATCTTTCTTCTCACATCCCATTGCATGCTTTATAAACATTAGCAGGCTGTATAAATCAGTATCTTGTTTTTCTGTTTCAGGTTGTCTCCCAGCACCACGTTAAGACTTCACTTCAAAACTGTAGTGAGTGAAAGAGCTCTCTTTGTACAGCCAAGAACAACAAAAAAATCATTTTATTTTTCTCTCCTACAAATACTGCTCTGGCCTTACCTTGTTCTAAAGTTATTGAGTGGTATCACAGCACAACGATTATATGACTACTTCACCATGGATAAGCATGAAAAAATGCAGAGAAAGTGACCACGGAAGCTCAGATGAAAAAAGCAAAAAGCTCCAATGCTAGACAGATCAGTGGTGAAAGAGAACAAAAAGTGACCAAGTCTATTTTTACATCAGTAGCTCTAAGTGTAGCTGCAACAAACTGGGCCAGCAATGCGCCAGCCAATGTTTCACAGTGTGGGAGGTGTCTCCTTATAGCATGCAAAGAACTAACCAAGAGAAGTGAACACTGAGTTATGCAGGGCTTTAACAACACATAGCAGAATAAAAGGACATGTGGATGCAGCTGCTTTTGCTTCTTTCAAGAAAGAGTCACCTCTCAAATGTTCAAAACTCTTTTCTGTTTGACTCTGCTACATGAAGTGTCCCACTGTAGACTGTATTAGGGAAATGGTATATTTAGTTAAGCCTTTGTACCCAAGCAGGACTGRGGAGATGACAGCAGTAGTATGCATGGTTAAGACATGAAATAACAATGACCAGCATATTATAAAGTTTGATACCCTTCAAGCAGATCATATGAAAAGGTAGTTTTGGCACATACAACTTCAGGATGGAGGATTATTAAAAGAAAAAAAAAGGGGGAGGGGGAGGAAGTTAGTCATAAAGAGTCTGAAAGGAAAAGATAAGGAATTAAAATCCATAGGATCAGCAGGGAGGTGGTCTGAATAATAGTTTATTAGAATCAACATGCACATCCAAGGTCAACAAAAACAAAAAGAAAGTAGAAGAACACTACAATGGTTAAATAAATAACAAGGTAAAAGAGGTCATTAAAGCTGAAAATGTATCCTTCCAAACATGGAAATCATGCCCAAGTGACACTAATAGAACAGAGCATAAACTCTAGCAGGCTAGATGTAAAATAAAGATTAGGCAAAGCAAAGAGGAAATTTAAAGAAAAACAGCTAAAGGTATAAAGACAAGCACCGTAATAAAATACTCTTTAAATACATCCGACAGAGGAAGCTTACAGGGCAATGACTAGTACCAAAGAAGTGCCTCTGATTATATAGATGGATAGGTTAAATAGACAAGGAGCAGACTTGGTGGGTTAGCCAGATCATTCACGTACGAAAGCAGTAATCAAAGAGGTTAGAGAAAGTGTGCAGTGGAACTGATATTTTTGCTTTAATTTTCAGATGGAGGATGATGGGAGGTAAGCTACCTCAAGGGGGAGAAGAAGAAAGCACTGTCCTGAAGAGCATTATTAAAAAAAAAAAAAAAGATATCCTAATAAATTAAACAATAATAAATACTTAGAGTTGCATCAAGGACTTATGAGTGAAATAGTTGAGACGCTAATGCAAAATATGAAGGAAGGACTTGCAGGAGGACTCACAACTTCAAGTATGGTAATAAAAATCTGTGGAGGGACTCTGAAAATACGAACAGATAAACTCAGAAACACACTGCAGATGTCTTACTGGACAGTTAAAATACGTCTTAGTAGCTGTAGTATGATTTACAAGCAGAAATAGCACAAYAGTATCAACCCAATCACATCAAAATTTTAAGAATGGCTTAAACCTATGAAATTTTAGAGTAATAGACTTTTATCGTCCTTCCTTGTACATAGAAGGAATAGATGCACTGCAGACATATCTTCAAGCCTTACTCCGACGTCATGAAAGCCAGGAACTTGAATAACTCTTTTAAATTGAGTCAGAAATTATGAATGTTATCATTTAACTCTAAAAGTGAAAACAGTAAGAAAAAACACTGAACACCACAAGGACTGACAACCCAGCATCAAGTCAATATTATGGTCATCAGATAAGAGAATCAACATTTAAGATAATTAGACAAGATTTTCAAAAGTGTCTATGTGATTTATAAACATAAATGATTTATGCACCAGTGAAACTTAGGCTCCAAACTCACTGTCGCTTTTGAAAAAGTACTCATTGACTTCATAACTGAAGTACCATATGCTACTCGTCATTTCTCATGAGAAGAAAAGCCCGAGAGACCAATCTGAAAAAAAATCACTTAGTGTACTGATTAGGAATATACAGACCAGTTTTAATCAGTAGAACAATATTCTGCATCACCAATCTTTTGTATTGTGATGGCTTTTTCAACAGAAGCAGACTGAGCTCAGCTTACAGTTTTACATATCTGTACTTGCACTTCTTTATGCCATATGGCTCTATACAACTCAACCAAGTTATATCTGCTTCTGTAAAAACACAGATCATTCCTGGCTTTTATTTACTTGATAATCTTAGAAATATAAGCCAACAGGTTATAGAAACCATCCATGGTTGTTAAAGAGAGAAGTATTCACTATATAGAATTTCAAATGTCMTGCAAGACAAACAGAAACTAAGTCTCTTGACATCAGTATTTGAGAACTATGGATGTTCTTGTTTTCAAATTAGTTGCTACAGAGAAGTCCTATATCTTTATTAGTATATGGACTAAAATAGATATCTAAACATACATCATTTCTGAGGTCACCAAAAACAACCTAAAAATATTCAGCATTAGCTAACACATACCACACACAGRTTAGCAAAAATACAGATGAAATTACTATTAACACACTGTCTGACTCAGAATCCAAGGAAGCTAGTAGAATCAGTACTTCTCCTCTGAGAAATAATCATAGCCACACATTKCCAGAGCTGAAAATGGAAGGCCATAAGGCCATAGGTTTTCCTCCTGCCACAGAACTACATAGAGAAAATAGGAAACGTAAAAAAACATAAATATGAGGCCAAACTGCCTTCAGATTCATCTAGCCTCTACACTATTCCCAGGTAAAGCAAATCTGTTAATTCACAAAAAGTGGCTACAGGACCCCCCTAGCTGCTCAAGAAAATGAAAAGCCAAAGTTTCCATCCTCACTCTTAATGCTCTGTGGAGCTTAGAAAATGTTGAGGTACAGAATTTCCTCTCTGACTTTCTCCGTTATACTGGAAGGCTATCATACTGGAAAAATTAGACTTTAGGAGCAAGAAAAATGGGGGRAAAAAAAAGAAAAAGGAATGGCTCAAAGTTCTCATCCTGTGAAAGTTAAAAAATGTTGGGATTCAGACCAAGTCAACCACATCACTTGAGCATGTATGGACAAATGGTTCAGATCTGATCCATCACCAGAAGTGTCTAAAAAGTACATTTTATTTAATACGTAAGAGCTCCCTGTCCCTTCATGAACTCAAGCAAAAATAATTTTAAAAAGTCTTCCCTCTTCTCAACTTCTTGCCAATGACTGTTTCGCTTTTTTTTTTTTCATTGTCCATGGCCCACCTTCCTTTTTGACTTTCTCTCCCTACTAGAATCTCAAACCTCTTTTAAAAATTCTGTGTTCTCTAAAAATCATAAAAATCATTTCAGCAGGTTTTCCAATGATTGTCCAACCTGCATCTCAGTCCTTTGGAAACTCTTTGCTAAGATGCTGGATCTCTCTTATCTGGAATATACTTCTTCACAGACAGACCATCCAATGTCTAAGAATAACCTTTTCAACTATCAATAGATAAAGAGATTCAGTTGCACTGTTCCCATGGGATTCCTTTGAGTTTGGACACATCTGTTAAAATGCATACATCACAGCCTGAATTAAGTTTTTGTCTGATAGTATCTCTGACCACTTGTGGAGGTTTCTGCCAAAATGATCTTACCTCTTGGCACTTCCAAAACATAAGCCTATACAGATATGGATGCCTTCTGAAGAGCTTCTGCAATAAGTGGCCTATAAAGACCAAACCGATTTAGACAGAGCCAAGTCCTGACAACTTCCTTCCCTCTCAGCAAAATTTTTGGATGCTTTACCTGAGCGAGTTCAGCCTTCAAGCTTAAGACACTACAACATTACATGTTATCTATCTGTAAGCAAGAAAATATATAGAAAGTTGCAAACAGCATCATCATATAGTTTACCTTTGCTTCTTTGAAACCCTTSCAGAACCTGTGCCTCCGTATTTGTCTTTGTAGTTTTTTGCACAAACTCCTTTCTTTTGGGTAAGCAGGTACATCTGTTTGTAACAGCTGACTAGCTAGAGGTATTTGGAGCTCTATCAGCTCACTCTATGATATAATTCCAAATTAATTTGAAGTGGTGCTTATTATCTGCCAAGCCTTACATGAAACCAATTACCTCAGGAAGCACCTCACCCTCTAACCTGCACCTCCAATCACATTGTGTGAGCTAGGATTCCCCAAAACTGAAAGGGAAGGGAATTGCACACAATGCACCCTAGATTCTGAATTTTGCTTCAAGAATTCACCTGCACTGAAAATAYATAATGTTCAAATCTAAAAATCTAAGTCCTACAAGAGTCCGAAGTAACAMAATTTCACTGCACTGGGAATAAATGGCAGCAGAAACAGCATGCAGAATATACTACATTACAGGACTAAGTTCTAAAAAGAGTGGTGTGTCAGATCTGAATTTAACCAGACTTTTTTTGCTAACTACTCATTTCACTAACACTAGCATTCAGACTACTGCCTAGGCTTTCTTTGCCTTTGCCTTTTACAGATGAGGAGTAGGTGGCTCTCCTAGAGCTTTTATTTCCTATGCTTAGAAAAAGTATTTTTACCTGAATCATTCCAAAAGCCACCATGATTTTTTAAAGTAGATTGCTTATGAATATTTCTCATAATAAATATGTGGTGGTGTTTTCTGTGAAGCATTAGTGATTGTGAATGCAAAATGGCCAGTGAAGATTTCAAATGGATTTGAGCAGGTCGTCCATAAAATTCAAGTCTTTGCTCCAGATTCATGAATGAAAGCTCATGGAACTATCTGCACATCAGTACATTTTTCAAAGAATTTAAATTTTTTACACACTGACTTGTGCTGAGTGTAATACTCTGCATCAAACCATTCTACTCAAACACTTTGTGTAATACTAATTTTTAAGTATCTTTAGATTATTTACCATCCTCTAGAAAGCACTTCATCAGAATGAAACCTCTCCTGAAAATGTAGTATGATCTGCCAGTCAGGGGGCTAGCGGCAGCACTGTGGTCTGGGCAAGGGAAGAGAAGCAGTATTGCAGTGTCTGGAAGGCAGAAGGACAGAAAGCTCTGCTGGTCCAAATAAAGCACCATCACAGGTCCAAAAGGCGAGGGGAAAAAGATGTGACAATGTAGCTCTGAGAGGAGGGGAAGTGAAGGACAGAGGTAGGGACTCTTGGGTGCGAGGAAAGAATCAGTTCAAATGGCAAGAGAGGCAAAAGGTAAGGAGAAGTTTTTAACGGCAAGAAAGCCCACTTAAAAATGCTAGGAGACACAGATATTAATCTCTCAGGTAAACTAATGTGTTGCAATATTAGGGACGCGCAATTAAAAAAAACCTACCACATGACACAACAGATACCTATAGTAAATATGCAGACATAAACTTATCACACCTCATTTTTATTTCATGTGAAAAATTCGTATTACTATTTTGCACATGCCAAACACTGATGATATGAATACTGCCCCAAACAAATACACCCTGATAAAGGTTATAACCTACTATAAATAGTAGGAGTTTTTCCACTGGTTTCAAAGTATGTAGGATCAGCTGACAGAGATCAACCCCACAGAAGTCTGTAACATTTTTTTAATATTTGTATCACTCTAACTGCATTTTGGGAACTAATTTTCAAACTTACTGAAAGGTAAGTATTCGTTAGTCCTGAAAATGCTATTAAACTTCTTTTCTAAAAAACTAACTTGAGTGTAAAAGGAGTATCTGATCTGGGTTTGCAATTTTTCATTCACATTTGTCTTATGAAYTTAGTAGGAATGGAAGTTGATTTATGGACATTAAAATCTTTGTGGTCTAAAAGATTCTGCTTGCCCACATAACAGGTAGAGTATGAAGAGCTCCACTTCCCCATACCASCTTCTGCTAGTATTCCTCACCCTAAATCTTGGCCACCTCAAAAAGCAAAAGCAGGATTCATTCTCTGAGTTCCCTACAATCCTGCTGGCCTGTGTTTTATGGTTGCTTTCATGACTTTCCATTTGTCCTGTCAAAAAACATCAGTGTGAGGTTTCAAATTACATTTGCTAACGAACTCTTTCATCTTTATGAATGGGATAAAGAGACTCTTGGTTTGAAAATAAGGATTATTTTTTCCTGTTGTTCTGCGCATTTTTGCATTTTTTCACAAGCTTTTTGTCATCAGAAAACACTGCMAGACAAAACTGTACCCCAGTTTTAACAGAGTCTGACATCTCAAATTTGAAGGGAATTCTTATATATGCTAAAATGCATCRTGCCTGTTGCTCCACTGTTTCACATTCTCTTCTCCTGCAGTCACCAGGTGAGATTTAGGAAATTTTCCCCAATGTTTTTATCAGTTCTATAAAAATCAAGATCTATAGAAGAAGCTCATAATGAATAAAGTCAGAAGCCAGTAGGAATGAATTGCAGCTAAAGTGATTTTGATAGTGATGATCCTTATAACCCGGCTGCTTCCAAGCTTGGCCCTGAGGCAGGATTTTTAAATTAAAAAAAGAAAAGGATATACATAATTTTTAATCTGATTTTTTATTGTCATGCCCTGATTTTTTCTTATAGGCCTCTGCAAAGTCTAGTTGGCTTCTGAGCTCTTGAAACCTGGCATCACCATCTTTCTTTCTCCTTTTCTCCCTTGTAAGCTTTACATCTTAAAACCACCTCAAAGCAGGTAAACTATATATTCTAAAACTAGTAAATGATAAGACTGATGTCAGCCTCTGTGTCCCTGCCCAAGAGATGTCCACGCAGGGAACACTGTGAAATGATAATGTTTTGAAGAGCTGACAGGGTAAATTCTGACTTTCCAAAACCCAGTTTTAATCACTTCCTTCCTTGCTTTTGTTTTTGGGGACAAAATGGAAAAGAACATTTTTTAAAAGGGTCAGTTAATCTGTGCTGAGTAATCTCACAGTGACTGCACTGAAAACAAGGGCCTTAAGCTGGTATGGCCTCACAAGTCTCCAGAAGTCTTTCAGACCTCTTGTAAGTTAAATCATGTCTCCTCTCCAGGAGCACTCCCCTCTTTCTTGGTGGAAATCCTTTCTAACCCTGGCTGTCAGGGCCAGACACTTGCTTCCTCCCACTGCAATAAGGCATAGATTGAAAATTTCAGTCAGTAGATATGCTTGGGTAATGAGAAGCATGACTATCTGTACAGGAGTAACTACACTGCTCGTTGGAAAAGTCAGGTTTGAGGGCTCTTATTTTACTTCTTAAGAAGAAGGAGCAGCTAGCAACCTGACCCAATAGCACACTTGCAGATTCCCCTGGCTGACTGTGTTATCATGATCTCAACAGAAAATACGCTATTTTAGAAGTAATTCCCATAGAAGGAAAAAGGTAAATCCTAAGGAAGTCTTGCTTGTGCCATTATGCAAAAAACATGCAACTGGCTGGAAAACCTTGCCTACTATCAGGAACGTATTTTTAAGGAGCCCAGAGCAACCCAGTAGTGTGTTGGTGTACTCACAATCAGATGACCCTGTGTGTGCGTGCAGGTTTGTCGGTGAATGTGATGAGTAGATGAGGGCCGGGCTCAAAGACAGAACAGCTTCAAGGTTCAGGCAGGGAAGGCCCGGCTTGGCGCTGCATGCACCCGTCTGAGTAATCTCATTCTCCTCAGACGCCTTCTGGTTTTCAGCTGTCTTGGGTTTCTTCCTGAAAACAAACAAAGAGACCTTTGAAGGGACTGACTGTGTATTTGGGAAAAGGCATTTTTAGACTCTGTTAAAGATAACTTTCTCTCCCCTCCTCCTCCTTTTCCCTTACAGGGAGGGAGGTAGAGAAGATTCTCCTCCATGCTTCTTGTTTGGAAACAAGCTGCTCCTTGTTTTGACTCTGATGCAATGGCCCTGAGACTGTATTACAGCAAATAGGCCAAGCACGAAGATCCTCATTCTGCCCCTACTGATGACATATAAAATGAAACTCATCCCAGCGGTTTAGACAGTCGGAGCTCCATTTGACAAATATTAACCAAGGCTGTAGCATTCTGAATAGAAAGAGTTATACAGAAATGTAATGGATTTGTCTGAAAAACAAACAAATATGGAAGTTTCCAGTTCAACACAAATCACAGCAAAGACTCGTTTTGTAGAGGAAAGCACTGAAGCAATTTTGAGATGCAGAGGTTATCGAAGTAAAGCATTAAGATTGGGAGGCTGAGACAACTGATTACGAGCATGATGCACATTAGCCATCCATGCCTTTCTCTCTCCTAAACCTCAGAGCACTTTGTAAACACAAGGAATTAAGCCTCTAAAGAGTATTAAGCAGGTAGTGATGACCACCTCCATTTAACAGATGGAGAAACTGAGGTAAAACAGAGGGAAATGACGGGCTTTCAGTCACGCAGCAGACCTCTGTATGGAAAAGGCAAGAGCCCACATCTCCTCATTGCTTCTTCTCTGTTTAAAACTCCTCCCAAATGCTTCGTGCGTTGCTCTTGGAAGCAGGTAGCTGCTGAGCTTCAGCCGCAGCCTCTCGCCTTGGCTTCACGCAGCTAAGCGCCTGGCAGCTCCTCTCACATGCCGGGGGCCACGGCAACGCTGGTGAAAACGCACAGGAGCCAAGGAGGCTTGGTAGCCCAAATAAAATCCAGTTATCCCCTGCCTGCCCCTGCAGTGAGCAGTGAGGGATCATTTTGGGGGAACAGGGGGCCTTCCTCGAGGTGACTCCCCTCGTGTCAGGCGGTTTGGGGGACCCATTCGGCCTGAGTCAGGCCCACACTGCTGCACAGCTGTTGCTAAAGGCAGCACCCCGCCATGCGGGGCAACCCCCACCGGCTTGGCTCAGGATCCCTCCATCCAGCCAAGCCCCTCTCAAAACACGTTCATTTGCCTCTGGAAAGGGCTGAGCCGTCCGCCCCAGGAGCGAGGAGCCTCCTGCAGCCCCCCACTCCCCCAAATCCCACTCCCCRACCGCTTGCCGAAGCGCGGCCACTAACACTGGCAAAATGCGGCTTTTTGGAGGACTAGTCCGGCCTCTGGCTTAATTTTTAAACACCACGATCKTAGAGAATGAAACAAAAGCCGGTGGAGCCAGGCGGCCACCTCGCCAGGGGGGCCAGAGTCCCCGGCGCAGCGCGGCGCGGCGCGGGCACCCGCGGCCGTTACATAAAGGGGTTACGTAAGGGCGCGCGGGCCGCGCCGCGCCCGACCCCGCCGCCATTTCCCGGCGGCCGCCGGCGGGGGGCAGCAGCCGACCGAGGGGCCGGGCCCTCCCCGCCGGAGGTGTCGGCGGTAGCGTCCCGGTGAAGTGTCTCCTCGGCCGGAAAAA
>NW_028185328.1:2700784-2704868 GCF_003343005.1 Rhea americana | reverse complement strand
TAATTGCTTCCCACTGCCCTGYTTTTCCTTCCAACCAGACTGCTCTGAGGTGTTGCAGGGGTGCTTCTAGCTGAATCAAAGCTGATTTAGGCTCATGTTGTTCAGCTCAAGAGTACTKGCAGCTTTGATGCATTTCGGATTATCGGGGCTGCAAGTCTCCAAAGCAGACCCATTATGGGATGGAGGGTACTGTCTCCTGCATTTTCCACATAGGCAATCAATATGCTCAAAATACGCTGGGCCAAACTCTGATCTCATTTAAATACAAAAAAACATGAGATGACTCAATTGGCCTTACTTAAAGTTGTACAGATACAGCTGAGGGCTAAACGGATCTATTCAATTTTAAATTGAAGAAAAATCAAACCACTTAAAAGCATGTATTTTTTCTGAAAAGTAAATACAGCATCTCAAGACTCCAAGTGCTGGCGCCCTTCAGTCTGCTCCCCATCTTGTCATYTGGATCCCTCGCTTGTTACATGGGTGAGGATGCACGAGATGCACTGTTTGTACCTGAGGATGTATTTGTTAAAGCATACAGATTGCATATGATTTGCTCACAAGCATCTTCAGATTACTAATTCTGATCACTTCCATGGTATACCTTCACACACCTCCTTTTCAGACCCTGTAACTTTCACATATGTACCCAAACTACACTGGATCCTGTGGGGAACATGTGTATAAAGCAGTGCTTTAAAGTGCTCTAAAGAGCTCTGCTACCTAAGAAGCTTTCAGGTAGCGCCACTCCTCATCCAGGCAGCAAAGGACAGAGATGGTTAGACCCTGGATGTGTACAGTAATAATTGCCTTTTCTCTGAACACTGAACTGCCATATCTAAGACCTGTTTTTAGCTCAGAGTTAACTCAAGTTATATCCTGCCTCTGCCTCAAGCCCTATCCACACACAAACCTGCTTCTCTGGGGCAGGACAGTGCTTCCACTTGCAGGGTCTCAGTTTGCATGAACACAACTTGTCAGCTGCTATCACAGTCACAGTGTGTTGTTAGACCAAGCACAGACCTGAGCTTTATTTCATCGTGTGCCTGATCCTACTTGTGCWTCCCAGACCTTCAAATCTCATTAGAGGCACAGGTTAAAAATATTTTAACTACAGGTAGTGACACCAGCGATGCTGTGCAGAGCACCTCTGCCTCTTCCTAGGCAAATCTGTGTATTTGCTGTTAACGCTGACACTGTATTATCAAGATGTTCTTCCATCATTGCTTTCCCATATTAGAGTCCTGCAGATTAGTGACTTGGGATCACTGGGAAGGAAAGAGAAGCAATGGTGCTAACTTTCACTAAAGGAAGTACCTTTTCACAGCTGCCCTTCTTTCCTCTTACACGGTTTAGCGAGCCTGCTCTGCATCTCAGTATTACATGGAAGAAATGCAACCTTCCACAGAAAGAAGTCTGAGTAAGGGAAATGGGCAAGTCAGCTCAGGAACTAAAGAAAAYTTTTCAGAAAATAAAAATCCTGGAGACACTGTGGTCAAAACTGCTTATGAAGCAACCCAAGCAAGGATCCTCTTTCTTCTTCTCTGGTCTGCAAATCCAGACTGCTATTGTCAGCTAAGGGCAATAGGCAAAACCAGTAACCTTGTTCCTAYTGCTATACTTACATTGCTATCCTTTTGTTTCATCTTATTGCTCATATAAAAAAAGTCCTACTGCTATGTTCTTCACATATATTGTAATTATATATTCTTACATTCATTAACATATTCTACATATATTGTTATCTTACCACTATATTTTTCACAGGAAGAGTGTTAAGCACAGGATCAGACTGACRAGACAGGTTGTGGCATCTCCATCCTTGAAGATTTTCAAAACTTAATTGAATAAGGTCCAGAGAAACCTGRTCTGGCTTGGAAGTCAGCCCTGATCTGATCAGGGAATTGGATCAGAGACCTCCAGCAGACCCTTCCAACCTATTTTTTTCTCTGCACTCCTTCCATGAACAGTTCCATCAGAGGATTCTCTAAAATATCTCCGTGTTCCAGGAGGAGAATGAAATAAGCAATAAATATTGATTGTGGAACCTCCCCAAACCATAAGTATTTATGTATCTTCTCTGGACTGCATTGATTGACAGTTCTAGAAGGCAATTTCAATTGTGAGGGTCAGTCTACCTTGCTACTTTACTGCAGAAGATTATGTTCTCCTCTACAGATTAATCCTGGAAAAAAAGATCAGTTTACTATTTATTTGCTGCTAAGGGAAATGCAAGTTGTAACTTACTTGCAAAAGACATTGGAATTGGCCCTTGGAGCACAGGATTGGCCCTTGGAGCACAGGATTGCCTCTTGGAGCATAGGATTCCTGTCTGAATTGCAACTACTGCTCTGAGCTCTTTCTCCATACACAACTGTGGCACATTGCAAGTTCTTTCAAATACTGCGAACTATTAGAGGGCCGTCTTTGCTTCTTGTGAAGGACAGCAGAAGGCTAAGATAGCAGAGGGGACAATTCTGTATATAGATGGAAGGAATACCAGAATTTGGGGACAGAAAGACACTGACTTTTCTCAGTTAATCTAAATCTGAAGGGTCACTATGGAATTGATATTTTGTACTGATTTATGAGAGATTTATTTATTCACACTAGTTCTAAACATCCTGCTTGCTCCATCTCTTTAGATTACATATCCTATATCCAGATACTTCTCTTTCCTTGGTATTCACTTTTAACATTCCTTTAAATGTATTGTGTAACTTCTCATTATATTCATTTATACCACTTACAGTACATCTTCTTTCTAATGTCAGGCTAACTGCATCCATGGTCATCTCTAAACTGCGTATCAGTGCTTTCCAACTTGTGTGTAAAACATAGCCTGCAAACACTGCCATCTTTTTATATTTGTTTTCTGAAATGCCTCTCTCAYTATCTTCATTGCAATGAGGCACTCCCTCTTTTCCATGTACCTTAATGCTACAGTATCATACAATGATGGCTCAGGTGGTGCACAACTCACAACTGCAGTAGTGATCTGGACACTGTAGAAGAGACTCCCTTCTGTTTAATTTGAAGGCAGAACAGATAATATTTTGGATGCCCTAAGCTCAGAGCTATCTAGAAAGAGATTGCTACCTCTGAGCTTTGGAATGCCTTTAAAACCCCTTCTCCTTCTTACTGCCATTCATGTATACACCCTTCTCTCCCCAATTTGCTCTCCATTCATGATTTCTTTGCATATATCTGCCTTATAACAAATATTTGAGTTTGGAATGAATTTTCCCTCAATGAGTTTGCATATTCTCAGTTGGGCCACCAAATCAGGTCTCTAGCAGGCAATGTATTTTGTTGACCTGCTAGTACTTTTCACATTCTAGCTGTAACTTCAGTATATGCTTGAGCCTTCCCTTGTATCTGGAACAGTGCTACATCCTGCAGAGACACCCGGTTAGCAATGAACAAATTAGTGCAGGTATTGGAACCAGTGTAGCTGCACAGAACCCATAGCAGTACCCTGGCTTTCAGGGAAAGCTATGATAATGTAACTGTATGAGAATAATTCTACATAATGAACAATAATGAGGTAGTTTTCAGTCTCTGAATACAGAGAGGGCTGGGTCACTATCCAGACCTTTGTTCACTGCATACTAAATAGCATTGAGGGAAAACACCTCTTGGTTGCTGATGTTGTTACAAGTGCTGCTACTGACTAAATCTGCCCATGCATGTTTCAGGCAGTATTTCTCTTCCTAACGGAGATACAACATCACCTTCTAGCAACTGCCCTCAGGTCAGAGATGCCTGTATTGCCCATGTACTGTACTTATTCATTGATGTACAGTTTGTCTGTAACCTTAGTAATGCACAGAGACTGTATATAATTACAAAAAGTCTGGCTTTTCAAAACCTAAAAATATAAAAGAGTGAAAACAGTTCACATCTGATTTTAAACAATATTTTTCCTGAGCATTCTGCTGCACATTCTTCTTCTGCCTGTATACAGCTAGCACAGCTCCCGATATCAGTGCTTATCATTGCCAGTGTTGTGTCTCTCCCAGACATGACTTTGACAATACATATTTAGAAACTGACAAAGTGAGAGAGATAGGAGTACAACCAT
>NW_028185328.1:2644312-2700719 GCF_003343005.1 Rhea americana | reverse complement strand
AAAAAAAAAGGCCAAAAAGAACAGTGAGAAGCACTGAAATCTGACCAGAGACATAATCACAAAATTCACTGAACACCAGAGCAGAGGCTGAAGCTTTGTAGGAGAAGCTAGCTTTAAGCTACCTGAGCCATCCTGTTGCTTCAGTAGTAAGAAGTTCTGCACATTTGCTGCAATGCTTATCTTCATGCTGTTACAGCTACATGACTGGCAGTTTATTTAAAATCTCTGCAAGTTCACATCATACAATGGAAAACACAAACGCCAGAAAACATCATCATAAAACATAACACGAAAGAGAAATCCCAACAGGACATTGCAGAACAAGAATGTGATGCACGGAGAACTGACAAGAGAGGCCCAATGTTYTAGTGCAATAAAAGCCAGGAAAATTTCATCAAAACAGAAAAGTAAAATAGTCTCCAAAATCCTTTACAGGACACCGATTAACATGATTAAGTTAAACTAAGAGATTCAGTTAAACTTAGCTTGAAATTTGCTGGGTCTGTTTCAGACCTGAAATAGGGCTTATATGCCCCCAAATTTGTCTATTTTTTCCATCTAAACCACAAGTCTCATAAAAGTTACTCCTTGCCTACAAAGCTTGCCTCACTTAAAACCTCAGAGCATCTTGGCTACAGCAAGACTGCCACAATACTGGCAAGCACTGAGATCTGATCATAACAAATCAAAACTATGAGATTTACAGGAAAAAAAGTCCAAGTAACATAAAACYGATCATTTCAGAACATAACAAAATCTCAAAATAAAGTCAAAATTCTCTTAGAATCTCAACTTCACTGATGCAATCCAGTCAAATTTACCAAACTGTAATGGCTTACAGAAACTCTAGCCCAAATCATAAATGAATCAATGCCTGGAAAGAACAGCTTAAACCTTTAAGGAGTTGCACTAAATTCAATCTGTATTGCATGAAACACCAATGAGAGGAAATCTGGAGGTTTCCAAATCTACAGAAGTCAAAGATGTCTCATTAAAAASTAGTAAGAATGAAAAACAAGACAAACACTCCCAAGAGAAAAATGGATGAACCAACTAGAACAGCATGAACTAGAGCTCTAAGCAGGGAGAACCTGCCAAACTAACAGATAAAGTACATCAAACTAGCCACTGCTGAACTATGCTGTGAGGCTATGATTTAAATATTTAACAGTTTTTTATTGACATATTTTCTGCCCACATATTTCCTTCTAAATTTGAAAAGCAAAACTTAGCTTACACTCACCAGAAATGCTCACAGGTGCTGTAGTTTTTTTTTTTTTTTTTTTTTTTTTTTGCTGAGACAAGAAGTCTTTTATAAGAGATAAAATATACTTACAGTGGTTTCCAACTGGTATCACTCTTCAGGTAAATTACTCCAAGCCTTGGACTTAGTGCAGACGTTCATTGGGGCAGGGAACAGAGAGAGGCTGTGTCTGTACCAGAAAGAACCAAAATGAAATATCAGGGGGGAAATAATATTTATGGAAAGTAAGAAAACTTGCTGCAATGCTAACTGGCATTCTCCACTGTCAGTACAGTTGGCTGAAGCCTTGTAGGGCTGAATTCTTCCTGGTTCAGTCTCTCCAACTCCAGCTGTAAATGACAACAGCATCAGCCCCTGGTTACYGCAGGCTACCCATGCAACCTATTGCGGCAAAGTTAGGATGACAGGGAGGATTAGTTAGCAAAATGCTATCAGTAAAATTCATTTTGAGAAGTTGCTCACTTTAATGGCATGAGCATGGAGAGATGATGGAGAGCTAGTGTAAACTTGGCACTAAAATGCATCCCATCAGAACAACAAGGCTAGCCCTGTTCAGAGCAGCAAGAAACACTTCCTCAGAACTATACGACAGGAAAAGGAAAAAAAGATTCCCCTTCACTTGTTCTGCTATCTTCCCATCACAAAAATGATGAGTCATACCAGAGCAGAAACTCCATTTACCTGCCTTCAGCCACCAGGTTTACTGTGGTGAGACCAGTGAAATAAATTATTGCCAACCTTTCAGTAGAGATTCRGCTCAACAGCATTTTTATGTCTGAAATATCTTGAGCTAAAGAAGGAGTTGGGCTCAATAGGCTGATACAAAAATGAATCCAAAGAAAAATCATCATTTATTAGAGGGTGATTTCACCACCCAGACCTAAGTTTTGGGGAGTATTTACATTTTTGGGGGAACTTYAATCCCTATCTAGACTAACAGAACTCTTCCTTTGCTAACTTCTTATGATCTTCACGTGGCTTGTTGTGAATGTTGGAAGTATGTCTGAAGTTAACATCCAGGGACTGAACTAAGTCCTGCTCACTTCACTTATGCAAAGAACTCCTGGGACATCAGCATATTCAGTCCTGCCCACAGAGAAGTCAATGGTGCTCTTTCCATGAAGAAATGATTTTGCCTACTTTGATCAGACAAGAAAAGCAAATTTTTRCTTTATCCAAGAAATCAAGGTGAACAAAAAATGGTAAGAGATGTAATTGTTATTTCACAGGTAGTTAACATCACTGTGCAAGACTGCATTTATGTTTGTAAATGCAACACAATAAAAAAAAATCCCACTGCTCAGTACAGCAGGAACACTGGAATGAGAGCCAGCAGACACAATGAAAGATTTTAGATGAGACTGTAATAATGTACTTCACAAAATATACATTCAGTTTTATGTTCAATTTATGCATTTTGYAGTAATGAAATTTACTGGTGACTGGGACATATGTTACATACTCCTTTTAACAAGTGACACACAACCTGGCAGCTACACTTCACAGGGGCTCAAGCAAATATTTTCTTTGATTCCAGTTTTTGGGGGTTCTCTCCTCRTGAAGTCTGCTTTGAATTTCAGATTGGATTAACTCAAACATGAACCTCCCCCTCTGCCCCCTCGAATCAGCCTGACCCTCTGAATTTCACCAGGATTTGAAATGGAATCAGCATCAGGTTAGCTCCAAGGAATTACACAAAACACTGACACCTTAGACCAATATCAAGGGTTGAATTTCAAAGGTGCAATAATGCCCAAGAATTTTGTAATTTTAGTCCTTGCTAACACTTAGCTTGGCTTATGTTTGAACTCTCCTTCCCACTTCCATGTATGCCCCACCTATCCTCCTGTTAATTCTGACCTTGCTTCTTATATCAAAGTGGATATACTTTGAACACAGTAATCCATCTTTTATTTGGCCATTCCTCAACTTGTTAAGGCGTGAATCCAGCATACCTTAAAGAGTGCCCAGTACTTCAGTTCATATGCATTTTAAACTCATACTCAAAGGAGAAAAATCACAAGATCAAGACCTTAGTCTTTACTTGGGCAAAACTCCTGCTGACTTCACTTCTAATTTCACACAAGAGAAGCCTAGGAACTGAATGTACTAATCCTGCATATTTTGTCACATCTCTCTTTTTGTGTCATTTGTTGCTCTTCCAATCTCTGGGATCCCAATCCAAATGGTTCTTTGTTGTGGCACTGCCTACCACTCAATCTGGCTTCACATCGAGGGTCAGTGAGACAAGTTGTTAGAGATGGGCTGTTCAATGTCTACAAAAACTAGGGACTAAAATCTCTGTGAAAGTCAGCACTTAAAATATCTTCATTTTTCTCCAGCATTTTTGCTATGGCCTGGGAAGATATAACTCTTCCTCCAGTCTGATGAACATAAAGCACTGAGAGCATCAGCAGTTGATACATACATTTTCAGTGCATAAAATCAGCAAAGCCAATGGTGTTTTAGGATACACAGAGCACAATGGAGAAAAAAAACACCCCAATGTTTTCTAGAAGTCTTCAGCTATCTAGGGAAAAACAAGAGGAAAAGGATTTTTGAACTTAAAAACATTAGGCAAAATGGCAGACAAACAGGACAGCAGAGGAATAGGATGCATGACTGTAGGTCAAGCCACTTTGCCTCTCTTCACCTGAGTTTCTCTATCCAAAAAAGGAAAACATTAACACCTGCTCCATCAGGGTATTGTGTGCTCAATTAAAATTTTGGAGGATAAGTTTTCTGGATGAATGCATTGCAGACATGAAGGCTAGTATTAGCTAAAATATTTTCACTAATGACAGTTGAGCATTTCATATATGTTCACATTTATTCCACCTCATTCTTCCCAAGCTTTATTTGATAATTTAAAGGGAGTGAGAAACATTAATCACATTACTGTTTTTATTAAGGAAGGTCATTTTATGATAGCAGAGATGTACTACAGATTGTGATTTAAGATGTACAATTTTGGTCAATTTTTGTACTGGCTTCAGCGGCACTGCAGTGGGCATAAAGCTCAAAATTTGGTACTTTATATAATAATGTTCATGATCAATGGGCTACCAAACCATAACTCCACAGTCTGATACATTTGTCTCCTCTTCCTCCATCCTGAAATTTGTGTCTTGACCCTTTCTTTACTTGTTTTCTACYTTTCCAGAGCTGTTCATTAATCAGCACCATTGATCTGATGTGGTCTGTCATATCATATTACTTAAAATGCACGTAAACCAGTGTTGGCCTGAGTCTGCTCTTTACTCAATACACCATCACAGTATTTCCTTTACAGATCACTTAAACTTTATAAATAATTTCCTGCTGCTGCCTGGTCCTGCAATTTGCTTTTTCTAGTATTATGCCCTGAGGGACACTTCTATCTCTGCCCCTAACTTTACTTGTTTCTGCTCAGAGACACCATCAAACTCTTTCAATACTCCCTGCTTGCTAAGGGCATTCATCTGTTCTACCTGCAAGAGACAGTCAGCAGAATAGCTTGTCTTCTTTGTGCAAAGGCTTGATTCCCGATTCCACAATCTTCTGTTACTTTCTCTCTGCGACTCCTAATCAAGGAGACTCAACTTTTTAGTTTATTGCTATTTATTTTATCCCTGTGGTATTCTTTTCCCCAATACCTTCAAAACTCTGCTTCTTTCTGCTTTTTGTGTGAGCCCTACCAACATAAAAAAAAAAAAAAAAAAAGATTCTTGTGAGCTTATTTCCTATGCTTCCCATTTGCTGTGCAGGTACAGCACATCATGAGGGAACTGGAGATAAGAACTTCCTAGTGCCACTGAAATTAGCACATCTGATCTCAATTCACATATTGTACAGGTCTTGTGATCAAGGTGGGGTCAGTTTTAATTGACACTTTCACAGTCATGGATATATTTTCAGACCAGGTTGTCTAGGCTAAATGCAGTATTTTTGTCACTTTTTCTCTCAGAAAGTAGCATTTTGAATGAAATTCTTAAAATGACAACAAGAACTAGAACAGCACTGGTGACAATCAACAAACGTGACTGAAGAGTCAACTTGTTGCATAAAGTGGGTGATTCTGGATGCATTTTACTGATTCATTTTCAAAAGAAGGCACATCCTCTGACACGGATGGATTGCAGTATTTATGTTACGTGAACAAAGTAGGAGCTAGGTCCTTGGCTATGTGTAGGCACATACCTAACTATGATGTGTTACGCAGAGATCAAGATGCACTACCATGCACAAAACACCTTTACAACTGAGGCCAGAACTTGCCCCATAGGAAACAGAAAACATTAGCAGAACGCAACACACTATCAGAAGACCATAGCATGATTTTTTTCACAACAGGTCATGGCTTCATCTATGAGAGCAAACTGGTCATTTCTCTGCTACACTAGGAACACTGTCTGTCCACTTTCAGTAATTGAAATTAAGCCTGAAATTAAGAAATTAATTTGTTAATGGATTAGACAGGCAAGTGCAGGGTCCTGCACCTAGGGAAAAATAACCCCATGCACTAGTACAGGCTGGGGGCTGACCTGCTAGAAAGCAGCTCTGCAGAGAAGGACTTGGGAGTGCTGGTGGATGACAGGTTGACCATGAGCCAGCAATGTGCCCTTGWGGCCAAGAAGACCAAATGGTATCCTGGGGTGCATTAGGAAGAGTGTTGCCAGCAGGTCTAGGGAGGTGGTCCTGCCCCTCTACTCAGCCCTGGAGTTCTGTGTCCAGTTCTGGGCTCCCCAGTAYGAGACAGACATGGAGCTACTGGAGAGAGCCCAGCATAGGCTACGAAGATGATCGGAGGACTGGAGCATCTGCCCCSTGAGAAATGGCTGTGAGAGCTGGGTCTGTTTAGCCCGGAGAAGAGAAGACTGAGGAGGGATCTTATCAGTGTATAGACATACCTGAAGGGAGGGTGTCAAGAGGATGGGGCCAGACCCTTTTCAGTGGTGCCAAGCAACAGGACAAGAGGCAACAGGCATAAACTGAAACACAGGGAGTTCCACCTGAATACGAGGAAGAACTTATTTCTTTGAGAGTGACAGAGCACTGGAACAGGTTGTCCTGAGAGGTTGTGGATTCTCCTCTGGAGCTATTCAAAATCTGCCTGGATTCTCCTTCTCTGGAGCTATTCAAAATCTGCCTGGATGCGATCCTGGGCAACATGCTATAGGTGACTCTGCTTGAGCAGTGGGTTGGACTRGATGATCTCCAGAAGTCCCTTCCCATCTGAACCTTTCTGTGATTCTGTGACATTTGCAGAAAGATTGTTTAAATGGGATGGATTACTCTAGCCTAGTGAAGGCCAATTTCCCATAAAGACAGCTACTCAAAAGTACTGGAGAGAAAATCTCTTGTTCAAGTACTAGAGGTTCTTACTGAAATCTGGAATAGCAATTCATGTTTATAGTAAAGTCTRCATCATGTTCCCAGTGTTTGTCTCACAGTCTGTATTTTCTGTATCTATTTCTTTTCTCCAGCTCTCATGCCCTTTTATCTGACATTATGCAATTTCACTTTCCTCAAGCTGCAATTCTTTTCCTAAGTTAGGATTTGACACTTAGAATAGGAATTTCTATGTCTCATTTTCATCTGTTGATTCTCCTGATACTTCTTTCTATTTTGCAGGTGGTGTTCTCAAAGCAGCAACTAACTACATCCAAGAGCTAAGGTTCAAAGCCTAACTCTTCCCCTACTGCCCTTCCAATCCATTCTCAGTCCTGGATGGCCCCTTCTGTTCTAGGCAGTGGTACAAAGTACTAACATGCAAGTTTGGAAATGTTCTCTTTCCTTTAAGATGTTATTTGAAGTGCTGCCAATTTTCCATTAATAAAGATCTCATCATGTTTAGTGTGTGTTGGGTGAGTAAACCCCACATTGGTAGAGAAATGTGTTAGATGGAGTCTAATCAGAGTTTAGTTAACTGTCTTAACTACTCCTCTGGAAAGGAGGCTGAGAAGGGACCCAAGACAGCAAGAAGCTCGGCTGTATTATCCTTCTGTGTTGGCCCTTAGAAAGGTCAAGGGAGAGGGCAGTGTCTTGAGAAAAAAATGAGACAGCTGGAGATACATTGAGGAGACACTGGAAATTCAAGCCCAGAACAGGCATTTTTTATGTAGTGTTCCGGCTTGGAAATTTCTGGTGTGGGCCTCCTGGTAAAACCCTGTAGCTATGAATGGAGAAAAAGACTGAAGAAAGCCAAGATGTGCTACTTAGAAAGCCATAATAGACATCTGTGGGGACCTTGCATGTCTGATTTGAAATGTTGAAGATAATTGGTATCTGGAAGAGGTACAACTAAATGTGAGTAGATGAGGGATGCACCAGATCAGTGAGAGGCCTGATGTAGCATTCAGCAAGACATTCAGATGTAAACAAAAATCTCTGATACCAGACCAAACCATAAGGGTGTGTCAACCATGAGTTACCTTTCCAGAAATGGTAAAGAGAAGAAACTTTACCATATATATAATGTACACGTGGTTACCATATCTCCACACCATATATAAATGAGTATATAGCTGTATACACAATTATTATTTAAAAATTATTTTATTCTGGAAATACATTAGTACGTGTTATTACATAAGATTCCCTGTATTCCTACAATGGAGCCATTATAATGGTATCTGAATGTTGAACAAAACCAAATACCTTTAAAAGCAATTCATAAAAAGGAGGGTGTGACTGAGGCCAGTACTTGAGGTCATAATTTTATTCATGCTCACGGAAAATACKGAGTAAATCTTCTGTGCTCAGTGGAACTGTACCTACATAAGGCTTCCAGGGAAGAGATCAATTTGTGGGCACTGCTTATATAATGCTGGAGTGTTGAGTTTGAGTGAGTGCTGTGTTTCTACAGACATATTCTATTAATAGAAGCAGTCTGAGATCAGAAACAGCGCCATGCATTCATGTGTTGAATGTGTTGTCACTCTAGGTTACAGTGGATCARCATTATGGTATGGAAGGTGGGGGCAGGACAAGGTAAGAAGTTAAGATTTTGAAGCTAGCCATGAACACTGCAGATGGCCAGCACAATTGGAGTATTGCCTTGTTACCAAGAAAAAAGCACTTGGACATGATAACAGCCTTGCTACGGTAAGCAAGGTTTTTACAAAAACAAAGGTATAGTCATGCTGCAATTATCACCAGTGTTTCTGCCACTGAGATATAAGTTGCCATCGCTGCAATCACAAGAGACCAAGAAAAAGCGTAGAAATTAAATTGTTACAGTAATATATCCGTCTAAGCTACTGCTTTGGCTAGATGAGCCAGATTAGCTCATGACAGATGAGCTTCATGAACATTTCATTGCCAAGGAACCCTGTCAAAATATTGGTGATTTCTTCGAATCTGTTCAACATCATGGAGATGTCAAACGAAATCTGAAAGGACATTATTTTTCAAGAAGAACAAAAACAATGAAAGCGTATGAAGAGAATGAGCTGAGTTTTTTTCCTCCTCTCCTACAGATTGCTTTGGTTTGATTGACTGCTGTCCTTAGAAATACTTTAGCATATCCCTGAAACTGTTAGTCCCATAGATGTTGGTGAACTGAATAAAGTATGGGATGTCCTCAAAGAATGGACCTCCATGTCTCAGCAATCAAGTTTGTGAAGTGATAATGTATTTTTACCTACGTGCAGGGACTACACAATCTCATCAAATAATCCAATGTAATGAAGATTTATATGTCTATTGACAGGGGCTCTGCCATAGCCCCCCTCATGGCCACAACAATACAATAGTTGATGAACCAATGTCTAGCCAAAAAATTTTTAGTTCTTATGTTGAAAGCAGATCTCTACCATAAGCCTGAACGGTCATGACTATGGAAGAAAATACTAGATGACAACTGATAAAACTCATGAAATTCAGTTTCTTCTCGGCTTGTTGCTTCCAGAAACTGAGATGTTTAGATTCATTTACGGTATAATTCTGTGTTAGCAAGTGGAATACTACCAGATACAAGTTTCAATGTATTTGATCCTTTTGTCACAGAAAGAAGAACAAGGTAAAGTAGCAAGTGAATCCTTCACCTGTTCATCTGGTTTTCTAAAGTACTAAGAGCCAGGTTATCAAGCAAATAAAGAGAATAATTGAAAACAAGCTCCCAAAACTTCTCATCATCTTGGTGGAATTCTCCTTGCTCAGTGAGCTTTTGTTAYGTTACTTGTTTTAGAGGGAGAGGAAGAAACATGCTACCTAATACAATGATGCTTTTACTAGAGGAAGATTTGTATTAAAAAGCTTGTGAGCATGCACTCTGAAGGGCAAGACCTGAGACAAAGAATTTCATATTTGGTTTTCAAAATCTGTAACACTACTGCTCAAATGCTGAGCTACACAATGATGTTACTGACTGTCAGGGAAAATACTCAAATGATTTTCTTTYTTTTTTTTTATTATTCTTCTGTATGAGTATCTCACGTCTCTGAAGATTTTACTTGCAAGTCAATCATTAAAGACGTAGTAACCAATGAAGTGAAAAGACTAGGTAAAAAGAACTACGAACATGTTTTCCCAAATATGCATACCATTCTTCCTGTGTGCTTGCTGCCTCTGGCCTCAAACTGTACAAATGAAAGCTTGTTTGATTTATGTCAAAAACTATATATAAAATATCACACAGGATCCACGGAGAAAAAGAGTCACTCTGGGCTTTGGTTTCATTATCCATTGAGGAATAACTGACTACAGCCTTGGAGTATGTAGATCTGATCAAAGTGTTTGCTTCCTCAYGAGCAAAGAGAAATCCACTGTAGATTTCCTGTTTCATGCTGCAGTGCCAAAACACAATGAAAAAAAAAGGTCCTAGATGAACATCTGAATTATTCTAAAACATTGTTCAATCAAATCTGAGGGCTATGCACATTTGTGCAACTCAGCATTTGAAATGTCAAGTCACTGACAGCAATGTGTCCTCAGGTGTGATGTGTATTTGTGGTAATTATTTGCTTTTTTAAGTTATGTATCATCTGCATCAAAACAGGATTTTTCTTAAGTATGTCTGAAATGTTGAGACGTCATTATTATGACTGCAATATTCAGATTCAGATTTAAAATACCCACAACGAGGRAAGGCCAAAGTCAGGATAGGACTACAATTCCATTTTGAATGCACTCTGAGTTACTTTTCACTTTTCTCATAAATTGTTTGCTGTGTGGCTGATGCAGAATGATTACTAACTTTACCAGTAGCTTAAGCAATTCCTACTCTGTACAGTATATATAGCATAATGCATTAAAGAAAATAACATAGAAATAATTTAACAAATGTTAACAGTGTTAACAAATGATAATCTCTTGGGATTTATTAGAATTCTGTATTCAGATCTGTACTGTGCTGTTAGAGCCTACTTCTCTGGCCATCTCAAAAACTTTCTTGAATGAAACTGAAGGCAGTTAGCTCTGTTGTTGGATAAGTACTGCTAACGTAGGAGTGCTGTCTCTTGAGTGCTAAAAAGATCACTTCCAAATCTTCAGCATTTTCTTCCTTGACAGMAGAAGTTACTAGGCAGAATGGCTTAGATGTAGCTAAACTGAAATTTTAMAGGAGAGGTAGAGACTTCCAAGAAGAAGCAGTATAGGGAATGGCAGTGGAACATTGACTTGAGGGGACCTGATGGTAACTTCAACACCATTTATTTCTGGGAGGTGACACTCAGTAAATAACTACTGCTGTTCGTTGTGGTGTTCTGAACATAACCCTTTCTCCTATCGGGGGGAAATCCTGTAAGGAAGAGATTGCAGCTTTGGCGTAGAAGAGCTGGCAGTAATCTTACTCCTACATCTCCCAACAGAAATTTTTATGAGAAAATGGTTCAGAAGAACAGAATTAAGAAGGAGCTTGCAGATATTCTGATCTCTGCCACAACCAGCAAGAAGTACTTTAGGAGCTGGATCAGGAATCTTAGCTGTAGGGGAGCTCAGAGCTATTCTAGTTCAATCAGATTTCACAATTTGCATTAATGAAGAGTGCTGGCAGAAGTTCAAAGCTACTCCAGGTCTCAACTCTCCCTCCACATTACTATAAAAATGACTGTAGAAGTGTTAACTGCAGAGGAGCCAAAAGTTGTTTTGGTTCCAGCCTTTCCCAGCAGGAGTAACTGAGAAAATAGAGTAGGAGTGTTAGTTCTGCTCACAGCTACTTCAGCCTGGTGCAGAATAGCAGAGCCGCTGCTGGGAATGCTGTACGASTGCCGTCCACTGTTGCAGCTCCCGCAGGCTCAGCCTCCCCATACAAAGGCCACAGATACAGATGCATCAACGTCATGGCTCTAGAAGACTTCAGAATTAGCAATAACCTCTGCTGCTGATAACCCGACAGCTTTGTCTGAGAGGCAGAAAGTATCAGGAGAATGGCTGTGTTCAGCCGGCATTGATTTCTTCAGCCTTTTGTCTGTGTCTGCTTTCTGTCTGGTTTGGAGGTGGTTACTGTTACTACAAGTAGCATGAATCATGTTTCTGTTAAAAAACAGAGCTTCAGTTGTCTTACATAACCCCTGGTAACTGAGTGTCTAATAATAGCAAGCTATTTCCAGGTAGGGAATCTGTCTACCTCCCAGACCCAGACACATACACATACACACATTCATATTACTCCTTACACCTCACTTCTGGGAAAGAGTAAGTTTTTAACATGCAATATGACAATTTGGAGCTGTAGGACCTGGCAACTATTATTTTAACTTTCCATTTTTACATTAATTGCCTTGAGAAGCCAGTCCAGTACGTGCGATTTGCTTCACAGACCAAGCAGCGAGASGGAGCAACAAGAAAACCCAACAAGACTGTTTTTGGTTTTGAGAGAGTTTTGAATGATAAAGTCCATGGTTGGTTCCCGACCTGAAAGCTTTATTCTTTCTAGGTGTGAATTGTCCCTCTGTCTCTTTGAKAAGCCTACATTTTGACAAAGCTGTTTCTCTTCGTGGTTCTGACAASCCCTTATTTTTTTCATCCCTCACTTCCCCCTTGGTAAAATGAAGGAATATATGCAACACTGTCATTACTGTTAGACTAACAGATAAGGCTGCAAAACCCCAAAGAACTCTTAAAATGAAAGTTCTTTAAAAATTCAAAGTATTATATGTGTCAATCCACAAGTGGTCCTCAGAAGGGAGGAGTTTCTAAAGATGATTACGGTCTTACAGAAATGCTGAACTTTTAGAAGGAGATCAAGGAAGATATTCTCCCCAGTAACGTTGTTGTACTGTGAGACATCGAACTGTTTGTTCTTTTGCCAAATGTGACATAACTCTGCTGATGCTATCAGGTCCATCGATTTCAGTATCTGAATTCTGGTTAATAACAAACTTATGACTCTTCAAAAGAAGAGAAAAATGTAAACAGAACAGATCTAGACTATTTCACTAGGTTTTCCAAAGAAACCAGTCCCTTCAGAGTTTTGGCAATCAACAGGCATGCTGGCATGTAARCTCAGATTATATGGTATTACCAAAATCAAACCCAGATCTCAACCATTCCAGGTTTTTAAATTCTCTCTGTTTAAGAGAGGGGATCAAAGCCAGAGATTTGGAAAGTCAATTTGACTTCTAGATTTTCAGCTTTGCGAGTTTAACTTAGGTTCATCTCTTTTTACACTGTGGGAATGTAATAAATAGTTAAAAACTTAATTGATGACATAATGAGAAAAGTTTTCTGTCAGCTCTTATTTCTAAAATCTATTATCTTTCTCAGCTCAGATGATCCTTCTTGAAAATGTGTTGAAAGTGAAAATGATAGGGCTTAATGGCCCAGATGTTAGACTCTGGTTCTATGCTTACTTCTGATCAGRATGTAGTTTATAAGCAGATAGTATATTTGGAGGAACTGTTACTTGCCTGTACAGGATTTATGGACTAAAACTGATGATACATTATTTTTATTATAAGAGTCCCTGGATCCACAAATCACCTGATAGTAAAGACAAAACTGAACTAAATCTCAGTTGTGTTTCAGCTCACAGTTGTTGTACAAGAGTAACTTACTGGTCTAGTCAACAGTTACAGACGGAATGGACTTTCATGGACATCCTCCAACTAAGTTTGTCTGTAATACTCATATGATCTCACAGACAGATTTCTGTGGGTGCAACTGGGGAAAAAATTGGGCTGGTACTTCTATTCACAATCAAATAAAAGTCTATGGTTCAACAGCAATAAGCCTACTGTGAAAAGTCCAAAGACCCAAGCAAGTGAAAAAAAAAGAAAAACAAACAAGAAACCTGCTGAGTTGTAAAYTGTAGTTTATCAGTATCACGTGGTCATGACGAGCTGACTGTGTTACTGCCCTACATTAAGAAGTTCCTACATTTTCTGTAGGAAGTCAAATTAATTTGCCTTCACTACCTACTAAACCCCATGTCAAGCAGCAAGAAATTCAGATGTTGGCCACTCTGTGTGATGGTGTACTATTTAGAAAGCTGAAGGAAAAAAAGAAATGAATCATAGATCATACATGAGCTGCTGACTTGCAACACTCCTACTGAAAAACAGGATTTTTATTAAAGGTCCTGCAGGAAAATTTCTGTAGTGGCCTAGTAAAGGGTTAAACAAAAGTTGGACTCAAGTTTACAAAGCCATCTGAACTGGCTTCAAGTAGACATGAAACATCTATGCATCTGGAAAATGGAGCTTGCAAGTGACTGTTCTTTACCATCTGCTCCCAAGAACATTTTCTGCTTGGGAGTTGCATAAGCAATGAAAAAAGGCACACAAACAACTTCCTGTACCATGTTTTCGGTCACTTGTAATGACGCATTACAAAGTAAACCAGCTAAATATGCACAACTGTGCCTCACTCCAGATGACAACATGCATTATATAAGAGCAATCCCTGACAGAGAGACATTTACTTTAAAATATCACGACATAAAGAGCACCTTAGGGTAAATACTCACTGTATGTGAGAGTTGGGTGCAAGTGACATGGACAGTTTTGCCTGTGTCTTAAAAGTCCAAATTCAGTTCAGAAGGTATAAGAGTGAAAAAGAAGAGTTTTATGATTACAAGTGCAAATGACACAACTTGTTGCATCTCATTCTGTAAAGGGGAGTTCAACTTGTAATGAAGTCAGCTTTATGTTCATAGAATCATAGAATGGTAAGGTTGGAAGGGACCTCTGGAGATCATCTAGTCCAACCCTCAGYATAGCCTGTATGGGGATTGAACCCATGACCTTGGCATCAGCAGCACCACACTCTAACCAACTGAGCTAAACCTGCCCCCATGTTGTTATTTAATGTCCCTTTAACACAATTTTAGAAAATTATTCCTATCTCAAAAGCATTTCAAAAATATCATTTGTTTAGACTGGCTTTGTCTGCCTATTGGGAAGCCATGGCCTGATTTAATCCCTTATTGTGACATAAATAAAACAATATCCACAGGAATTAGAATATTTAACCAGTATAAAAGTATCTACCTCTCCAAATGGGTTCTGAGTCTTTACACTGTGCAGCTATGTATCTGCCTGCCTGCTTCTCTTTCAAGTGATTCAACTAATGGAACCAAATAGAAAAGTATGGGAAAAGCTCATAATCAGTAAAAGCGTAGCGAAGCCCTGAAGGAGAAGGGCAGCTGAAGCCTAGCATGAGACAGAGTATGGTACTAAAGTAATGCAGTTTGTCTCTACTTTGGTGGATTTCTAATGTAGAAGTCGAGATAAGTTTCCCCACTGAAGAGCAGGTTCAGGCTAGGAGCCCACAACTATTGACGCTGCATCACTCAGYAGTATAGATCTGCCCTGGTTTGGGCAGGGGCACATGATCATATTACCATCAAATTAGCAAGAGTTTATGTTGCTGCAAGAGAACAGACGATATATAATCTAGCCTGAAGTCAGAGTGGCGCAGACAGGTGATATCTGATCTGGCATAAAGCCTGCCATATAAAGTTAATCCATTTGTTCTGAAAACATTTGAACCAGTAGGTGAATTTATCCTAGATCAACACTTTGTGTTATATGGCTACAATGTTTTTGATACGGTATGACAATCCCGATCCACTGTGCCACCAAACCACAGCTTCATAGCCTGTTTACCCCAGAGATTCTGCACTGATGCAACCAATTCCATAAACAGACAGMGTAAATCTGGGGCTACAAACCATTGCAGCAGAGCCACACTCCAACGCACCTGGGAGAGAGACTACTACCCTTGTAAAGAATACAGGTGCTCATTTCCAAATCAGCAGCCCTTACTGCCACCAGTCCAAACAGCCTTGGACCACTGGATTTTTTTACTACCTTCAAAATACAGTCACTTTGCTTGTTAACACAGGTTTTTCCCAGATAGTGGACCCTGAGGTCTAGAGAATGTAGGACTAGACTGTTTTCTCAGGAAACCAGTCAATTTCTAAGAAAATATCTCAACAAAGTCTCAGGTTAATGCAAACTGTTTAGTGATTTCATCTGAATTAAGCAGGTGCATAGCTGACACAGGTCACCCCTGCATAGGAAGGAACATCAATGTATTCATTAATAACAGAACATAGTTCATATTCTCTTTGCTATGGCAATCGTTCCTCCGTGTCCCTTTTCAACTCAGTCCCCTTTCTGACTCTTAACGCCTTACCTCCAGTCATCCAAAGGACACCATATGAAATTTTGTTCATAATTACGCTGRGTTTTTGTGGAAGTTACATCCTCATAAATGAGAGCAGAATTTGGCCCTCTGTCTTTTCCAAAGGAAGACTAACGATCAAATAATTTTCTCACATCTCTGTTTGGACTTTCACAGTCTGGTTACATTGATTTGTGTCTCATAAGTAGACGTTTCCTTTGTTGGTTACAAATCAATGTTATAGACCTAGGCTGCCTGCACATTTTTTCCTTCCTTCTTACTGCATGAAAAATAAAGTGCAGTTTCTTCTTGCTTTATAAATGCGAACTTTTCTTGATGAAGCATAAGGGAGAAAAGCAGATAAGTTCCAGCTCTCCCTCAAAAAAACAGGAAACGCCTGTGCTTATATTTCTAATTACTCAGATGCTTTATGGTATGATAAACACCTTTATCATTTCAGTCCTGCCACAGCTTTGTTAACCTAGTTATAATCCTCTCCTTCAGCTATCACAAGATTTCCCACAGCAGCCCACTGTGGTATCACAGACAGCTATGACTTCATGGCGTGAGTAAGGAAAAAGGAGGCAAAGGTTTTAGTCTGCAGCGGGACTGAGCTGCCACACAAATCTCCTGAAAAGGATGGAAAAGAAAAGGATTTGCAATTGGTTACTGAGAGGCAATGAGCTTTTTGACTGGAGTATGAAAATACAACAGCGAAGATAGCTGGATATTTTACTACAAATGGATACGCATGACAATAGAAAAGGAACAGTACGAAAAAGAGCCATCAATCAGACCATACCAAGTGAGAAAAGCTACAGGTATAAATGTGGAACATCCCAGTTTGGTTTGCCTGTATTAAAGAGAGAAAAAAAAAGTAAAAGCAGCTTCAAGTCAATCTCATCAATTTTGATTTAAATACTACAAAGTAGTTTAGGAAGCAACAGTTCCACCAATTTGATGGAAAACTCACGGCTGCCAAAATAAAAATAGAAATAGATTAGAGCTGGCATCAATAAAAATAATAAGGTTTAAAGTTTGTGAGATCAAAAARGAAAAGAAAAAGTTTTACAAATATGAAACAAGGCTTGCTATGCTGTCGTCACCATCATCAAAGAGCATCTTCAGAAGTCAAAAGGGAATTTTATTTATTTTAAAGAACAGCACTAGGAATCAGGAAATCTGGGTCCTATTTGCACCTCTTCTGGGGAATCTATGCTTGGCCTTGAGAAAGATATTTCAGTGCTTCATGCTTCATCTACTCTATAAGACCAGTCAGGATATAATAATAATATAATAACAGATCAACTTTACAGGCATCTTATAAAGCTTAATTCATGAGTGTTGAAAACACACTTTGAGCTCTTTATGTAGACACTATTATAAGGAAGGAAAGACACGAGGGAATGAGAAGATGTGTAAACAGGTAAAAATAAGATGCCACAACTCAACCCTATCCTGGAAACCACAGAAAAAAGATCAAGTCACTTCCTTTTTSATTTTTGTTTATTTGTTTTTCCAGRGGAAGCTTAAAGTTTCTCAGCCAAATAGGCAAAATTCTCAGCAGATTCCCCCAGCACAATCACCTCCATTCCGTCCCCAAATAGTTCAAGAATCAGAGAGGAAATGACAGCTGTGAGCGCTGGTTTTGCTGCCTGCTTGCTCAGCCTCACTCTGCCAGACAGCCGTGTTGGGACATTGTAGGCATGCACCCATTTCCAGCAAGGTAATACAGTGCTGCTAGCTTCTAGCGAAGAGAGATGAGGAGATGCTATGATAAAYGCCTACCACATCTCCCTTTCCTTCCCCTTGCATCAGCAGCAGGCCAGGCAAGAAGCCAAACCTATTGCCAGAAGACTTTGAGGACCTGCTATTTAATCTCTCTGTTACTGTTTGTAGTCCCATTGATCCATGACCATAGGCAACTATCTGCTCTGCTTATKTTTAAAACAAGTCTGACTTTCTAAAACTCTTGAGCATTGTAATAGTAAATGTGGTAGAATAGCCCTTGATGGATTAAATCCATAAACTAGGTTAGAGAGAAATAAACAGAGATACAGAATGAGAACACTAAAATCAACGGAGATAGAAGAACAAAACAAAATTATTGTAATTTGACATGATTTTTCCAACCCGTTTTACTTAGATGTACATGACAAACAGAAGATGCCAGGCTGCCAGAAGTAAGACCTGTAGGATCAAATCTGTCCATCGATACTGTTTGGTAGCATGCATCATTGTAGCAACTGTCTAATAAGAGTTAATCCTAAAGAAAAAACTCAACGGAGAGAACTACATGAGCTTGAGTTAGTCTACTAATTAAGAGTATAATCTACTAAAAAACACAAGGAGTGATCTATTACCAAGTCAAATAGACTACTGCAGGAATTTCAGCTGTAGAATGGAGAAAGCCCAGCATGCATTTCACCACAACATATATTTATAGCTGCTTGTTTACAGCAAATGGTGCCTTCCACTCTATCCTGCACATTTTTTTCTTATCTTGCACTATCAGAGTTAGTAGGCAGTGGAGATGTACGTATCTTTTTCTTATCTTATCCTGAACAGGCTTCACTAACAAGGACATAAATTCTGTCTTTTCAATACCGAGCTGCAATTAGCACAGAGGTCCTGACATTGCAGTTAGTACAAAGGTCACACTAGTACAAGTACCTGTGGATAACCACACTGGAGCTAAGCAGGAGCCCAAAGCACCTTGGGCATACAGACACACGTAAGCCTTTTTATGTCTGCATATATGCATAGTAGACGTAAATATTTAAGAAATATATAACATATGTTAACAGGAGAATGAGAAAAACAATGGTCGTAAGCTTAACAATGATCAAAACATCTAACTGCTGAATGGACAAAATAGACCTATCTGGTGATGAGCATTGTGGAGAGAAAGATTTGCCTTTCATGTTTTCTGTATTTTAAGAAGCTGCCTAGATTGTTTATTTCAATTTGATGTCAAGTCTGTTGACAATCAGTGCTACAGTAATACTGGTATCGGAATACAAACACCTTCAAAAATTCCCAGGGATCTGGATACGTGGTTCCAGCATATCCAGCATATTCCAGATCCAGCATCTTGCAGTAGGCTTTAAAACCTAATCTTCTGAAGTCTCATTATAGACAATACGATTTACCTATCCTAACATTTTCAGACAAGTGTACTTCATTGGCTTGGATAGAGTTAAGTCAGCTGAGGCAACTGCCAGTATTTGCTACACACTGGGGCAAGTAGTCTCAAAATGCCATCCCACAGCATCAGCTCTGAAAGCAGGTGTAGCCAAACTGTTAAACTGCAGTAATGTGCAATACAGGTAATGTGAGAGGATTAAACTGTGAGGTCTGTGAAGACTAAACTTTGAAGGAAAAAAGGGGCAGCAAGAGGGCTGAAGGAACCTGAAGGGAAAATTAATAAATTCAGATCCATGGAAACAGCCTGGAGGCTGCTAAAAAGTCTCTTTTAAGAGCCACAGATGATGTCCACAGTCTAGACCAAACACACACAGAGAAAAGTCAAGACAAATCAGCACCATTAAAAGCTAAGTAATCACATCACATAACTGAGATGCAGCAATAGCCTCTCTGTCTACGCTCTGAGGGGAAATCACCTGGAATGTGACATTTGTTACAGGGCACTTCCTCACCAGCAGGACTGGACAGAGTTCAGAGGAGAGCCACCTAAACAACCAGGGTGCTGGAAACACTGGGCTGTTAGGAAGAGAAATGAACAGTCACATCTGTATAGCCCAGTTACATGCTAATGACTAGCAGATGAAGGAGAAGGCATGAAAACAAGCTGCATAGAATTAAAAGATGCAAATGCCAAAAAAAGAAAAAAAAAGAAAAAAAAAGGAGAGAGAGTAGCTAATAATAAAGAGTCATATGGATAAAATGGAGAGCAGTAACATAAAGCTGAAATTCCAGGGAGCAAATGGTGCAAGCCTGAGGAGCAGTGTCCCCAGGGAAGGAATTGAAGGTTGCTTGTGTATTTAAAACTGCCCTAGACAAAACACTAGACATGTGATGCAAACACAATCCTTCACTGGCTCTGGGGAGATGCACTCTTACACAAAGAGCCTGGGAAAATAATAGGTCTCCCCCCCAAATATAACAATCTTCATCTTCCTCAAAGGAAGGGGGGAAACATGAATGTGATTACTGAGCCTCACTAGTGACATAAGGAGAGTAAGAGAATGAATGGCTGAGCTGATCAAGCTAATTCAGTTATTAAGAAAGAGACCCATAAAGCCCCTGAAAAGGTCAAAAATCATCTCCTAGATTACACCTGGAAGTCAGTGTCATCCACAGAGTATTAATATATCATATCCCATGACAGCAAAAATACTGTGCAAGCAAGAAGTTGCTCTGTATATGAGCTTAAGTTTCTAAACTGACCCCCACAGAGATAATCATGGTAAGATCCACCACTAGAAAGATCTTGTTACAATTCCGCACCAAATACTAATATAAACAACYGCATGCTTCCATATTCAGAAAGCATCTACACCTTTGACAAGTCTTTTAAGATTTCTAAGATGAGAACAACAAAAGCCAGCCAAAGCAAAGGAGGTCTTAATTTTCAGGTATCTTCATTCAACATCCAAAGGGGGCATTAGGATTCTTTCTGGCCCATAAATTAGGCAATAGATCTAATCCCTTATTTACTTCTGGCTCAGTTCCTGCCGAGCTGAGCAGATAAAAGAAGCTGAAGGATCCAAATGTGAGGTCAGGACATTTCAAAAGACCTTTATGTTATTATCAGATCTGTTTGGCTATGACACACAAAGATGCTTTTCCAGGCAGAAGCAGTGAGCATGGCACCACTCAACACAAACTCTGGTCCTCCCAGGAAGAGGCTTGTCAGCAGAGACCTGCAAAGCTCCCCCGGGTGTCTAACCTTCTGTGCACTGTCAGCATAGGTGCATCTACTGCTGGTGACAACAGATGTTAAAGCAGGAAAATCTGACTCCTAGAGTGGAAGGATTAATGGGGCATTAATATTAGGTCCCTAGTTGTGGTCTTTTAAATGCTTAAGTAAGTTATCCAAAACACAAACTTGCAGTGTGAACCACTAGAAATTAATTAGAGAACATTTGGGGCCAAATTTTGCCCTGGAATTTGCTTGAAGTTATCCTCATGATGCTAATGGAAACCCGTGTCCTATATATTAGAATAACAACTGGTTCCAAAAAGGGCTATTTTAAAGCAGAATATAACAGGTTAGTTTTTACTGAACAATCCTTTTACTATTTACATTTACAAAAATTAATCATGTGACAGATGCCTGGATTCATCAGTTGATTTATACTCTAATTTACACTCTTCACTAATATTTCTGCAACATCAGCTAAAGAAAATCTTGGTTTTAAAGCCTGGCATGTTGAATTAATGTTCTGTTAAATCTGGCAGATTTTGTCCACAGTTCTCTATTGACCCTTGTTGTAATTCTTCTTTTGACACTCTTCTGATGCACCTTTTCCCATTCAAAGTGTTTTTCATGGACCAGAGATGTTTTTTGCCTGAACAGAGTGTATTTTCACCTCCTTTTCACCTCCCAGAGCAGTATTTCTGGGCTGATCAAGAGGTAAGCCATTAAACCTAAAGCATGCACAGGGCTCTTCTTGCATTGCTGCTAACAGATCCGTTAGATTTCAGATCTGCTGGGCAGCAGCAGCTAAACATGGGTTTTGTTTTAGCAGCTTGGTTACAGCTAAGTGAGCATCTGCCCTGGTTGTACACAATAAACCTGCTATTCCAGAGGAGTGCATTTGTCATCACATTTTTGTTGTCCTTTGAAACTTGGCACAACAGGCTTCAACCTGAGGGTTCACTGCAGTTTTTAAGATATTAAAAGAAAACATCTTTCACTGCTTGCTACCTTATGCAGTTATTTATAGCTATGTAAAATAAAGGGAATATCTCACTATCTAAAGACCCAAATGATCCATTTTGCATGAGATTTGTTGACTACAAAAAAGACAAAACAGTAGAAAATCAGTATTGTTACTTGTTTTGGTACTTGCTAGATGCAATAAACTGAAAAAGACTCTGCTGTCACTTTAATAATTTTCCTGGTGTTGACAGGTTAYGGGGCTCTAGAGGAGTGGTTTTTTTTTTCAGTTCTGATGAATCTTTTTGTGAAGTTGAAGCTGAGTTGGCTTCATTTGCTACTTTTCTTTTGAGAATTTCCTCTGTGAAAGTTATAGGTATGTATTTCCCCTCTCTCACATTCAGTTCCCCATTACCCCTAAAAAAATTTTTCCATCACCATTTTTTTCAGGGAATACATTAATACTTTTGTTTTGTGTCTCCATGAATGGCACAGATGCACATCTGGAAGCAAATCCAAGATAGGAAAAGATCCCTAACTTTGTAAGGGAATACCCTGTAGCCAATCAGCTTCCCATTTAAAACGTAGATGTAATCTGTGGCTTGAATTCATTCATTAACCTTCAGAACATCCCTTTAACAACAGTTTTCCTGTTTTTCAGGAAAACCAAGAGAAATTAAAATAATAAATATCCACTAATTTCAGGCACCTAATCTGACATACCTGTACCCTTATTTTAGAGGTCTTTGCCTACAGCATGTATGTGTTCTGAACAGAGGTTTCTGGGTAAAGACTTCAGCAAGTGAACCAAAATCTTTGGGAAATTTCAAATTTCAATGCAAAGTTCTCTATATCCTATAGGTCACACATGCATATATACACACATACACATACACATATACACACTTTTGAGAAAAAAAATCCAGCATCTTGGACACGTTCACATTGAACAGTATATGTATTAGTTTTTCATGAAGTGTTGGGGTGGTCTATGGTAACTCTGATTTGTAGGGCTTAAATTTATGCAGCTCCTGCTAGTGTTACTACATGCTGCTAGGACTAGAGGGAAGAATTTTTAAAACCAGCTCAGTGTGTTACAATCAAAAGTACCATGTTATTGCAATGAAAATGATGTTTTTAATCCCTTTTGAAGGTTTCAAAGGTCCTAATCACCTCTTCTGGGCAGGCAGTCTCATGAAAGAATGTATTGTAAATTATACCTGCCTGGTCCATCATATTCCTCCCTTTTCCATTCTTTTCCTTCTGTCTGTCCTTTTATTTCTCCCCACTTTGTCCCTCTTCATTCACTTCCAGTCTTTCTCTTAACCTCTTAACCTTCCATTTGTTTTCCATTCTCACACACACACTTCATAATATCCTCTAATATACTTTTTGTTCTCTTTCCTACTCATCTCTCTTGGTACTAACAGTGTCACTTGCCACTGCAGTATCTGACCTGCAATTTRTGTGTTTACTTTTACCTTGCATTTGTTATCATAAACTCTCTCAGTCTCAAATCCTCACCTTTAGTTAGCGCTGATTTAGCTCTTCAGTTCATACCACTCTAGAAAAGGCAGGAAGGGGAATTAAGTGCTTGTGGAGGCAGTGCTGGCTGTCGGAGATTGACTGACAGCATGCGCAGTGCCTGAGAGTGCKGAGATGCCACAGTTTTGTGGAGTGAAGTGAGACCTCAGTGCCAGATACACCCTCCTTGATTGGATAGATGCTTTGAGCGCAGCTGCCGATCATTGTTAGCCCAGTGACTCCCTGCATTCTCCTCACTTCCTTCTCCCAAGCTGTCAGACTGGCAAGGATTAGGAGAAATCACAGGTTTTCTAATTGCATTTGTGCTTGCACAGAGAAAAAACTTAAACACAGGCTGGTCAGATGTGTACACTGATGGTGGAGAATGTTTCTTTGCTAGAGTGGCCTCTTAGATTTGTGCCTTTTCCTGTACGTAACTTTCTGGCAGCTTCCTTGTTTCTGAGGACACAAAGATAAACTGTGGCCTTGCATGGGTGGAGAAGATGACAAGAAAAAAGTAGAGAAGAGGAAATTCGTTAAATTTATCAGCACAAACATACTTTTTTTTCAAATGATTCCTGTAATTTCATGTACCATGTCCGCTCCATGGGGACATGTATCCACCCTAGATGACAATATCTTGGATTTGTAGAAAAAGCATCTTGTATCTACACAGTTGAGCTACAGACCTTTCTTGATACTGACCAGTCTGTTTGGGTTCTTCTGACCGCTCCTTGCTTCGGGGCTAGGCATCACGCACCATTTTCAATGATATTTCCTCAGTTAATAATTTCTCTGCTTCTCCCTCCTCTGATTAAAGAGAGAGGCTGTAAAGGTGAATTTGTCAATTTAAGCAGTGAGTAGACCTTTGACAGCTAGGTAAAGCCAAAACACAGAGCAGCAGGAGGTCTATACTGTGAATCTGACTCAACAGTGGTTAAATTTTCCTTTGATTACTTAGGCGAGACTATTCTTTTACCAGGTCATTTCCTAGTTAAATCAAACACAAAGGATGTCCAAATCAAGATGGCACAGAAGCTCTTGGAAATTCCAGTGTGTTCAATGATCTGATAGAAAGTGGAAGCCATGGATAGTGGATCTTCTGGGTTAAGGGTGGCTTTAGGGGTAGCTTTAGTTTACATAGCTCAGTGGCTCATGTTACTGAAATAACAAGTTGCTTTCTTCTTTTTTTATTGCAAAGTCTCATGGGAAACTTATTTTGCATACAGTGACTCAGAATGCCGCCTGCTAAACTGCACGTACTGTATGTCTGTCTGGAACAAGTCACAGTCATTTGTCCTCTTGTTTACAACAGCCTATTTATAATAGTACGGAGTTGACCCAAGGATACACGAGGTCTTCCCTTTAAATGCCCAGAAAGGGGCTTTTCACACTCACCACAAAACAAGGAAAATGATAGCTCCCTCAACTCCTCCTTCCAGTGAAGACGGTCTCCAAGGGCAACAGGGATCAGAGTGGGTTAGAGCAGGCTTTGATGAAAAAGATCAGCAATAGCCTTTGTTGTGCAAGAATCAATCTGCCTCTGGAAGATATCAAGCCCAAAAGATGGAGAACAAGTGTCCTCGAATGCCAATAGATTATGGTATCCACTGTTACTATTTCCCTCACAAATAAGTTGTTTGCAAAGGGTAATGTCCTGAGATATGCAAACAGGTCATCTGCACCTCTCAAGATTTTTTCTTAACTACTTTAGAAAGCTCAAACCTTCAAGGATGAAATTTATAAAGCCACAACCTTTCTCAGTCAGCCAGTTTCATCTCTTAATAATATCTGTTTCAGAAAGCGCCATATGTCATATATGTGAAAAGGATAGGCAGGTAATAAATCATACATGTGTATTCAAATTAATTTTTCACAGAAGTAATTTTAAGTGTCCTACATTAGCATCTCCTGCTGACTAACCTTTCCCCCCAAGAATTAGATTAACATTCTCCAGTCCATGCACCTTTAAACAACTGCTTCTTCCCAGACAGTGAAACACTTTCTTTCTCTCTCTTACAGATATAATATTCCTCCATAAAACTGCAGAACCCCAAGGTCCAATCTTTATCATAAGTTTTGTCTTTAAATTCACATGCAATTTCTATTTTGCATTAGGAGAAGAGGAACTTTACTGCTTTGGAAAAGAGAGCACGTTTCTTAATGGGACATGTAAAGCTCATTTATGAGCCTGTTTCTAGATAAGATCAGTGACTATATGAATACATTTTACATATTTCATATGAATGTGTGTATATGTATATATATATACATATATGTATGTATGCATCTCTACACACATTCCAACAATGTTATACATACCCATTCAGGYATATATATAAACAATACTTAGTCTTAATTTTTACACATACATATTTACAGGCATGTTTGTGTATGTATTTACACATATATACATACACTCACACACATAACTTGTAAGCATTTTATAATACTTTGGCTGATTTCTTTTTTCCTAAGCTTTGTCCTATCTCTTTTGTGATACCTGGCTGAAGTATCTGGCTGAAGATGAAGGGATAAGACCAATTACCTCTGTAATTACAGAAAAGGCATCCAATATGTCTAAAGCTTTCCTACAACATTTTTCTGTAACATAGCTACTATTCAAACAACACAAAATGACATGGCTGGGAGACGTTTCTCCCTGCATCCTCTTTTATTTGGCTGAGCAGCACCATTTGGATACGGAGACTATCTGTATCATCTGCAGTAGTATTCTCCACAAGGTAAGTTGTGGCAGATACTGACTCTCCAGTCTGGCTCATGAGTCTCTCTTTCACAGTGTAATTTCTAGTATTTCAAACTTCTTAACAGTTACAAAGAACACACTCTCTTCCCATACCTCCAACTTCATATTCTTTCTTTCTTTCCCCCTTTAAATCTTAATGGTAACATAGATTCTTTTCTTTTCCTAAATGTGGAATATCTGACTGTAAACTAAAGTGGTCGGAAGTTCTGGAATGGCAATTTAGATTCCTGGAACAATGACAAATGCAATGTGTGAATTTTGCAATCCATGATGACTAGAAATAAGAGAATTATGGATCTAAGCTAACGATTCCTTCCATTTCCAAACAGGGTATACAGAATAGGGTTAGATACCTGAAAGGTCCTGAGACGATAATATAACCATACTATGTACAGAAAAACCACACATGTAACTTTCTGATGATTCTAAAAAATGTTTATAGCTACTCCCTATTCTGAGGTTGGTCCTGAAGGACTGGTGGAGTTGACTAGACAAGTAATTCATAATGGGAAAAATGAACCCTTTTTACTTTTGGGATGCAAGTCTCAATTTTTTCAGATCATATTTATTCATTTCCACRTGTGAAAGAATTTGGATAAATGCTTTACATCCATTTGGTGATATATGAAGGATTCATTTTTATTTACCATTTGTTATTTACACCATATGTCTGGTCATCTAAGTCATATGCTTCCTGTTTTTGACTCACTGACAAATTTTTCAAACAGGGAGATACATTCCAAGTGATGCACAGGCACTCATAATCATGAAAGTCTTCACTTGAACTGTTACGAAATATTCCTTAGGAGAGGGGTATACATGCTAGAATAAAACAGAATCTGAACAAATATGCACAGTCACCATTTTGTTATGTGCACTATTTTTGTGCCAGGACTGAGAGTAAAGATTTTTTTTTTTTAAGACAGAGGAAGAGTACAAGTAGCTGAAATATGGAGCTTAACATTTTTGTAAACAGTTTTACTATACTAAGAATTGCATGTCATGAATTAGAGAGAGACAGAATGGGATGAAGGCTTTGTGACATTCATATGGGAAACTATGTTACTAGTTATCACAGACTTTTGCACCTTCAAGGAAAGTGACCCTTTCAAACTTTTGCCTTTAAGGATGTTATGCCAGGTGCCAAACATTCTCTAGCCACATTACACCAGTAAAACCAGCAAGAACAGCAACCTTTACATTATTTACTCGATTTAGTCCATAGTTGCATTTTGTTGTTTCCTGGGAGTCCCACTTCAGGTCCTTGAGCCTTCTGCATCCAGGGTGAGTGGGAGAGAAGTGGAGTAACTACAGTCTAGTTACTGGTAGAGAGCAACACTCAGCTCTCTCTTCCCAGAGAGACAATAGCATGTGATGGTAGTGGCAGGGAAGCACATCTTAAGAGTGCAGGGAGTTTAAATGATTATTCCTCAGCCTTATAAGAAAAAGCTTTTGTGCTATAATCTGTCACCATGAACAAGCCTGGAAATCAGCTGCTTTCCCCCAAAGCTACGTTTTCTCTTTAGCAGAATCTACCATGACACAACTCAGCAGCTCACTAGGGGAACAGGCCGCAGAGAGACGGCAAAGGAAGGGTGAATAACGGCAACTCGTTCAGCAGGACCACGGACAGAGCTGTCAGGAAAGGGTTCGGTTAGGGAGAGCGCAAAACCAGCATCCATGATACACGGGAATGTATTTCCTCTTAGTCATGTATAGCGATTAGACTTATTTTTCCCCCATTAACCTGTGGACTGGCATTCTCAGCAATGGTTATCTTAGCTCCTGTGGCTTGAAGGGAAAATAAAAGAGAAAAATGTGGAAGAAACTCCAAATGCTGTCAACAATGATTTCTTCTGATCATGTGAAATGCTGAGATCATATACCATTGACATCAATTGAAGTTTGTAGGTAGCTCAATATCCATTATATTCCAGCACTTAGTTATGTGATTAATTCATTCTGGTATGAGTCACAAAACTATCTCTGTGCACAATGCTGCACAATGCTTTGAAAATTAGACTGAAGACCTCCAGGAGGAGAGCTGAACCATACCATACCTCTTATCACCATTCTTTTAAGAGGGAAATGCATTTTGTACAACCAAGCCCGCACTGCTCTCAAATTAGATCTCACTCCATAGACCTGTATTCCCACCAGTTCTTTCTATCCTAGAGATGTGAACCATACACCTGTAACACCTGCTCATCTGACATCCTTTAACATATTTTGCCTCACAAAATCCTTGGAGATAATGAAAGAGCTAGCATTCCTATATCAGAGGGTTAAAAACTAAGGCCTGGAAAGCTTAAGTTACTTGCCTAAGGGTCACATAAGACCCTTAAATTGCAGAGATATGAAAACTGGACTCTGGAATTCCAAGTCCATGATTTAACTGCTGGAATACTCATGACTGTCCATTTTAGGACTAAAGACCCTCAGTCTGTGACAAGTCCCTTTTCCTCTTGTTCTCCCATGTGTAATTAAACTGGATCGTGCAGCTCTGCTGTTTCTCATGAGATTTGTCCTGTGCTTCTGCTCTCCATATGTTTTTTTGTTTTGAATACTTTTTTGCCCTTCCTGCCACTTCTACCCTTCCTGTTTTTTTTTCCCAATTTTTCCATTTCTCTTATCCACCTCTCTTTTTCTTTCCTGGTTCTTAACCTCCACCCAGATTCTCAAATTCACCCTTCTTTCTCCTCCTAGGCTCTTTTCATCTTTGTTTTCATTTCCCTCCTTTTTTTTTTTTTTTTTCTCTAACATCCCCTGCTACAATTCTCAGAAGGATTGATGATGCTCAGAGAAGCAATTTTTGATGCTCAGGTGCTCTTTGAAAGCAAGAAAAAGCATACTAACTGCTCAGCTGCTACAACTGAAAAAGGAGACTGAACAAATGATAAGTTTCAGGTACATTTCTCATTGTATCCTGGAACACACATGTATATTTTGAGGTGAAATTCATGATAAAGAGCACATGGCTTTGGAACTCAGCTACTTGAGCCTGCTTTCTCTTCTGTGTCCAGTTGTTGCAGCTGAGATCATTAGAGGCTGCTGCACTGAAAGACCCAGGAGTCAAGAAACACCTACACTTTAGACTCTACCTCTCTATTTGCTTCATTAAATTGTTTAAAATTCTATGCATTTTGCAAAGTTTGATTCTGGGTTGCTCTGTGGGCAGCATAAACCATAATTTGTTATACCACCATTTTCTGGTGTTATCAAGGTGTGATGCATATTTCTTYACTTTACATTGTGTATTTCTGATTTCCATTCTGGATTCTCAGAGCACACTGGACATCTTTTTGAGTCTTTCCTCTATGTACCAGTGAGAACTCATTGGTACATAGAGATTCACTTTCATAGACAAGTTAGGGACATGGCTCTTCCCCAGCCCCTTATCTTCTTTCCTCCTTTCCCTGCCAGCATATTCAACTGCTCCATTCAATCTCACAAGTGGGCAGTCTGTCTCCAAGTGGTGTTTTTTTCTCCTCAAACCTACTGCCTTGTGCTCAGCAGCACAGGCAGTTACATGCGGCTAAGATCACTTAAACCCCATCTTTGAGAGATCCTGTACACCAGTAGAGACGCAACAGTCAGCTGAAAATGTCACAATTAGGTGTCACAAAAAGTAAAGAGTCTGTTGGCCACAAACTTTATTAAATCCCTAGCAAAGTCCTTATACAAAACAGTGCTCCTTTGGGGCAAGGACCTTATCTTTTCATATTCAAGTACAGTCCTGGAGCCAGATGGATAGCAAATGAGAAGTAGGTTGAAGGGTTTTTCCTGAGGGAAACAAAGGCGAATAGTAGCTACTTTTAATACCATGCTTACTGTGCTTTAATAATAGGAGACATCCTGAAGCATGTATTTCTTGGTTTCCATTGTTTGTATGTTCTGCCCCAATGCTATTGCAGTGTACTTTTTAATGAGTGAATTTATTATATAGCTCACTGCACAAAAAAATCAGTTGTGTTATATAAAAAAAATCCTTAATACTGATTTTTGGATCAGATATTTGCTGCATGTATTTTGAATCCACTGTTAGTTATTGAGTAGCTTTTCTCCRTATTTGTTCTTGGTCCTGTCTGGGAACAAAGCTTAATGTGGGTCTTCCTTCAGTACTACTACCTTTTTTTCCCTCCCCTATATCCCAGACTACAGCACAGTCCTCTCTTAAACCCAGTGAGACAAGATAAGCTTTTTCTGCCTGGCAGCATTTCAGAGACATTAAGTGTAAGAGAGAAGGTAAGTAATTCACCATGCCTCCCCATTTCTGTAATGGGGGAGGACATCTTGATACATTTACAATACTCCTCTGGGGATATTTCATCAGTTATACCTAACTCTAATGGACAATAATTGATTTGAACTTTCTACTTAGCACAGAGCTGTAAACAGCTTCACTCCAGGTTGCAGCAACGAACTGGTGTTTTGTAAAATGGAGAAAAATTTGRAAAATTTCTGCATTAGTCTATTAAGTAAGCTAACAGCTGAATGATCCAGGGATAAACTAACTTGTCCTCTCAATTTTAGGAAGAGAGGTAGCAGTTATTAACCAGATTATACATTTTTTTYAACTCTCATCCTCTTTCGTCAGGCATTCGCAATTCAGCTATTTCACTTATTTTCAGTTGAGATTTGTCAAATCAGGCTGCAGTCTGAGAAGGTATTTCATTGACATTTTTAATGTAACTTTTTTTTATATATATAGTTCTCAGGGTAAAAAGCCTAGAGAACTCTTTGTTCTTCTGTAGCCATCAGGTAACACTTGCTAATGTATCAAGTTTATGAAAAGCAGCATCCAAGGCTGCTGGGGTATTCCTTGTCACAACTAAACTTTCTTTTGGTTGGTACCTTGGGTTGTTTTATTCCTGGGCATGAGAGCAAAAACTTCATCATTTTCAAAAATTTGGCATATACGATATTACATCTTTGCCAAGGTTTGCGAAGTGAAAATGCAGAGTTCCTCTTAGCTCTGCTAGGGAGTAACCAAGAAGCTCCTGTTATCACATGCTGTGCATGTATTTTAATGACGGTTGCATTAGAGATTATCACAATGGTTGCAATTGGGGCAAATGATCACATCAGTAATCCATATTTTTAARGTCTCTATTTCCAACATATGGATCTCTATGGCTTTGAAAATTCTTTTGTAAGGAGTTAACAATTCTCTAAAGGTAATACCAAACCTCACAGTAAAAGAGAAGCAATCCAGCTATGCTTTAGGTTAATAATGCTAAGGTTTGAATCCAGGCAAGCATAAGCAAGAAAASCCAAAGTGATGACCTTCCCAATTCAGCCTTTCTTTTTCTCTCTCAATAGCAGATGTCATTCTACAAGACTATGTTTATGCACTGTTTTGTTACRTTGTGGACAGAGGGAATTGTCTTTTTTTTTCTTTTTGATCATAATCTAGGACAGGTGCTGGAACAATTTACTAGCCTTCAAAACTTTGCTGTGGGGCCACAGAAGTGGCTCTAACACAGGCAGGTCAGGAGATGTCAGATTACAAAATCATGTAGTTGTAGCTGCTGATACTGACTGACTATTTGAAAGAGATCCCAACCTATCTTCAGCTCATGCGAACACTGAGAACCTAAGCTGCAAAGGCCTTTCTCATTTTCATACTTTCACAGACATCAGTGGCATTGGCCCTCTGAGCAAGATCAGGCCTTTGGTTTCCACTTCTCCTAGTTCTCAACGGACATGCAGAGCCAGAACAGCAAAAGGCAAGATAGTCACCACAGTAAAGTGACTTTGGTAATGAATGACCAGGATCAATAATGAAAAACAGTCTAGGTGCCTTCAGAAAGTTGAACACCAYGGTTTTCAGGTGCTATTTGGTATGCAGATTCTATAGATCTGGTATTTTAAGAGATATAATCTGTTAATTTCATGCTGGTCCCTTGTTCAAGCAGAGGTTTTGGCATTCATCCAGCACCCAATTTAGGGAGGTAGCAGCAAATACCATGCAGAAGTGTCAGTTTTACTCTCTGGATTGTGTGCTGCTGCTACAAACATGGCAAACTGGACTACTGCCRTTATTAGGCTGTGCTTCCTTCTGGAGTTTGTGAATAACTGATAAACTGCATATTTGCATGTTACGAGGGTCAGGTGAACCAATGTTGAATGCCAATGTCTTCGCTTATTACTTCGGTGCTTTTGTTTTCTTATAATTTTTTTAACAGTTCAGTTTAATTTGATTGTCTAATAAGACGCACAGCTGTATTTTAAGTGTTCTTCAACGAGTTACTTTAAGGGACACATTTCTTGACCCAATATCTTAATTTAGCACCTTTTCTGAGACAGATTTGCAATCTGGGAATGGCAGAAGATGAAGAAAGAGAGGTGCTGGCACAGAGGATTTCACCTGACCACTTTGCATTCTGGCACATTTTAGGGAGAAACTGCTAAAAGAACTGGCTCGCTCTACTAATAGAGTCCTTATCATGATACCACAAAGACGAACTGGACTGAATTATTCATTTCTTTAGTGATAACATTTCCCCCCATTTCTCCTGTCCTCATGGACATCTGAGGAAATGGATTCTGCAATACACAGTCCTAGCTGTCAATTAATGCTTCATGTAACATAATATAGCTGATGGTAGGAAGTGGCAAATAACGTGGTGTTTAGTGCTTACAAAGACATCCTTCCATGGAGAGGATACTTGGGAACAGGGAAACCTCCCGCTCAGAGCACAGGGCATTAGGCATTTAAGCGGTTGGCCAATGCCAGAGTCTTCAGAGAAAGTGGAAACATCAAAGGAAGACTAATCTCCCCACAAAAATTGTTTATGTTTTTAACTATATATAGCATTAAGCAACTTAAAATGAATGAAGCAAAGTTTCATAAATTAGTTCATGAGATCATGTCTTGGATTTTAAAATATTAGTGCAACATTTGAAACTCCTTGTTTTTCCGACTATTTTCAAGAGCAGACTACATTCTTTGGCTAGTAGCACCAAGATCTTCTTCTCAACTACCTGAATGCTTTAAGATTCATACACAACGCRGTCCTAGATGATGTGTCACTATTTATATTTATTCCTCTTTCCATATGCCTTCTCTGAAAGTGGTCTAAAAATGATCTTAATCAGCTAAAAATCATAAAAGTCTCCTCCAATATATACAATAATATACATTGAAGAAAAGAAATTCTTTATCAACTTTGCAGTAATCTTATCCTTCTTAATTGTTTCCTCTCCTCTTTAATAAGAGTCATGTTTATTCTCCTTCAGACTTTTAAGTGTAAGTACAGGACCTCTATCTTTATTTTCCTGTAACTTTTATCTGAGATTTATAAACCTTTCTTATGGCTCTATTTGGCTTGAATTCCTACCTAGTGAAAGGTACTTGTTTGCCTTGAACAACCTCTTACATCTTTGCCCATTTAGGCACACTCATCTTCCTTCTTCCCTTACACTTTGCAAYGTGTGTTTCCATGATTTTTGTGGTATAGTTAAGAAGCCTTTGTGAGTTTTTTAGTTTCTTCACCTGAGTTTTATTGTTTTCTTTGAATTAACTTTGTTTTTTTTAAGTCAAAATAAAATAGGCTACAATTATGTGTCATGCCACTTCTGTTCTGGTACTTAGCAGTATCAGAACTATTTCTGAAACACAGGTTTGGATCAAAGACTGATTCTTTAAAGAGATGTTATAAATGAAAGCATTCTCTGCAATAGATGCTATCTGCAACATACAAGGACRGCTTGACTTTAGCCAAAGCTGCAATTTCTAGTTTCTGGCAATATTCTCATTCTTACCAAATTATGCTAATAGAATGAACTGAAACACAGAGTGATGAATTTATTTTCATGAAACAGAAAGGGAAACAATGTATCCAGCAAGACAAGATGCCAAGAACCTTATAGACAGCATCCTTTAAAACCTACCTCTTCTCACTCTATGTAAATAAATTCTGCATTGAAATGGCTTAACCCAAGGGGCTGTAATCTTTGGAATTCAAGGCAGATAACTACGTTTTCAAATAGCTCTTAGATACAAAACAATCTAACATATGATTTCTAACCATGGACTCCAATATAATATTGCTAAAAGAAGGTATGATTTTTATTGCTCACCTCTCCAAAACTTTCCCCAAATGACAGCCCAYACATCTGATCTCTCAATATTTTTTACTTGTGATTCTGGATACATGCAACAATTGTCTGGGAAATATTGCAGGGTCCCTTTACACTGGGTGAATTGGGTAAAGACTCAAAATAAGTGGTGCCAATCCTTTATCCATCTGGTTTATGACTGYTCCAGATGGAAGGAAGCTATTAGAACACCATTCTTAACTCCCAGCAAAGGCAGAATACWGTCTCCAAATTAATGATTTACCATCTGAGCGACCTAAGCTTAGTTAGAAGGCCAAGAAAGTACTTGGCCTACTCTGTAATGTTCATATCAGTCTCAAAAGGGAAAAGACCAGATTAACAGTTCCTGAAGTCTAGTAACGAATTGAGCTAGGACAGCTTGACAATCCTTGACAAAAAGAAGACAGAAGTCAGCCCCTCCACTCCTATGCAAGCTAGAAAATACAKTTCTTCTAACCATTACAAATTTTAGGACAACTGTGCACTCCTGCAGCRGACCTTCCAATTCAGTAATCCAGATCCAGCCCTTGCCATCCATTGTCCCTTAAAAGAAAAAAAGCTCCCCAAATTTCTAACTTTCATTTCTATGACCAAATGTGCTACTGAAACTGCAGGAAACGCGTTAATAAAAATGCTGTGTTAGCAATGGACAACATTCAACTAGYGAGGACATCTGATCTAATGTAGATGGGGCCAAGGCAGTAGATGGGGGGTGCCTAGTGCAGCTGAATGGCAGGGCAGGGCACAGCCAGCACACAAAGGACCTGAGAAACAGGAGGAACCCAAAGCTTCTASTGACACCTAAAGGCAGCTGGAATAATAGAGACCTTTAAAGAGRTCTTTGAAACAGGAATGTGGAGCGGGGAGAGCGGGGGGACACGAAAGGCATAACGGAGGATTTTTCTGTTCGTTAAAGAAAGTAAAATACAGCCCTCGCTCATTATGGAGGCAGACAGCCTCGCCAAGCTGATACATCTCATCAGCCTATTAATAAAGCTGCGCTCGAACCTAGTTTCACAAGGCAACCCATCGGAGTCTGTGCTTCTGACACGTCGTACAGACACAGGGCTGTGGAAAATCTCACCCTCCAGAGAGACCTGAGTGAGGCAGTCTTTTTCATAGTCTGCACAATGAATCAACAACAGATTCAATAAGGCCAGGAAGAGCAAAAATAGAGCTTCTGACCAAATAAAAGGCATGTAATAAGATCAGAGGGATTTTAATGGGAACTTCTATTCCACTGAATAGGCAAGGTCTCAGACATCCTCCTTCCTGGGTCTCAGGAGTTAAGCCAATAGACTTCGAGTAGCATCATTGAGTTCAAAATCAGATGAACTGTAATTGGAATAAAAGTCTTATTTTTGGCTTGTTGATCAAAATGGAGATCAGATGTGCCTGAGGGCGTGATTTTCATCAGGACCTCAATGCAATCTTTGATTTCCAAAGCACTGCACCTGGAATGAATCATRGGCTCAACTAGTAGCATATTAATACCCAGTTACCTGGTGTGCAGGTGCAAATAGAAAATGCAGTATTTAAATGCTTTAAAAGCACCTGCCATTTATTATGAACWCAATTCTTTGCAGGCACCAAATTGCTTCCTCACACATATATGCCATTATTGAAAATCATGCCCCATGACTTTTAAACACTACTTTTGCATTTGTGCCTACATCCTGACAGCCTTTCATCTCCCCTCTCTCCAATAATTAGTTTAAAAGGTCCTCTTCCTCACTAGGGAAGTTAGTAAAGTATCTCCGTATTGTGACCTTAATTGTGTCCAGTACCAAGAGTCCGCCTAGAACTAAGTCTCTCACTTCTGAGGAAATTTGTCGAAAAAGCCAAATGAGCAAGCAGATCCATTAAACTTGTGGGAGAGTATCACTAAGCAGACAACAACTCTTGGTTGAGTAGTGATTCTACACTGTAACCTGTTGTCAAAGACCACTAGTTAAATCCACTAAAAGCAGTACGTGGTCCCTGCATTAATACGTAATACAGCAAGCAACAGAGAACTGAGAGAAATAAGAATATTGTTCTCATGGGTGAAGGGACAGCTAGTCATCTGTCCAATTTTCTCCACACATGAGTAGGTAATAAATACAAATTAGCATCCATTGTCCTAATGTCTTGAAGCTTGGCCTCTAACTTAGTGTTGCATACACATTCAGTAAATCCTGTGGGATATTCTGGTACCTAGGCTGAAGAGCAGATAATTTGGGGTTTGGTGATTTGGGGCAGACAAATGAAAGACATAAACTGCTTCACTTCATTTGTTTCCTGCAGAAGAAAGCATCTGCATCAAAATGAGTTTAAACATAACAGAATATATTTTCAATGTGATGCACAGGGATTTAGCCACATGACTCCCATTGATGTTAACGGGAAATGAGTGGCTAAATCCCCATGTAATAGGTTGAAATTTTAGCTCAAGGAGACTAACTGCARAGGAACTCATCAAGGTCTTTGCTCTCAAAAATCGTGAGCTACCAACCATTCCCAAACACCATCTTTCCTTAATGGTACATAGTCAACAAACGGACTTCTTGAAAGGGACCAATGAAATTACCTCTGTTAAAAGGCTACTGAAAACCTTTAAATTGCTACAGCAGGGAATGTATGAACACGATCTGTGGTGAAAGAGCATGCGAAAGGCTGRCTTTCTGTTGATCACATCACTTTTACAAGCTAGTATTCTCTTGGAACACAAAAATAAGGGGTTATTGAATGATTTAATGCTTCAGACTCCAGCAGTATGGACATCCTGCTATAAAATGCAACAAGAAGAGCTTCTAACCATAGTTAGTCTCAGTAGGTTGCAAGAAAAGAAGGAAGATGCTAAATCCCTTGGCTTTTCTCCTGCCTTAAGGAGGATGGAGATAAGCGTCAGATTAAAGTGAGAGAATCCCTTCTGTTTTCCAATTACACAGATATAGGCCTACCGCAAGCCAGAAAAATTTCAGTAGCCAAAATTTACTACCAAATCTGCTATATGAATATCAGATTAGAGGTTTAACTAGGAAATACAAGTCTAATGCTCTTCTCAATCATATGCCAGTTACTTCTCAGTGTAAATTAGCAGAGGACTAGGCCTTTTTCTGACTAAAATATACAGTCAGGGTAATAATATTTTCAGATAATGTCAGATTCACATCACTTTTGCACTGATGCCAATGGAATTCTACAGCTGTTTCCCCTCCTCTCCCCTCCCTTTCCCTCCTCTCCTTCTCCCCCACAAAAAGATTGTTAAGGAAGTAATTTGGCCAAAAATGAAATGCTTTAACATAGTAGATCGTTAGACTATATTCTATCATCTATAGACTATATTCTATCATCTATCCATCTATCAGCACAGGTTTAAAAGAAGTCTAGTTCAAGTAAAGTAATTTTAAAAAGTAGGATCTTTATAGATGTGCAGCCAGCAAAGAGATTGTTATGTTTCTGCATTTTTTTGTATATAGCTGCTGATATAAAATCTTACTGTAGAGATAAGTATTTGTGATTATTATATAGACTTGAGAAACTCCTGAAGGCTTTGATTATAGCAGATTTTTTTTTTTTGACAATTATAAACCATTAATCTGTGGCATTCCGTGGAGTCAGAGCAATGCACATCTATTTTTTCTTTAGCCTTCACACTACAATTTCAAAAGATAAACTGCACTCCTCCGTGCGTTTCAACTCTGAAATACTATATATGTGAAAATTAATCTGGCAGGCTCTTGAAATTGCAGGCTTCTGGGATGAGCAAATGGGTACAGTTTTCTTCTAACTGTTTTTTGAACCCCATGTGTTGAGAGAAAACAACAGAATGGAAATTGCTCATCAAAATGTTAACTTGTGGCACGGCACAGCCACCAAGCAGGTGTGTGGCATGCCGTTCCCTTCGCTGACATGCCTACCACATGCCACTCAGTTCTGCCACCTCCATCACTTTCTTTTGGATGTATTCGCCTGCAAACAGCGAAATGTGGCTTGACAGGGAGTCTAGCACAAAAGTGACATGACCTTTTAGACAGCAGGCATTTGGGAAAAACATTCGTTTAGGATAATCCATCACAGAATAATCCTTTGGATTATCTGTTGCCACCATGGTTTTACGGCCCAAACATAAACGTGTTTCAGTTAACGCTTTTTCTATTAGGAGCATATCTGGTCAGAAAAAAACAATACAGTCTTGCTAATTCATGCTAACACCTAGGAGGCTGACCTATCACAAATAGGAAATTTTTCAAATTAGCAAACACTTGAACAGACAATACAAAATATAAATAAATAAAGGATAATGCATCGCAGAACATACTTTGTTCATTTATTTTGACAACTGCTTAGGTTTAATTTATGAAAATACTTTACAGTGTACAAATAAATGTGTGGTGGTGAACTTTCTAAAAATAATGAAGAAGTTTTCATTATCTTTAAATGAATGTCTATCTTCGTGTTTCTACTGCCTGTAGTCAGAACTGAAAGCTAGTAACAGAGAAGGTAGTGTATAGGGTTGATAGTTTTTTAGAGAAGATATAGGAGAAGAAATATCGTTTTCTTGACTGTTCTTTCTTTTTCACAGTTTCCTGTGTACTTGGACATCACAGATTGCAAGAAGGCAAAAACTGCTCTATGTCTGCTGGACCTGTTAACATTCTGCTAAACCTCTATGAATGATCACTCAGATTTCCCCCAAAAGTCTAATGACAAAGATGATATTGTATCCTTGTCTCCAGTACCCACCTCCATCTGCCTTGTATGGGGCCTTACAGACCAAACATTCACAAGGGTCTCAATCTGATGATAGGCTGAATTTCAGGTATCTGCTCACAACCAGGTTTCAGATAAAGAGACGGATTTGAAACAAAACTACCCCCAGGCCCAGAATATAATTTTACTTACTCAAAAATCCCATGCTTCTAAAAATACTACCAGGAATTTTAGAAGTTGAAATATGAGCTTAAGGGTATCAAATGTTTATTTCCACAGCCTTTATTTTTCCTTGTAGGATTCATGCAAATATTTTGTCTTTTCTGAGGCATGAAGACAAATGTTGCTCCACACACGACAGAACAATACTTTCCTCTGAGCCATATCTTTGTCTTTTCTCACACAAAATACAATGAAAGCATAGGACACCTTATTAATGTTATTTGAAGAAAAGCCATCCAGCCAGTACTATGTGGGTGTTTGTCTCAGGGATTAATCTATCGCTCACTTCCTTCACAAAGACCCACGCTAAAAGTTCACCAGTTTTGTTACTCCATTTATTCAGTATGGCCCTGGAGTGTCTCAGTCATCGCTCTGCTGCTCTTGTACTGAGGAGTTCGTGACATTCCTGATGCACTTTTGTTATAGGATTCAAGGCCATCTGTATCCTCACTCAGGGAATGCATTTTTCCTTTGCTTTTTCTTTGATGCAGCAGCATTTCCATTTGGGTTTACAATCCCATAAAATGGGGAATTTTTGAGGTTGCCAGGCAGAATGAAATCTCCCTGTGCAAACAAATGAAGTTAAAAAATCCAGATAATGCCAAGTGAGTTATCAGGCTGCAGGTAAGGTGCTTACTTGATTTCTCACTGCCTGTCTCTTAGTCTAGGTGTCAGAACTATTTAGGTTAGTGGGGAGACTCGATGGTACTGGTCTGTGGGCTACAGCAGAGCTGCTTTGGTGGCTCAGGTAGATTTTCTGAATTAAAGTTTTCTTTTAAAAATGGCAATATGAAAAATTTGTACTATTTCTGGCTAAGAATAGTCTCCATTTTTGAGCATGCACACGTGGCATGTGATAGACACTTTCTGTATCTTCAGGAAAACAACAAAAAAAATTAGAATAAAATTCCTTACAGACACCTAAACTATGCACCTTAAAGAAAGTGAACACAGCCACTTTGGCCATTGGGTTTTAGTTTTACCATTCCCTGTGGCTGCTGTGTGCTCCCTTCACCCACAAAGTGAAAGAACAAAAGGCTGAGGACGTGCTGTGAGTACGCTGTCACAAGCCAAAGAATTAGGGGAGGAAATGAGGAGGAAAGGTGGTTGCACATGTTATGCTGATGGCACATTTGTTCACCACAATATGGGCCTGAGTGAACAGAGAGCAGCAAGGGAACCATTCACTGACTGGAGTGGACTGGGCAATGGCTGAGGGCTTGACCAAAGTGATTGCATGAGGTTTTTCTGGTAGAACATTATGCAGAATTAACCACCATTACCGCATTTATTAGAGTTACTGTGTAGTTTCTCGCAAAGGTGTCACGTAGGTTTTTGGAGTTAGAAAGCGGCAGCTCTTGTCTATATGGCCAGTGCTGATGGCATTTTCAGGCTTGTCATTTTCCTGTGGCCAAAGAGGTAAATAGCTAGGAGATGTAGTTTGATTTCAGTCACAAGATGGCAAAAGGAGAACCAAGTTATAGCTCCACAGACACTCAGCTGCTCCACTGGCAGCCTCTGTCTTTTCTTTCTTCTCAGGATGGAATTTATTATCATAGCTCTGAGCTCTAATTGCATTCTTAGTGGCTGAATTTCTGTCCAAAATTTTCTCCTTGCTAGCTGCATAGACAAGGTGGAGGGTATTACTTTGGAGAATCACGCTGTTTGAGGACAACAAAAAGCTCCAAAAAACATAATTTCCCTATAGCCTCCATCTCCTCATTACCATTTTGCCATGGTAAATATGAAGTGCAGATAAGCAATGAAAACAGAAGACACAAAGTGCACATGATGAGAGACAGAAACATTAAAAGTAAAGGAAAGCTTCCGGTCTTCTTTAGTTGAAGTTAGCATCATCATCATCAGAAATCATATAGCTGAAAAGCAAAAAAACATTTTCAGCAAAAAGTGATTTGATCCTTCCTTAAGATTACTCAGAGCCTGCATTGCACTGGAGAACCCGAGTCCCCTAGATTTGCTGTGTAGCTTTTGAGATGCTCTCTGACTATGCGTGTCAACCTCTTGCTCTCAGCTGAGCTGCATTAGGAAAGACCTAAGGCCYTGCTGTCTCACACCATGAGCTCAGGGTCCTCAACATGGGCTGGTCCCACCCTAGAGCTTGGTGGACATGGCACTGCCACGTTATCCAGGTAGGGCTCAGGAATTTTTCCTTCTCTATGACTGTTTTAACAGAGTGCTGTGTCTTTAGAGGGAATGACAGGCAGAAAGAAGGCTGAGTATCATTCAATATTTTCCTGAATTTTCTGGTGTTACTCTTATTCAAGATTAAGCTCTTTATTTTATYGTACTAGCAAACAAGCAAAAAAATCCARCCCCAAAACATTAAGTCTAACTCCAYTGGCATTTTATTTCACTACTGCTTAAGTGGGAACAGACCTCAAATACTACTTTGCTTYTTCTAAAAGCAGAAGACCTTAGCACTTGAGCTCAGACGCTTGACCATTAATTGTTTGTATTGCAGAGCCTATGACATACTTAAGTAGCTGAGCATAACAATACACACAATAGCCAGTTCATTAAATCATTCTTTGTTAAGACGTTCCAAAGCTTTGGGCTTAAGCCTCTTAAAGTTGAAATCATTATGCTATTTTTTTTAAACAAATGAGCAAGCATAACTCACACAAAAAGGGGAAAGCACAACAGACTCTTTGATGTATGCATCACCACTGTGATGCCTCACTCAGATTAAACTACACGTCTAACACCGCTAAGARGTTTCAGCAGCTCTTTCCAAGGAGAAGCTGAAATCAGGAACAACTATGAAGTGCTGCTGTTGCTGTCACCTCTCCGACAACAGCTTTCCTTGGCCTGTCACATCATGAAAGAGGCTATCAATAAACTTTGTAGAGTGGTGTTTGCAGTCTCTCTTGTTGTGGCTGCAAGATCCTGTCAAAAGCTTGACTCGTTGACACATCCTGCCAAGTTTTGAGGAGGACTGGAGATGACACAAGGTGGTAATGCGAGTGGAGGTTAGCTGCAGTGGAAGAGTTTGCTTTTTTAACTCTWGTGATAAACACCTCAGCTTGGAAGAATGAGGTCTGAGTGTCTTCCTATGTACCTGTGAAATAAGTTCACTAACAATTCACAACTTTGGAGTTAGACAGATGCTAAAATACCTTAATAAAATGCAACTTCGATGTGCGCACCAAGTTATGGTCCCTTTTAAATAAAATCCACCCAGCTCTGGCTGACTACAGCTCGTTTCTCCTCTACACACCAGCTTTGCCACTGCAGTTTTAAGAACTCTGCTTCCCTTTCTCCAAAAAATAATCCTGCACCTTTTCTCACACCATGTCACAGGTAGAATCTGTGCCATTCTTGTGAATGTTATTATATGGTAATGTTAATATTCCTACACTGTTAACATGTGACTTCACATACTATTAGTACGTGAATGCACTCGAAGGAAAGAAGCAGCAATATGCATGGCTGAACAAAAGACTTAACAGAAGAAATTGTCACCGTAGCTACTATTTTCCTTTTCCCTCGCCTCAGATGCTTTGGCTATGACTTTCTGTGTTACGGTACTTCTGATGAAGAACCAGTTTCTAATGGGTGCTGAGCACTCTCTGTTCCTGATAGGGTTAATGAAAGCTCAGTTTCTCCTGAGCTGTCCCCTAGACTACAAGCAACTTAGGGCGAGAACTGTTGCTCTTAKGTGCATGTAAAGTGACACGTTCCTCCGTGGGAGTAATAAATATGGACAATAATCAATACGTTCAATATCCTAATCGTCAGATCAATAACTTTCTTTCTTACACTTTTCATGCTGCCACCACAATGAGTTTTTCTGACTGACYTCCCATTGCTACTAAAGTTACAGAACAGTGGCCTGGTAGCAGACTTCTGCTCTATCATCTACCAGCTTCTATACAGTGCTTCCTGAGAAGGGGAGRGTGAAAAAAAGGTGGAGGGACAAGGGAAAGCTCTGGTTCATTCTCCCCACATAAGTYACCTCAGCCTGAGCAGAGGGCTTGCAAGCTACCTGCCTAGGGCAGTTGTGGCCTCAAATCTAAGGCTAAACTTGCCTTTCTGTGCAGACACAAAGCATATACAGCTTTAAAGAAAATGTATAAATGAATAGAGAGTTAAAAACTACTAGAGAATACTCCCTGGGATTATCTGTACTATCAAGACAGGAAAACTTTGCAGATGCTACTGTCTCTCTAGAGGAATAAATGCTTGCATTTTAATATTCTCAGCAGCTGGTTCCTGTTGAATGCCATCAGGATGATTCAGCCACCCACCAGGAACACCACTAGCAAGTGCACACACACAAAAATCTGCAAAACTTTCTGCTCTCAATGCCAATGCTGTTACTTCAGCAGAGCCTGGTTCTTCATTATTCTTAGCAGCAGGTTTAACCTTACCATGGGACGGTGAAAGGGAATAGATTGTCCTCAGTGTCCCTGTAATCAATCCATTTATCTGGCTTACATCAGTAGTGCGTCCCACAATCCACATCCTTAGCTGCTTATTCTGTGGCTACCTTATTCACCTTCAGCCTGGCCACAAGCAACACACCCCTCTTATGAGCTTGTCTCATCAAACTGATGTTCTTCAGGCAGTCTGACATCCTTCATCCTACAGTGGCCAACAACTACTGTTTTTGATGAAAGGCACAACACCCTGTAAYCTGCTCAGTGTCTACATGAGACTTGAATGGGACAGATAACTTCTTCATCCCAGCTGATGATGAGTTTATGTCTTGAAATATCTGGGCTACTCTCTCTCCCTATTTTTTTAATCCACCTCACTGCTGTTCAGTCTGTTGTACGCCGGCTACGTCAAGTACTTTATGTAGGTGCATCTATCAGCAATAAAGAAACATTTACCCTTCCTCAGGTAGCAACGCTTCTTGGTATTTGCTGACCAAGTCAGATCACTCAGGGTTTCCTCTAACCTCACTGGGACAAATTTCTGCCTCTTTCATCTTGGCATTTATTGGAAGCAACCACCTGAGATTCCAAGCTGCAGAACTTCACCTGGAGAGGAGAGGACCTAGAGAAGACAGAACTAAACTGCAGTTACCCAGGGAGATCAGAGCATCAATGGCTATAGACCTTAAATAGGGGAAGTCTTTCAAGAGACTTCCAAGTAAAATTGACAGCCRAAGAGTGGAAAACACACAGCTCAAAACCAAAATGGTGAGAATGCAGCTGCACCCATCTGGTCAATAATGTCTATTTAGGTTTCCTCCTTAATGCTATTGCCACTTCATTCAGCTCAATACTAAAGGTGCTGCAGGTGGACAGAAAGGCAATATAAGCATCCACTCTAAAATGATGTTTTTAAATTTTATCATCACTGAGCATTCCAATTTCACTGTTGTTCTTTAATGCTTTGAAAAAAAACCCCCATACTTCAACATGGAAATAACTGCTAGTCCAAACCAAGTGAGCAGCATTGGTCTTTCAACAGGAATGACCCGCAAATCTTGGTGCCATACATACACACAGCTCCTTATGTAAAATCTCAAAACTCAGGAATGAAATTTAGGTTTATTACATGTGCCAGGATGTCCTAACACAGAAAACAAACCATAATAGAGAAGTCAAAGATTATGCATTGAGTAAGTGACAGAGACGTTATGAACACAAGTGTTCTAATGTCAGATCCATGATGTACCCAAATAGCCTGTGACACCTACTGCTGACTACGATAATATTCATCCTGATTAGAAGTGATGCTATCATATTCCTTACTTGCTTTGCAAAGAATATCTTCAGGAGCAGTGTCACTTCCAGAATCCAGAGTGGTCCTACCATGATCTCACCATAAATCAACAAAGTTATGGGGCCACCACTTGCCCATATTAATGAGTGAATCGGTTAGGTATGCAGGGTAAGCTGCCATCCAGAAGAGTCAGCCAAGAGTCTGCATGTGAATGTGGAAAAGAGAGGCAGGGAGGGCAGTAGAAAGAACAGTCTTTTATACCAAATTAAAACCAAAAAATTTTAATTAAAATTTTAAGCAGCCTATAGTTTTCTGCTATTTCAGCACATGAAAACACAGAATTTCAAATCATTGGAAAACAGAGAGTTACTTTTAATTAATTAAAAAAAGTTTTTTCTACAATGAAAAGAAGACTAGGAAGACGGAAAAAAAACATTCTCATTTCCTGCACTTTTCTTTTTTGGCAATCAGTAATGAGAGGTTTTGACCAAATCTTCCAGTAAACTATCTCACTGGCAATAAGAAACTGTTATCCATTGTGGTTTCAAAGCTGAGAACGGATTAGATAGTCTATTCTGTTATTTTTGCCCTGAAGAATATTTTAAATAGCCTTAAACGGAATGAAAATTCTTCCCATACCAGTGACAGGCAGAAATGGGTTTAGAAACAATTTTCATGTTTCCAACAGTTTTGCTTTTTGGTCTTTCCGAGTCTTTTTATTTATTTATTTTTTTTGCTTGAACACGTGCAAGGGGATAGCCTTCTTTGAAAGATGTCGCAATACAGCACTCAACAGATCCATCAATCAACAACAAAACCCAGATATGTGTTCCTAGCAAGCAATAAGTGTTGTGGAGTTTACTTCCATGCACTTCATTCAAATCGGAGACAAGTCAGCCATACAAAGACAGTTCAAAGGGTTGCTTTTTTTCCTCTTTAAGTATACTACAAAAGCACATATCTTCTTAAAAGCTAGTCTGATTGGTCCAGATTGGCAGCATTTCAGTGTTTGGCCTCCAATGGAAACTTTGAAATTATCTTTTTTCTCACTCTTTTTTATTCTCCTTGATTAGTTAGGACATAGGCATGTGTTTTCAAAAGAAAATCCAAGTCTTATAAAAATATATTATTTTTTCTTAATAGAAGCCAACCGCATTTTACTTTGGCCAAAGGATTTTATCAAGATTTAAGAAGAGAGCAGTAATACCTTCAACGATGTGTGGAGACTTTATCACACTCACACCCAGTGCTCTTGTAACATCAGTGGCAAGCATTATCAAAATTATTTTACAGGTAAAGGAAGACAAGAGAAAAATGTCCCAAAATCTGAAGGAAAGATGCAGGAATTCTGTGTACTGAACTGTGTGAAAGCCAAAGATAAACACAGCCTTGCTACCTGTACCTAAGGATTTCACAGCATTTTACAGACCATATTGATCCAATCTTCTCAGCTGCCCCAGAGGTAGGAAACCACTGGCGAGTTTGAGGAGGTGTTTGGCGTAATTGGAAGCAAGGGAGTGAAGCGCCTTGTCCAAGGCTGAGCCGTGAGTGGGCAGCAGCATAAGGAACAGATCCAAATCGCTATGTTCCGGCCACCGGAGCAAAGCAAGGTGCCACTACAGAGAAGGCTATTTAGGACAGAAGGAGCCTGAAAAACTAAAAGTACAGTTACCCTAAGAAAGTTTTACCCTGGTCTTTGTTCTTTTGTCATTAGCCAAAAAAACCCGCGTATATAAGAAGAGCGTTCTCTCGCCTAATTAGGCCTCCCTCTCGTTATGCCATGAGCACTGGAGTTTTAATCCTGAACAGAGAGGGGCCTTGGGCAGAAAATTTGGCCAGTCTTTTTCACAAAGTCTGAGTGTCTTCAGACCTTTTAAAACTGTACCAGTCCCCCACTAACATAAAGATTAAGGAGTACATTTTCAAAGCCATAATGAGCTAAGCCTCCTGGCGCTTTGTGAGATAGGAAACTACCCACCCATTTTGAAGCCTTAGTCCACATTACCCAAGGTGAATTACTGTTACTCTTTTTGTTACATTCTTAACATAATCTGGTATTTTCCCGTCCTTCCTAACCTTATTGACCATTACGGACTGCTTTTGTTTCTCTTTCCTTTAAAGCTTTAGAATGCTTCGCTCTTCACACAATCTTCCACATCTGTTCTCAAATCCTTTTCTTATATTCCTTTCTTCTTTTCTTTCTTTATAACTGGATAGCTAAAAACCTTTACCTACAGATTTTCATTTTATTTTCTGCCTCATATAGTCTGGCAGGAAAAAAAAAAGATCACTGTCTCTGCCTACTGCTTCTCCTCTCTATTTCACCTGTTACTTCTGCTGCTAATAATTCCTCTCATTTCAAATTCTACTAATCACCTTCCTATACCTTCAAATTGTACTCTGGGTGTCAAAAATTCACCATCAGTCAGCCACAAAAGCAAACTTTATGAATTGCAGGTATGGGGAGAAGATTTCTGACAGCAGAGGGCTCCTTAATACATGAGACAMAGAAATAGCTGAAATTAGACAAATTCACATTTTAAAAAGTGAAATGGACATTAAAACCTTTAGAACAATCAACTTAAATATTCCCTTAAAGTCTTTAAATCACGACTATCTATCTTTCTGAAAGGTATGTTCTAGCTTACCAGAAGACAGGAGCTTTAGGCAAGAAATTCTGTGAGGTTTTATCACRTGGAGGAAAGAGACTACAACCTTGGTCCTTTTCTACCATCTTCGAAGATGATGAGACACTAATGTACAGGCTGTCTCTGACTTTGCTTGGCAGTCTCACTTTTTGTTCCCATCTGCTAGTAGATGTTGGATAATTTTGCACAACTCCTTCCCCCTTCAGCTACAAGGATATTTCTCCTCTTTTGGGAGAGGTTACTCTCCCCCATGCCAGGGCTTCATGGGTGCCTTAAAAACTGTGAGAGTGAGGATCTGGGCAAATGCATTCCCCCACCGTTCCATCCATACAAAGCACAGAACAATTTTCACTTTCCAAGGGTCTTTTCTCATTATATAGCGCCAGTCCCTGCCCCACCTCGTGCTCAGGCCTTGTCCCGACTGCTTCCAGTAGAGCTGACCTAGTTCTTCTTGGTTCACTGAGGTCCCCAGAAACATCAATAAGAGCTCAAGATTAATACATTTTTTATACTACGTATTAGAAAGATTTTAGCCACTACAGGGCTGCTAGGCCCAAGACTTATAAAGTTATCAATGACTCAATTTACATTCAGTTACCATGTGGAAATTTATCTTCATAATCATAACTGTGAGAATATATAGTCATGTTTTAACTACGGTACAGCTGACAGATATGATACCAACCAACGTCAAACAAGTGGGCTTTTCAAGGTCTGTTTATATTCATTCTGAATTGTGGGTTTATAGCATTGCAAAAATTTACTAAAAACATGTGAGTTAATATTTGTCCGGTGCTATCACAGGAGAAATGCTGTTGCTGTTGTCTACTGCAGACTTAAATGCAGAACAGTTTAAAATGTGAATAGCTTTAGTAACTAATAGCAAGTAGGCAATATAACAGATGGCAACTCACATGAACGATAAACCACATCTTAATAACAATGACTTACATTCAGAGGGGTAGCGCTTCCTAGTGGTTAGAGCACAGGACTGGGATCCAGCATTCCCAGGCTATCTTCCTGGCTCTGCCACTTTACTTGCTGTGTGAACTTAGAAAAGTCACCCAAAAGCTCTGTGCCTCAGTTTCCTCATCTGCAAAATGGAGATAATTCTTACAAATATCACCAGACTGCAGAGGGAAGAGGCTCAAATTATTAGCTTTTATAGTAATCACTAGCTTTTATAGTAAACATTTTGAGTCAGATGAAGGTATGGAAGAGCAGCATTTGATAAAGATATTCGGTAGCTACAGATCGAATTCCAAAGGCGTTACTTCTCTTAAAACTGAAATATAGCCATCCCTGGAGTGAGAAGTGGCAGCTGCTTAACAATGCTCCATACCCTTATGCTATGGTTCAGGCCAGGAAATGAATATTACTGTACCCCACTGACACTTCAAAGGGAATTCAAGGAGACCAAATATAATTACATTAATTGAAATTTAGCTGGGACATTATGCAATCTTGAACAGTGGTCTGAATCTCTATTTTATATCTCCTACAAAAGGGAGCACCTACAGCCCTCCAGGTTTCTGTCATCATTAGTTGGCACATTGCTTGGTTTTGATCAGAAACAAGAGTGCTTCTCGCTCCCTGACTCTGCTTTGTGCAGCACAACAGAGTTTCACAAAGGTCTTCCAAAGCAAGCACCAGAACAGTCTTATGCTATCTGACAAGAGCATAATACAAAATGAAAAGGCTGCAAAATGTTCCCCTCTGCTTTCCACTGTATAACAACTTTTTTTTTTTGTATGAGTGATAGATTGAATTTTTAACTGTATCAGTAGTAGAGACTGTACTGAGAGAAAATCATTTTTTGCCATGCTTTCCAAACTGAGATTTTGCTTGGACATTGGTGAGAATTCCATGAAAACAGAAGTTAGACGATTGGCCCAGGAGGGAAAAAATGACTGGCTGCAGAGAGGAAGACTCATTGCAGCGTACACCCTGGTACTCCTGCAATATGCAGGCAATGGAACAAACTAAAGCTCAAAACCAACTTGCTGGCTCATCTCGTCAGTGGGGAAGACTSTTTCAGATCAGCTCTGTTTTGCTCTCTCCAGCTGTATAGGGTTATTGYGGCACTGACAATTTTCTGTGGCTTCTGAAGATTATGGGGATATGCTTCAACAAACCAAAAAAAAAGTCACAAACAAAATGTATAAAAAAAGAACAGCTGATCTCACTGAAGAAGACTCTGGCATCTTCCTACACAGAGTTTTCAWTGGTATTTCCTGGTTCTCCAGCCAAAAAAATCATCACAGAACCCTTTTTTTTTTTCTAAGGGGAGGGAACACACAYTATTTCTCACGCTAGCTCTTCAGGCTTTATGGGATATGTAGTTAAGATTAACAGGTCAAAAAGTTTTATGATGCATACTATTCAAAGGACTACATAAAGAACATTCTATGTAACTAACTCACTGCTCTCCAGATGGTCAAAATTGAAAAGGCCATCTGAGCAAAACAACGAGTTTTGGAAAGTACCATGAGAAATTTTATCCAGAGTTTGTGGATTCTGCTTCTGCTGGCTTCAATGGAAATAAAATCACTCTGATTTATTAATTTTCTTTTAAATCTTAAGTTCGTACAAAGAAATGTCTGGATATTCCACGTAATTATTTTCAAAAGATGAGCTCAAATCACAAAATCTGGATGAGGATGCCTAACAGYGCCAGCAGCTCAGGAGAGCTTGGACCGACAAGGCTGGCTCAGGCAAGTGTTGAGTGTTTTCCCAGGATTTTTTGAAGGCCAATACAAGGGTTTCAAAGAGTAGAGAGGCATGTGCAACATGGCAGACATACAAGAAAACATCGTGTGGAATTTCCTGGGTTTTGAGAGATTAAAATTGCAAGTCTAATTAGTTTAAGGAAATTAGCTCTTAATAATTTTCGTTTTGCATTGAAGAAACACTAAAAATTAAAAATAGAATGAGAGTGGAAAAATTAATGGGTTTCAGTAATTAGTTAATCAAAAAATGCCCGTCTTAATGTGACTGTCCAACACACACGAAAAAAAAGAAAAAAAGGAAAAATAACTATGACTTTCTTCATATTTTCCAAAATAATATAAGCTTCACCTCTGAGTTTGGAACAAGTACCTGATATTTCAACTCAGCTAATTTTTTCAGTGGTAAACCACTGAAACTGGTGTGTAGGTTGAAATATCATCTCACCATAACACTCATACAGACATAGAATAAACACATGCATCCTGGCAAAAATAAACCAGAATTTGTTTCTCTTGCTGGCCACATCAGATTTACATGAGTTTTATGTGCTAATGAAATGTTAAATGGAAGAGTAACCTCTTTTTGAGAGCAGATCTTTTCACCAAGAGCTGAACTGGGGATCTCTGATATCTGCAATCAGCAGCACAACTCACTACGCTGCAGGAATTTTTTTTTTCCTTCTGACAGTGGTGATCCAGGTTGAGGTCTACAAACCCCACATTGGTGCACTATGAAGATAAGTGTTAGGACAAGCTGTGTTGTCCCTTGGCTATCACCCTCCCAAATACTGAACAGATCCGGACTGGGCTAGATTAAAAAAAAAAAAAAAAATCAGATGAAAGCAGGAAAACTAAGCCAAGTCAAAACACAACTTTGGTGTACTCCATCAATTTCAAGTTATGCTAACAAAACTTTGGTAGCAATGAATCACAGAGTCACACTTCCAAACATTAGCTGAAGCACTTTGATTTTGATTTTCTGCAGCTCTTTACTGGTATTTATTTCATGAGGCATCCAAATATATATTTTATCATCATTTGAGTTTATAATGACTTTGAAATAGAATTATCTACTCTGCAGAGGAGAAGTCAAGGAATTTTGAGAAGAACAATTTTTTTCTAATAAAGATGTCGAGCAACAATCTCTGCTGAAATGGCCCAAACCTTGAAAGAAGCCTTCTACACCATACTGATAAAGCTCTCGAACTTTGGTCTTATCGCTGAGCTGCTTACTGATTGTCAAGTCAACTAAATTCACGGGTGGCTATGAGAATGATCTCACAAATAAATATCTGCAGCTATGACTGTTCAGAACATTGGAGTGTGCGTAGAGTAACAGGGAACATAATGTACTGTGCATGAACAGCACACAATTTTTAAATGTTCATAACACTTATTTCAAAACCAAATTTTCTTCCAGCAAAGTCCATAACTCCTTACTCAGGACCATGTATGTACCTCAGCATGAAATGTTAAAACAAAGCTGGTTTCAAGTTGCCGGAGTAAGAAAGGAAAGGAAAGAAGCCTCAAAATACTTTCTGTGGTTAAAGATTCTCTTAATTCTCATTTAGATTACTGTCAAAAACTAAACAAAAGGAAAGTGTCTGCCATTCAGAATGGATCTGAGACATTTCAGCTCATTGGACATTTTCTGATAGACCTAGAAGCAGGAAAAAATAAAATTTCAGGCTATGGGRAGTCCTCTCAACTGAGCTCTACCATCTCCACCGCAGTGAGTGTGCGCTACATGTTAYGCAGATACAGGGTGCCGCACAAGACTATGTATTTTTATGCCTGYTTTTCAACACTTATTCAAAGGGATCACCCTAAATTCTGATGTTCTAGCTCCATTTTCAACTAGCCCTTTCTCAGGCAAACCTGCCCTGGCTTCAGTGGCAAGCTCTCCGAGCTGGGTAAGAAAGGAAAAAGAAACATCACCACCTACCAGGGAGACCTAGATGTGCTTCAACACACCTACAGTAGGACCAAAATACAGTGGTTTCYGGATTACTAACAAAAAATCCGTAGTCTGTATCTGCCTCACACACAAGACTGCTTTTGTAAGCTGGCCTAAGCATACACCAGAGAGGAAATGCTAAAGTTTATATATATTCAGCTATGCTAACAGGCTTTATCAGTATGAAATATTATATAAAAATCACATATACAAAATACGCGTGTACTTTCCACTTGCAGGTGGCAATCAGCCTGTAGGGAGCCAGCAGGAGAACGGTGCAAGTGGGCAGCGCGACTGGCCAGCGAGAGCATCGACCTCCTACAGAAAGTGCCAGTAACTCCTTTGTGTCTCGGCGGAGCAGTCAGGACTTTGCCTGTTACAATCTCACCAAATTCAGATGAAAAAAAAAAAAAAACACTGAGTTTCAGAAAAATGCAACAATAATTACAGTGTGAGCAAAGTTGTGTGAAAAGCTCATTTCGGGGCTTGCTTGCCAAAACAATTCAGGTTGCCCCAAAACGAAACAAACAAAAGATCAAAAACTCGAAACTCCACCCGACCAACCTACACTCTCTGCTCCAAACGCTCTCATTTTGGCATGTGTTTAAGGATTTTTTTCCCCCTTTTCCTTTAAAAATCAATTCTGACATTTGTCCAACTAAAACCTTAGTTCAAAAGAGAAACGAAAACATCGCATAGGAAAGTATCAAAACAAAACATTGCATAGGAAAGTATCGAAACAAAACAGCACCTCTATTTTGGAAAGACAGACCTTTTTTTGCTCGCAACAATTTAATACATTTTATAGCAATCCATTTTTTTTCCTGTTGAACTGAGTTTGTGTTTTCAGGCAAACAGTTTTGCATTGGTGTTTATCTAAATAATTTATTGCTAAAATCAGCACAAGTAGGGAAAAAAGTCATCTCAATTAACGAAAATGTGAGCCAGTATCATAAATATTGCTGCCATAAGGCTTGTCTGCTTGGCCATACTCCTCTGACTCCTAGCTTCTGCCTGACTCTCTCTAGCCTATTATTAGCGACCAGTGTTCTGCTACAGCAAACTTTTATGGATGGCATACAAAAACCAGGTCTAATTTATACCTCGTATGTTATCCTGTACTCCTGGAGCACAGTATTTAATTTTCTTACAGCCTTAACGTCCCCATTGGTCATCCAAATACAGAAAAATCCAGCATACAGATGATTAGCCACAAGGCTCTCAAACTCAGTAACTAGAAGGTGCTCAAATAAAATAAATAAATAGATAAAAGTTTGTGAAAAGTGGGAAAAAAATGGTGTAGGAGCTGCAATAGGCAGCTTTCTTAGACTGATGCAGGTGTATCCCAACTTCCCCAACTAAGACAGAAAAGGCAGAGGGACACATGCAAATGCGTGTAGACACACCAAGAAGTGACAGCAATAAAGAATGCAGATGTGAAAAGGAGAAATAAAACTAAAAGGTGCTATTCATTTTTTCAGCTCTAACATGAACTTCAATTTTGGCAGGGGATTAAAATAAGCCCTCGGAAATAATTAAGTTTTTTCTTTTCTATAAAGCTGGAGGACAAACCCAGAGATTATGAAGGGACTACACTCACACAGGCACACGTAAAATCAGGGGGAACTGGGGAGAAGGAAATAAAAGGAAAAGAAAACAAACAGAGCCCTAGCAGGCCCATACTGCTAACGGGAGTCCAAATAAAGAGTCATATGATATCTGATAGTGCAGGACACGTCGCCAGGAGCTGGAGCGGATTGCCTGCAGGAAGAAAGAGCCAGTGTGTTACTGCTCAAAGAGCTTTTCTTCCCCCTTTTTATTTTTTTGCCCTTTCTCTCTTTTCTCCTGTACTGTGAATGTGTTACTCTCAGGTCAGGTCCATGAAGAGTCCCCGAAAGACAGCTATCGTCTTTCTCTGCACTTCTGGAAGCAGAGGTGGCCGCTGGAAGATGCCTTCTTGTTGAGATTGAGGGGGKCTAAATCTAGATTTCAGCTCTGCGGGCCCTCCCCCTTCTGCCACCATCTCCCCGGCTGCAGACACAAAACGCTCACAAAGCGCAGTTATATTAAAAAAAAGCGGGGGGAGGGGGGGAGGAAGGGGGAGAAAAAAAGATTCAGGGACAAAAAAAATGAGACTGCTTATCCTATGGAAAACTTCAAAGGCCAAGTCCCATTTCATTGCTCTTTTGTTTACTTTTTCTGTGATTTTTTTCCTCTTTTTGGAGAGCGAGAGAGCGAGAGAGAGAAGTCACAGAAAACATTCAAACCATGAAAAACGTCAGGAGTCAGGAAGAGTCTCAGAAGAATGAGGGAAGTGAGGATTTAAAATAAAAGAAAGGAATTCTTACTTGCCAAAAGTTCATCCATTTCTTAGGTCTGTCAACAGAATAATGAACTCTTTTCGGGGGGTCCAGCTCTCCCTGTCAAGTGTTTTACATTCAACTGTAGAGTCCCCAAAGTACTTTCAACTGGATACTGCTATTGCTGATATCCATGGAAATCCAGGGTGCCTTGGTGACCTGCAAGGAAGGCGCCCTGGACTTGAAGCCCTGGACTTAAGGCTGCAACTACACCTCTAACTTCTGCTGACAAAGCCGCGTCCACCGCAGGCACGAGGAGGGAAGGGCCCCGGCTAGCAGAGCTCGAGGGGTAAAAGCCCCTCATGTAAATACTGCTACAAAACCAAAACTATGTTTTAACTGGCGTATCTCGTTTCACTTGTCACGGGTGCTTTTACTGCACTTTTGCAACGGACAGGCTGGGTACACCAGCACTTTTTGCCATTATAGAGTACTGGTATTCCCAAAGCACTGTAGCTGGACCCTGAGGAAGGATTTCCCCCCTTTATCATATAAGAATATGTACCCGTACTAATGCTCAATATACACTTACACGGTACCTAGATGTTGCTTAAAAACACTGCCATAAATCCATATGCAATACCTATGCAGCTGTAACAGACTGCCTCGTCTGAGGGAAGCCTGCAGCATGAATGTAAAAATCAAGGTACTGTAGCAATAACGCTTTGCATCCAGAAACAATCGTTATAACTCTGAGATAATTTGATTTAGTTCTTTATATTACACGCTTATGATTTTGGGGGGGCGGATATAATATGCAGCTTCCTCTCTTGTTTTCTGTACAACTGATATATTATGCAGGTTTTAGACTGGTAATTTGTGAAAAGCCAGGAAAATATAAATCAATAAAGGAAGGAAGGCAGAATTTGGCTAAATAAAGCACTTCCTTAGCCACTGAATTTGCAGTGGTCTATATTTTCAAACATCCTAATCATTGTAGAGGAGACATTATGGAGAAGATATCATGTATGTTATATACTGTATGCAATAAAATTCCAAGCTAAACATCGTCTCAAATACGATGCCTTGTGTCTTGATATATTACGCGTGAAAAGGTCTATGCCTTTTACACGCACAAACACACAAAGAGTGTATCTACAAAAAACACACGCAGAAGAACAAAAAATCTCTAGCACACGGAGGTCCACTCCGAAATTCTCAGTCTGGGGCTCCGCTGGAGGACTGAATTCAGAAGGCGAAACGCAGCCCTCCGAGAGGGGGTCCCATCTAACAGGAGGGACAAACAAACAAACAAACAAAAAAATCCCTGAGCTCCGACTAATCATTCGAGCTGCCAATGAGAGGTGACTTTTAGACAGATGGTCAGGGAAAAGCTGGGTCCGTGGACACAGACGTTAGTGCCCCATCTGTATTTTAGGATCCGAGCTTCAACAAGCCATTACCAACTTTTTTTCTAAGTGACAGAAAGTGAAAGATTTCTGTTCCCACTGATTTATTTATTTTGCACTGAATTCACCCCATGTCCTTCCTTTTTCTCCCCCCATTAAGAATTTGTTGTTTGATTTTTTTAAAGTAAACAGAAACTGCTCGCAGTATAACTTTTATGCCAAAAAGGAGGGAGGAAAAAAAAGCTAGGTAAGTTGGCAAAACAGCAATTGGATTTAAAGAGAGAGCAAAAAAGGGAGAAAAGAACGGCATATCAAACTCACTTGGTCTCGTCCCCCTTCCATTCCTGTTCTTATTAATTCCAAATTATAATCTGGAGGTAAGGGAACTGAATTTCCTTTCAATCTATTTTGTTGCTGCCACACATTCTGTGCTTTGCTTCTGCCTCTTTCTTTTTTTGGGGGGGGGGGAAATCCCTAATAAAAATAGAAAAACATATCTCAGGCGTTAAGCTTGCTCTCCCCCTTCCTTTGTAAAGAACTCTTTGTTCTCTAGTGAAAATGCTGAAAAAATCCCCGGGCTCCCTGAAACAAGTGCAAAACACTTAGAGGCTTTTGGGCTGGCTGGGAGCCAGAAACCCTCCCGCTGTCTGGTTAGGAAGAGAGGAAAGAGAGAGAGGGGAGAGAGAGAGAGAGAGAG
>NW_028185328.1:2544883-2643349 GCF_003343005.1 Rhea americana | reverse complement strand
GAGAGAGAGAGAGAGAGAGAGGGAGAGAGAGGGAGTGTGAGAAAAAGACTGATTGGAACAGGAGGGAGGGAGGGAGGGAGGGAGAGCGAGCGAGTGAGAGAGCGGGAGAGAGCGAGCGACACTGCCAGTCAGGTTAATCATCCCTACTTTAATTAGCTGTTCGGCTTAGACATAAAACAATTGAATTTGAATGATCTGTCAGTGGGCTCGCCTGAACCAAAGGGGAAATGCGAAAATTACAAAAAAGACTGTTGGTGTATTCAGATAAGCTAGCTGGGAAAATCCTCAAAGGATAACTATTAAAACTTAGCACCAAACAAAAAGTACAAATGCAGATGGCATTATACAGAGGCCCTCTCCAAAAAGCGGGCAGATTCCTTCCTCTGCTTTTTTTACACGCTGCAGAAGGTTACACTGAAATAAACACAAATACGTTCCTGGAGCCATCGAATTCTACCTGTCCTGCAGGATGGGAAAGGGAGTTAAGGTTTGGTTCCTACTTGTGTTCGTTTAAAGCAGGGATGAGATGCCACTCAGCTGACTTTCCCTGACGGATCCATGGGATTTTATGATTCTGGACCCGGACAAGCTCCGAGAGGGTATCTTTGGTACAGACAGCTACATACRACACAGACAAACCAAGTATCTGCTGGATACGTACAGAGATGCTGTAGAAAGGCAATGCCAGGTATTGCGATAGACAAGTCCCTGGCTCCAAGGGGAAAAAAAAAGTTATAACTAAAAATAGGTGGCAAAGCAATCTATTCGTTCTACCCTGGGTTGCAATTTGAAGTGCAGTTCAAATGGATTAATCCAGGCAATAAACAGCGCAGTGCAAGCGCTGCATGGCAGGCAAGGGACATATTTATGACACTTTTGAAAAGTCTGCTTGGAAAAAGGTATGGAAGAGGYGCTCTCCCCCCTTAGGAAGAAGGAAACAGGTAAGGAACCTGCGGTTATGGAGAAGTTGCGCGGCACGCCTGACCCTCAGGACACGGTCCCTGCAGAGCTTTCTCYGGTCATATGGTGGGGATGGGCTTTTGGCTTCAGGACACAGGTGGCCCCGCAATCCCCTCCCTAGCGAAGGGCAGCAAGGGGTGGGGACAAATGGGCTGATCGTGGGAGGCACTGGTGTACGCTCTGTATTTCAAATATATTCTCAGTATCTTAAGCAGGGTCAGGGCTAGAGCTAAATCCATCAATACCTGATCAGCTCTGTATATGATCAGCTCTGAACATCTGCTGTATATGTTCTTTAAATGGGTATGGCTAACCTATGAGAGTTTTAAAGTGCGAGAAGAAAGCAGAGAAGGAATCTAAAACTCAGCTGATTGCTGGTCTTCAAGAGCAAACTTTGGGATTCCCCTCTCACTTTGCACTTTGGGCACAAATGCTTAAAAAAAGAAGAAACAAAAACAAACAGAAGCATTACTACATTAATTTCATTATCTTTTCTATGTASATCTCCAGGCAAATGTTTTTACATGTTTCACCATTAATGGACAGCTGACAGGAGGTATCGATATTACAAATTCTGTCTATCACCCTCTGCTATAGGAAAAGGTGAGGTTTTGTCATTTTCCACATTTTAAAATCCAATTTCCTGGGTGACTCAATCCCATCTGCYTACCAGCCAGTTGGTGTCCATTTATGCAGCACACATTACAGAAGGAACTAACCAGGTTCAACAGGAGARGGATCCATTGCAGATGCAAATGGGACACTAGACTTAATGAGGCCTGTCAAATGCCATTTATGAGTTCTCTCCCTAGCCTCCCCAAAATATGAATTGCTCCCCTTTGGAAAATGTGTGGTCCTTTAGCTGTGTTATGGGAAGGAAGGCACTACTAAGGAAACGAAAAAGAAAATTTTGGAGAATTACAGTGCAGTCAAAGGCCTCAACTTCTTCTCAGATGAGCAGATTTTGTAGATCACTGTGACACAGACAAGTAGTTTTCTCTTCTCTGGGTCAGCACCAAACTAATAATCCAGCTGGGTGCAAAATAGCTCTGGGATACGTTTCTAATGAAATATACAGAGGCCCTGACCACTTGATGCTGGGGTTCAGTGGGAGATGCAGTGTGCAGCCATATAATTACAGGCTGCGAGAACAGTACAAGGGGCCCTCAGTAAGGTTGCACAGGCAACATTAACTGTGGCATTTCCTAACTTTTAAGTGCTTGACTTAGTAACATTAACATTATAGTAATGCACTTCCAATATCTTTGGTGAGGATTTTTTTAAAGCAAATTAAAGCATTGAATGCTGTGTATATGAAACTACTGAGGCCGAAGAGGATTAGAAACTTTAGAGCTCTCGTACAGCATAATATAATACTGAGCTTTACTGCTTCAGGCGTCATTGGTAGCAGTGGTAAGACGGTGCTCACAAAACGGGCAGCCATTGGAAGAGGGTGAGGAAGATACTTCATTCACGGTTGTGACAGTATTTTCCTGACAGTGGAAATGCTGAGACACAGGAAACCTAGACAGTTCCAGGGACCAGAGGAAAATGCTCTGCCATGGGAAGGGACCTTTTAGTCCCTAGACTAAGAATCTTCATCTCTTCTGTCCTTTGTGCTTCCATTCCCTCCATTCCATCTAATCCATGAGCTTTAATTCCTCATGTTTTCTAGCCTGCTCGCTCTTATACCATTTCTTGTTCTCTGTACTACTCCTTGTTCCAGCCTGTTCCTCATCCCATTGCTTCTAAACAAGCAGCCCCTCGAATGGCTCCTCACCTCTCTTCTGCGTCCAGGCATGGATGCAGAGAACACAGGAAAGGGAGTCCACGCGCACTGCAGAAAGCTGCTCAGTACGACAAATTAGGCCACATGGTGTTACAGGCTGCCTTAACCAGACCATTTCTCGGAAGACTGTTTAAAACTAACTCAGGTATTAAAACTTGCAATCCAGAGTATAGACATATCAAAATGTCCTTGTTCTCATTTCCAGTGCTTGCTGCCATAGCAACCCCTGGTCAAAAGGAAATTTCCATTGATATCAGAAGGAGCAGCATTTCACCCAGGTGAGTTTTTACTATGTGGCACGTATTTTACTAGCAGGTGTTCCTGATATGGTGATCCCCAAATCCCCTATAGTGCTTCATGTAGAAAGTAGTACTGTTAAGTCCTGCTCTCAATAGGTTCCTTTCTACTAGAAGCTACACAAGTCAAAGATCTCCTGATTTCTATCAGCACATCAACCAAGAGCAGACCTTGGAGTCTAAATGAAGAAGGCTAAGAGCAGATCCAGAACTGTACGGTATCATCCCCTCCTGAGACCTTATCACAGCTTCTGATTTAGATACATGATGATGACCTCTTTCTTTGTATCACAGCCTCGTGCTCTTTCTTTCTTTGTGTATATCATTGTTGAGTACTGGAGAGGTTCAGCCAAAGGAGTGAGAAGTGAAAGCTCACTGATCAGTTGAGTAAAGTTTGACCTTTTCTATGTAAAAGGCAATCATCTGTGTTGCTGCAGTTTTCATGCGCTCATGCATGATACCCACTTTGGAGGAACACTGGTATAGAATTGGAATAGATATTTAAATATGAAAAGTGTAAATGGATTTGCCACTGCCAAATGGCAGGATTTATGAAAGGAAAAGCCACCAGAACAGCTCCTCACTTTCTGACTTCTACATGTATTACGTAACATCAACCAAAAGGAGGACACAAAACAACAGCAGACTGGGAAGGACCTGGAAATGACACAGTGCTTGTTCCTTTAATGTATATGAAGTATTCTGCAGCACAACTTGTAACATTCAGTACTGCTGACATGAGCTGACATTAATGGGAAATCAACAGATCTGAGTGGCACAGGGAAGAATTTGGTTCTAAAGAGAATGAAGTGCTTTGCAATGAAGGAGAGTTAAGAGCTCTGTCTACCTGAAAAAAATGGCATAACTATGTAATCTCAGAACAAGTTGTATAAATATATTCCTTCAGATTTATTGGCTGTTCTTCATATACAGCTGTGAGTCTGTGATTTCTATTCAGAGATGTAAACCAGCACAGCATGTTGGAGAGGGTGTATATACGGATATCATTCTAAACTCAAGAAATCAGAAAAAAAGACGTATTACCTAAATCTATTCCTTGCTTATGAGAAGATTTTTTGGCCAGGCAGTCATTTCTAACTTTCACTACTATGTTCAGTAAATGCCTTTGTATGTTAAGGTGAAAAAGCTACTGTGCTTTTCACCTTACCTAATTCCTTCCTGTTCCACATGCAATTTGATTTTCTTGGGAAAAACAAACAACTTWGTTCCTTCTTTCACTGATTACCAAAACTAGCACCTTTGTATGTTAAAACTATACCCAATATCCACAACTGGTTCCTAGAACACCTGGTACTGACACTGTGCAGCTCCCAAAGCATCTCATTTCAGTAATTTCTGACAACAGGAAAAAGTAAGTTGGAATATCACAGAGGCTCCATATTTCTTCTCTCTTAGACAATACAAACCAATGTCTGATTTTTCTGTGGAAGAGCCTCTATTTTTTCCAAATGGAAACACTGCAAATTGGGCTGAGAGGGACATTTTAATTCTTTTTTTTTCACACTACCACTAGCAATAAGATACTGAAAAGTGAGCTGGGCTCTAACAGACACCAGTGTAGTCCCCCCATCTTCACTGGAAAAGCAACAGTGCAACCTAGGGGAACTCTGTAAAACATCTGGTTGAGAAGACACAAGGAGGACAAGACTCCTACCTCTCTTCTCATTCTTCAGCTACATTGGATCAGAAGTGACACGTATTTTCATAACAGGAGTAAGGAAATCTGATTAATGCCCRTAGGTTAAAAAGGAGACAAACAAGGAGGTGACATTTGCAGGCAGATGAACATTTTCTATATGTTTACAAGGATGCTTACTGCAAATGCTCCAGAGGACATTTAAGCAATGAAACATGACCTCGCTACCTCATTCTCTTCCTTCCATCATCATGCATACTGTTGTTACCAGTACAGCAGATTGCATTTCTGGTCTAAAATTAAAATGGCTTAAACAGAGCTGGTTCGGTTTGGTTCAGTTCCATTCCCTGCCTTACCATGCCATTCCACGCCACTCCATTTTTCTGGAAAGAAATGTAAATAACTCAGGGTGTCAGAAGGCTTAGTTTTCTCTCATATTTGCATGAAGAGACAATCAGAATTTTGAGCTAAAGAACTTTAAAGAGATGCCTGCCCCACTTCTGTTCTAAGTGCCCACGTGAAACATGCTCTATGTCCCTCTTGCAAACTTTGGTTCTCTCACACATTCACGTATCTTCCTGCATTGCAAGTGGTATGTATTGTGTCTCCACCTCCACAGTTTTTCTTATATAAAGATCTTATATAAATCTTATTTATGTAGGCTCTTTCATAAGTTCTATGCTGAGTAGAAATTTTTATTATTTTAGTATACTTCATTCAGGACCAAATCATTGTAAGAACAACAACATTTTTAGTTTCTGGAGTTGTACAGCTTCAGTAATGCCACAGCTGTGAGAATCACTCCAAAATCATGAGACTCTTTTCTAAAATTACATTGGTCCAGCTTACTTGTTAACTTTTCTTACTCTTTCTCAGTATGACAGTATGAAATTCACGTTGCCAACAACTCCATCTTTAGTAAAGTGAATACTGTTTCCCCATTGAGAAACTCTGGCTTCTCTGTCCAGCAATTAGTTTTGTCTAAAACTATCCATCATCTCCTATTTGTTTTGCTTAGCCCCCTCACTCCTGCCTCTTCTGTCCTTGCAGGCCTTCCCCCACACTCCTCTTCCCAAGATTTCCTCTGCTCTTCTACAGTTTTGACAGCCTATTCCCAGCCACAAGGGACCACTGCAAGGCACATCCCTCTGCGTATACCCCCTTMTTTCTTAGGCCTGTCTTGGAGGTGAATAGAGCGGGAAGCCAAAGAGTCACAGAAGAGCATAGAGTTTTGTCTTCTTTCTGCAGCAGACATGATTGCCCACCATAGCCTTTGGCTAGGCGATGCAGTGAGGCAAGATGACATGTATAGGGTTGATTTCCACCTCCACTCTCTCCTCTTCCCTTCCACAGACACAACTGTACCTTGCAAGGTGAGCAACTTCTGAAATCATGACAAGGCTGGCTCAGGGAATCAGGAATACGGCATCACTGCCTTTTTCCTACCTTCCTGTTCCAATTATCTTGCAATACATTTTGCTGTTCATTTTATAACACAGAAAGACAGAAGATCCTTCTGGTCACAACACATAATGCCTTCTTTTATAATAACTTGCTGTTTGTTCTTGGGCAAGTCTCTTAATCTCTTTCTCCTTTCCTCAACCTCACTGTCTCCGATTTTGCTTTTTTTGGGGGTCGGTTCTCTGATAATGTACTCTGATAAAAGGAAAAGAAGTGGGGGCAGAAGTAGCTTTCACTTTCCTTTGATGAGATCATAGTTACATTGAAGGAAGTGTCAAAAAACTCAATAATTTCATTATGGTCAACATAACACCTTTCTCAGGCTTGAGCTATGCAAACTCCTCTGTAACCCTTAGTACAAATCAAACAGAGACTCTTTTATACTCTTCTTCCAATATTGCTCTCTGACCTTAGAGAAACAGAGAATTGCTGTGGGGCAATGAACTCTCATTTTGCCCTTGCCATTTCTGCAATCCATCTCCCTGAGTAGGGAGACCCTTTCATAGGTCTGGAAACTTGCCAGCATAAGGAAGAATTAGTATAATTAAGAATTAGACACAGGGTCTCTAAAATGGGAATCGTAACAATGAGTAACGTCACAAGAGTGTTTTCAGACTTAATTCATGTAAGTAAAGCATTTCGATGATAAAAATGTAGAAGCCGCCGCATCTGATTAGGCGACTGCTCCATCTACTTCACCATCCAGTCTCTAAGAGAGCACAGCAGTACGCGCAGGGCAGAATTAAAGGGGCCCTCCCTGTGCAGGAACCAGCTTCCATCTAAGTGCAGTCAATTTAAGGCCTTAGTTATAGTATTATTTTATTACTTAGGGAATATATTTAAGCCCTGTCAACCCACTGTCACAAAGGATAGTGGTCCTGAAATTGAAGGAATGAACCACATACAGTGTAAGTGAGAGCCTGGTTCTGTGGATATGAATTTCTAAAGCAGCTACCTTCGTTCCTGCTCGGGATAGCTGCTGATCAAGAATTGCTACTTACAAATGACAGAATCTAGAATTATTCTAAAAATCTAAACTCCAGAAACACAGCTGTTAAAAACATATACAGTAGGATATAAGGACTTAAAAGATGGGTATGTTATGTACACACATGCACACACAAACAAGCTGGTTGAAAAAGCAATCTGATCCTAGCTGGCCCTGCTTTGAACCAGGGAGTTGGACTCAGATGACTTAGAGGTCCCTTCCAATTTTCATTATTCTAAGATTCTATGATTCCACAATTTTCCATTGCAACGTTCTGTCATCGAACCTGAAACAATTTGTGGTAAACATCATTTTTAATGAAAATATTATTAGGGAAGTTTCTTGGGTCCAGGATAGAATTTCTAGTTCAAAGCAAGAACAAGAGATTGATTCTCAAGCCTGRTGATTGAGGTTGCAATGTGGGAGACCTGGAAGGGAACTGGCTCCTCTGCTCCCTCACCCACGCAAGCTGTCCTGGCTGTGGAGCTGTTAATTCTACTGAGATGGCCTTTCAAAAACTCATTTTTTTAGGATAAATTTCTCATCAAAACAAAAACATACTTCAAAATTTCAGAAGTTTTCACTATGGGGAAATGTTGGTTTTCTGGCCAACTCTACTATATGCTTATGCATCCTGTAAATAACTGCAAACCTTACATGACCACAACAATCAGATGTCATAAAGCTAATGACAACCTTTCTGTGAGATTTCATTATTTCTAATAGTTTARTATCTTCAATTCTTATAAATTTTTCAGCTTTATGAAACAGCTTTATCTGGAAAGAAAGTAGATGGGTTTGGATGAGTTTATCTTCATTTAGGGGTGGATTTTAAAATTTATTTTTACTTTTCTATTATCATGGCACATTTAGTAGAAACAATGTAAAACCCTGTTAGAAGACAGAGCCACAAGATGGTATTTTTGGGTATGACTGTACTATTCTGTAGTCTACTTTTGGACAGAATAATGAAAAAAAAATCCAAAACTCCCATAACTGACCAAACCATAAATGAATCTTATATTATTGGGATGAGATAAAGTATCATCAGTGCCACATTATTACATAAGAACATGTTAGTAATGTAACAGGAGTCTAGTCTTTTAAGATGTGAAAGAGCGTTATCTAACCTCTCCACAAAGTTCAGGGAGAAGAGCCATATGTCCAAATAATCATTTTCTTGCTGGTGTTTAACATGTCATTTTTTTCTAGGGGCCTATTTCAAGTTAAAAAAAAGTGTGAAATGCATTTCGATTTTTTTTGGCAAAAGCAGCTCATTTTCAAGCTTGCAATGAAACAAGAAAAACAAAATCAAATGTCAAGTAGATTTGCTCTTTGTTGTAATTAATACGCAAGCATTTACTTGTAGATGGTCCTGAGCCTGAAAACAAGTAGCATCAGTTGCAGTTCTATTAAAAATGAGTTGTTCTCTGCGAATCAAAGGACCAAGTGTTCAATTAGGGAAAATCTCTGTTCAAATCAATGGCCTTAGGCCAGTTTACATCAGCRAAGGATCTGACCATGAAGGAAGAAYGGCAGAAAGCACAATGCCTGAGGACATGTCTTTACAGGATTGGGCCCTACTTGCCAAAAGCAATGGAACAGCAAAGAAAAGTAGGACAGATTTCTTCAGGGAGGGAGGTGGGAAATGATTAACCAGAAATAAGGAAATTATGAAGTCCTGCATTGCAGACTACATGCATGCTCAAATTCTGGTCAAGGAGGTTAAACAAGGTTTCTCTTTGAGTCAGAGCAATGTAGTGAATAAAAAGGACCTGTCTAGCCAGGGGGATTTCCTCAGGCCATTGCAGACCAGTTCAACACGCTGTTAAGAGGCTCGTTTTCATGCGAGTTTTTGTTGCATTTGTAACACTTGCTCCAGGTCCCCTAGAGCTTTAAGTGCCACATCAGAATGCTGCAAGTGCCGTGCTGAACACTTGGCACAGGACCAGGTATCTTCCCTTTCTTCTYTTGATTTCCCCAAGTCAGCAGGTGGGGCTCCAGAGCTCAATCTTTTGATTTGCAGGGGATTTTTTTTTTCTCCATAATGAAGACAAATTTCCTCTTGAATACTTCCTTCTCTCCTTCTTTCACTCATGTTGTTTTGCAGAAAAATACAGAGAGAGAGAAAAGAAGATTTTTTTTCTTCTTTTCTTCAAAGGGGCTCACTGTTTTTCCTGAAATGGGATGCTGGAGACACATCATCACTAAAGTCTACTGGCCTGAGATCTGCTCTTATTTACATCAGGGTGAAACAGGAGCAATTCCACTGAGGTCACTGGAAGTACTCTGGCATATGGCTTGCTTCCTCAAATGCAGGATCAGGCCTATTGAGTCAAAATTCTTCAGTGAGATCAGTAATGGTTCAAGCTCGATGCCACATCATAGAATGGGTGTAAATGGATGCAGGGCAAAGAAAGGTGCAAACTTCTACCAACCTTCCCTTTGAGATGTTCATAAAACTACTGGAGCCCACATGTTGATGAGTAGAAGCAGGGGGCAAAGTTAGCAGAGCAAAAAGTGCTACCAACAAAAGTGTACAATAATGTCTGGCATAAAAGAGAACCAGGGCAACTTATATTATTTTGTCACTTATTTTTTCCACACATTTGTATCCAACAAGTAACTCTCTTATCATTTAGGTCACTGCTGGATTTAGCCCTATGGGCTTGAACAATTAATTATTTCCAGTGATAGAACTATTTCATTTTCAAAACGGGTTTGAACGGTAGATTAGTTCTAGATTAAATCATTTAACTGCAGATCAGTAGTAGGTGTTTGCTCTATATTAAGCTGGCATATAATGGAGCAGGTATTACTTTTAAACATTTTAATATATTGAATAATTAATAACATTACATTGTAAACTGGCTGAGTAACCATCACCTTGGAACACTACAGCCAACACCTCCAAATTTAATCTATTTTCCAAAGATTCTTGTTCAATCTTTTAAATGATCAACTATGGGGAGAGATGAAGGAATAGAATTGCAAAAGACAATGAAAAGAAGGGTATTTAATTCTATGGGCATCACCTCTCAGAACCAACTGTATGATGCTAAGCAAACGCTGTGCCTCAGTTTCCCCATCTCTGCATAAGAATTGACATAAGAATTACCTAATTGACATAGTGCTTTTTTTTCTTTTTCATTAAGATGCATTTCTAGTAGCAGATTACATGAGGCAGACATTTCAAACCATTTCAACTCAGCAAATCTCTTAAGATGATGCTTAAATTAAAAGAAATATGTGATTAGGTGCTCTGTTGAATCAAGAACTCTCACTAATTTCTTCAGTATCAGTGCCTCAGTTTCCTCAGCAGTTAAATGRTGAAAATTTGACTTTCCTCCTTCACAGAAATCCCGGTCTCCCAGGATTAATTCATTAACAGCTAGCTATTTGGTAGCTAGCACGCAGGTAGGAAGCCTTGGAGAGCGCAAATTAACATTAGGTAATACTGACAATTGAGGCTGAGGCAGAAAAGGCCCAGAGCTCACATCTTCAGAAGCTTTCAGGTTTATCATAACCCTGTGAAGAAAACTAAGAGGACTTAAACTTGCTTTTGTGCTTGCAGCAGAGACTGGGAACATGGAGGATGTGTTGTACTCAGCTGCTGGAGGAGAAGGCCTTTCAATTGCTCTCTMCACTGCTGTTTCCTACTTACAGCGAAAGCTGCTGACTACCTGTATGCTGTTGAAAAGGGGGCACCACATAGATATCTGGTTTCTAGAAGGAAAGATAAGAGTGAGGAAAAAAAGGGACATCTAGAAGGGATGAAAGAAGGCATATTTTCAGAGGAGGRAAAACCACATAACATTTAGAAGTGGCATAATCACAAAATCAAAATCGCAGAATTGCAGAATGGTTGACGTTGGAAGAGGACTCTGGGGATCATCTAGTCCAACATCCTTGCTCAAGCAAGGTCACCTACAGCACATTGAACAGGATTGCGTCCAGGCAGCTTTTGAGTATCTCCAGAGAAGGAGACTCCACATCCTCTCTGGGCAATCTCTTCCAGTGCTCTGTCACTCTCACAGYAAAGAAGTTCTTCCTTATATTCAGGTGGAACTTCCTGTGTTTCRGTTTATGCCTGTTGCCTCTCATCCTGTCACTTGGCACCACTGAAAAGAGTCTGGCCCCATCCTCTTGACATCCTCCCTTAAGGTATTTGTACACATTGATAAGATCCCCCCTCAGTCTTCTCTTCCCCAGATTGAAGAGGCCCAGCTCTTGCAGCTGTTCCTCATAGGGCAGATGCTCCAGCCCTCTGATCATCTTTGTAGCCCCATGCTGGGCTCTCTCCAGTATCTCCATGTCTGTCTTATACTGGGGAGCCCAGANGTACACATTGATAAGATCCCCCCTCAGTCTTCTCTTCCCCAGGCTGAAGAGGCCCAGCTCTTGCAGCTGTTCCTCATAGGGCAGATGCTCCAGCCCTCTGATCATCTTTGTAGCCCCATGCTGGGCTCTCTCCAGTAKCTCCATGTCTGTCTTATACTGGGGAGCCCAGAACTGGACACAGAACTCCAGATGACCTAAACAAGCTGCTTAAATGTCACATTTAAGTTCTACTGCTGATCTTAGAGGACAGGGATGATCAGCCTGCGTTATGGAAGTGCACAGTTGGCCAACCACATTAAATAGGGCCTTAACTTTCTCCTAAAGCACAGAGCTAGCTGGAAGGACAGACCAAAATCAAGGAACTGGAGGTCTCTTCTCGTATAGAGTAGCAAATCTTGTCTTTTTATGTACTATTATTAGGAGGTTTGAAATGATGCAGACAGGGGACTGAGCAGTAGAGATAGTGTACATTATGGAAATAAAGTGAAAGCATAGCTAAAGGTTAGTAAGTCTTTTTCCAGCTGCCATTGAAATGAATGACACCCAGTCAYGCATTGGCAAGGAGAAAGAATAGATGAGTTCATGTCACTTCTCCTTCTCTATATTTTCAGATTTGATGACTAACAGGCTACAATATTTCACTAAAAAAGGCCTGTTTTTTAGTTAAAAGCACAAGAAGTATACAGAGAAAGTAATTTTCAAGGTCAGAGGGTTGTTTTGACATTTGAGAAAGACTAAAACAGATTTTGGCTTTTAAATTTATAAAGCAGAATTATTTTCTTACATGAGAGAAATTTTTCCAAATTTCTAGCTGACCACAGACTTTTCAGGGTAAGCTTAGAATTGTCTGATATATAAAGCTGTCTACGTGCAAGCCTTCCTATTTTTAAAATGAGAAGTTGATCAACCTTAAAAATAAATGGTTTCTGAGACCCTCGGTACAAGTAATGTGCCCCTTCTCACAACAGCTAAAGAGACAATCCTTTCTTTAATAATCATTTTGGTACAGGACTTTGCTAACTCCTGGAGAACCCAATAGCTTAATATACTGATGTAAGGAAAGAAAAAAGGGAAATAGAAATATTTTAGCGCATTGAAGCCAAGTAATTGCTTTTATTTTGTACCAAGACTTTGATCCTCCCACTGATCCTGTGACAATACTAATTGATTTCATTTAACAGTGGATCTGACAAGCCAGAGTTCACTGAGAAACTGCAAAACTGAGCTAAATCCTAGCACAAATTCTAAACGGGCTGACAGAAAGGCTCGTAAGTGGCATATACAGGCAGATAGGCTATGCATACACMGGTAGTACAACCTTGCCTTGCAAGGTCATGAGAAGTTTGTGTACGTAGAGCTTCAAAGGGTTGTACTGTTGTTAAACACATGCGACAGATTGCATTGCTTCTCGTTGTGGCCCACTTCCCTTTTAACCCATCCTTCCTGTGTCCATGGCTCACATTGTTCAAAGCAGGATGTAAAACAGTTGCTTTTTTCAAAATGGAGAGGCTGTACATTTCTGCCTTCTCACTCCAGAACACCAAAAAAACAATTTTTCTGTATCAATCAGTAAAGAAAAACAGRTTTTTCATTGTTGTCTCTATATCTTTTTTCTTTTTCAACCTCTCCTGACAAAGCCTGAAAAATTTCAGTCACAAAGGTGACAACTCAAGGCATAATCTTGCTAGGGCAGGTGCGTTAAAGAGTAAAGGCCTCCTAGAGCAGAGCTGCAGCAGACGATGCTGCAAAGTGCATGCAGCTTCTAAAGTGCTTTGCTTGCCCTATTCACCTGTGCTATTTAAATGACACCATTTCGTGTATAGTACGGAATAACTGATCTTAATGGGAAATACTTCTTTTCTAAGATTGACTCTGCTTACTTGGTGTTAGCTTGTTTTTCCTACTTGGGACAGAGTTGAGATGAAATTTTATCTAAAGATCTTCAGTGTTTTTTTAAGTTCTGTTCATAATAGTTAGCAGGAAAACAGAGAGTTTGTCAGCCTTTTAGTCAAACTGTTCTGGCCCTACAAGATGTAACTCTTTCTCCAAGGAAGGATTTATCTCCATCAGATTAGCAAACTTAATAATTTCTGCCTTTTATTATCCTTTCTTCTCTTTTTTCTATCCAGTCATCTCAAAATATTATCCTCTGGTGAACAAATACTTAAAAATCATACAATCCAAAAGATGACTCAGGAAAGAAAGAACTAATGASTTTTGATAAAAATATATGTGAACCTGGCATTTTTAAGTGCATAGGAGAGACGTGTAACAATACTGCCCAGCATTTGAATTGTTTTTAGTCTGAGGATCATGAAACATTTAAATGCTATAGTAGAGAAGTTCTGGATCAGAAAAGTATTTGTAAAGCAGAGGAAGTGATGCTTCTAGATGCATCATTTCCTTCTAATGCCCAGTTAAAGACCAGCTCAAGCTGTGGTTTTCTGTCTGGTTAGAGTAGAAGGACATCTTCTGCTGAAAAAGCAACACAAGCCACCTCCAAAGGGGAAAATAAAAAGTGAAAGAACAACTGAGGCCCTTCATGTCATGAGCAAGATAGTCAATATTGAGGGTGCACTGCCTAAGGTTTTAAAAAGCAGGATAGATCCCTGCTGCCAGAGTGTGCCCAGGTGATCTGAGGAGGCAGATGTTTCTAGCTGGCTAGATGTAGCTTTTTTTTCCTGTGGATCCATGGGTCAGGTGGACAGATTAGGCACAACTAAATCTGGGGCTTATTGAAATTGCTATTGAAAATGGCAAGCTGAAGTTCGTTTCCCGATGACTATCTCCCGAGGACCTCATATCAGCTGGACTTAGAAAGTGAGATGATCTKTATGTGCCACTGTCCTCCCTTCCACAATCATGGGTGCTGCAGAGCTGAATGAGGGGAGGGCAGCAAGCCCGCTGCWCAGGGGAAGCCAGCCAGTGCGACTCTGCACACAGACAAGGAGTGAGCTTGGCAGGTTAGGAGAACATTTCTACAAAACCTCTGAAAATGACTGAACTTCAAGATGCACAGTATTCAGGTGAGCTGGGTCATGAGAACCGCTCATCCACAGAAGGAGAAACTGAGGTGCAACTGCAGGGGTTGCACTGGCAAGGGTTCAAGGGATCAAGGGTTTGCCTCAGCATCGTAGAGAGTTTTACTCTTAGGGTTAAAGTGAAAATTCATGTCTCAGTCCCATCAGCAAACCACAAGCTCATATTGCTTTTACTACAAACAGATTTCCCTTCACCGTACTGTACTTTTCTTCTTGCTGACTATTCAGTATGATCATCCAAAAATACTCCTATTTGTGTTATTTTTCACACACACCACCCTGAAACAAAATTCAATATGAAAGAAGGGCAGTTTCCTCCAATACAGCTCCACATCCAAACTAAGCAACAGTGGAATCATACTTATGCACTGACTGAAGTCTCAAACAGTAAAATGATTGTTACCAAGTTACTGATGTGACCATGCCCTGAACAAGAACCCAGAATACGCCTCCCAAGACAGCTCTTCTACCTGAGCAGCCCTCCTGTGTGCAGCGGCAGAAGGAGGAGGAGTGGATGCATGTTTGTAACTGGGGGCAATATTCAAGTACAGTCAAGTTGCACAAGTACAGTAGGCGCTATTTGCTAGAATTTGCCTTTTGTAATGAAGAGGGAGACAAAAGTGAGCTGGGTATCCAAGCCCAGTGCGAGTGAGTGAGGCCTTCACCTGCCAGCTGAGCAGGCTGGAAATGGAAACCTGTGAACAAGAAGTGTGGAGCACCCCAACACCAAGCATGGCTGAGGGCAGACCTGCACTTTCAAAGCTCAAGAATTGTAGATTTGGGTGCTAAGCACGGTCCTCTTCTATGTGAACTTTGGCAAGCCCTGTACTTCTCTCTTTGCCTTTGTTTCYCTGTTTGAATGTGTGATATTCAAATGAAATATTAATATTTGATTAACTCACATACAGCTACAAAGCTTTTTTTCTTTGAATTCTAGTACAGATCTTTGAGATCTTTGGAAAACCAGATAAATATGAAATCTTTTATTTTTATAGCATAACATTAATGACTGTGCAGTGCAAGTTGAGGAATTAAATAATCTCTGCCTATATTTGCTTATATCTTTCTCAAACTGTTACCTTTTGAGTAGATATTTCTCATGCCTTGTCTCAATCCAGAAATGACATTTTGGGGAAAGCTCTGCAGAAACCCATTCAGCTGTTTTTGAGTCATCCAAGTATGTAAAAAACAGTTTCCAGCTGTTAAGTTTTCCATAAGCCTTTTTTTTCTTAAACATGCTTGTATAATTATAACACAGCTTTGTTTTAAAACATCAAACTTGACACGTACATAGTCTTGAAAGAAAAGTAGCAGTACTGCCATGTTTGAAACCATTTGGTTTTGAAATAACAAGGTTATTACCATATTAAAATATCTTTTTCTTCTTAAAGATTCTCCCAGACATTGAGCTACAGTCTTCTAACTGTGGATACCAGTGAAACCTCTCAATTGTGTAAATGACAAAATATATATATATATAAAGACGACACTATTCTTATGATCTTTAACTGAGATGTAGCACAGAGGACTAATGGACACTGTTTACACTGAGATCAGGCTCTGTCTTGTCCTGACAGACTCAGATGTGCCGGCCATACACTTTGTATATGCATACGCACCYCTAAAGAGAACTGCTAAAGCTCTAGCGTGGCTTTTTGGCAAGAGTCAGCTCTGCTTCGTGCAGGCAGGGCAGCCTGGCCGTGGTGGGAGCTGAGCACGCGTCAGCCCTGGCRCCAGCGGGTGGCTCAAGGCTGGTCTCGCTAAGCCCAGCCTGGTCACTCTGAGTGCTAACAACTGCCAGGCTAACAGCTGGCACTGAGGTCAGAAAGCGTTTGGGTGACAAGRTCTGCTTTCAAGCTCATGATTCAACTGGTAGTAGCAACATAAGATTATGTGGTCCGTAAAAAGCCTGGAATTGCCCCTTGAAGTGACACAGGAACAACAGTGTCCTTCCCCCCTTGTCCACGAGGTCTGGTGCTCCACTGTGACTGCAACAGTTTTCCAGTAAGATTTTGAATCCAGTTTGCCATTTCCTACTTTTACAGTTTTAATCATTGTATCTTTGCATTTTGGTATAGAGTGGCATCGAGTCAGACTGGAGATGATTTTGCATTTATTTACTGTAGAGACATAAATGTAATGAAATAATACTAAGCACAAAAGAATCTGCCATTTGCTTAATTTGGAGATTTCATTTAAACCATAATATTTCATTTTTTGATGTCTTACCTTGTAAAGTAAACATTGGTTCTAGAAATATTTATTAATGGTGGCTGAAGCAGGAGCTGTGGGCCAGTAAGTTACCAGTTTACATGGGTTTTACTCCCAAACCCATCTTCACATTTGATGACTTGCACCAACCAATGGCCTCATCAAGACTTCTCTTAGGTTGCAGAACTCTTTGAAAAATGTAACATTTTTGCAAGAGAAATGTCACTGCATTTGAAGATTTCTGTAGGGGGCTAAACTCTGCTGAGCTGCATAGACAAGAAGTGACTCCATAGTTGTTCTCATTCACTTCAAAGTAGATAGCAGTCCCTCCTCCTTGTCTTTCCTGGGGCATATTCTCCTACTATGCATGTACGAGTTCAGTGAAACTACCAATGACASTGACATGATGGTGAAACTGAGAAGACAGCCTGACTCACTGGAAACCAGCAGATGCAACTCTGATGGGCTTTCATGCAGAGAAACACGTGCATGCCTGCACGTGTATGTATGTGCACGCACACACCCTTCCTCACCTGATGCTCCCTGTGCTTTTATTGGCAAATCTCTAACTTGTCCTTATGTCCACTTCTTTGTGAGTCTTTCTGAATATGTTTCAAACCACATGAAACATGTAGGCAGTGCTCTATGAACAAAAAGTTACTGTAATGCAATTATGGGAAAAAACTCAGCAGTTCCTACCCATCACACTGTCTTCTCTATGTCCTATATTGCCTCGGCAAGCCGACCACTTGGGATCGTATAGTAAAAGAACCTATTGTAAGAAAGGGGCAGAGGTAAGGTTGCTGTGGGAACCTTAACTCTAAATTTCCTGAGTTTAGTGAGATTAAAATCTCAGTCTTCACATTACGTTAGCATACTTTTTGTGTGCACAGAACATGGCACAGACAGGTTTAYTGTTTCTAAAGGAAGGTATATCTTTGGGTAAATAGGTGTCTGCTCACATTTTGGCAACTGTAAGCTACATAATTCAGTTCTAGTCAATGGTACTTGATTTTGAAACCCACCAATATAATAAAGAAGTGTGAAAAGCAATTAAAAAAAAAMCAAACAAGCTGTAAGTATACGGTATGCTCTCCGTCTCTGAGCATCAGTATCGAGACAAAAGGAGAGTAAGACTTTGCCAGTTGCTAGTTGTTAATAATCAGGAGAAGATCTGCCAGRCACACTCTTCAAGGGCTCTGTCTGTCTAGACCAGGTAGATGCTGCAATACACAAAGGACTTCACAGACAGAGAAAGAAAGAGTGTTCATGGACAATGATGCAGCTTTCTTAATTAAGATTTTCATTACTGATACATACATTAAAGTTGTGCTAATGCAAGTGCCCGAGCACTCTCATGTGCAGGTAGATGTCTCTGATTCTATCTCCAGACACACTTTCACAAATCATCAAGAACATTCACCAGCCAAGGCTCAAAATCAGTTCACCTGCCCTTTGCTGTAATGACAATGGAAAATAAKAAATGATATTTTATTTGTCTGCCAGATGAGAAGTTAACACTTCGTAGGTGCGTGAATAAATGGGATTTTGCAGGGCTGCTGCACTCCAGTGTATTGAMACTGATTCTGATCTCACACCAGTTTGATGTTGATGTACCATCAGGAGCTTCAATAGCACAGAGAAGGAAAAAATAATGAAAGACAGGTAGGTATATTAGAAATGGGATAAAACACAACATGAATTTGCCAAAGATAGTTTGCAGTAGACTAACCTGATAACTTTCTTTGATAAGATAACTGATTATCTAGACAAAGGAAACGCAGCAAATTCAATCTATCAGTAAAACATTTGATATGGTATCACAAGGGAAATTATGAGTTAAGATGAAGATTAGCAGAACGACTGTAAGGTGAGCAAAGGCCTGCCTTAAGGGGAGATGGGGCAGTGTTGAAAAAAGAATTTGGGGGTAAGATAAAGGCTGTATTTCCACATTTTTTAGTTAAAAAACTGCATTTTCTAACTAATAAAATTTGTGGGGAGGGGTAAGTTATTCTTTATAAGGCCTCTCAAAGGGAGGGAATGTAAAGCAGGAGAAACTGGGAGCATACTTGACAGCCATAAAAAGATTAATCAGTTTTAATAAATTGCTCATTAATAATATTTAGGCATCATTCACCTTCTAAAGAATATTTTTTGTGCAGTGTTTCCACATTATTTTTATGTTTCTGTCCTTTAGGAAGTTTAAAGATGCTAAAACTCACTCAGTAGTTTACATATATAGTTGAATTAAATATCTAGTTCACTTTTGTGCTTATTCACCTACAAATCTGCTAGCTTCGATCTCTTGCTTGAACCCTGGATCCTGTCCTCCAACAAAATGCTGCTGGTGTAAGAGGCAGAAGGGAAATGCTTGGTCAAGAGGGGAAGGATTTAACAAAAACTACAGCAGTGCTTCTTCTTTAACATGTTACATGTTTTTGTTGATGTATTTAGGCTACAACATTTTGGGAATTTCTTCAATAGGACAAACTGGGCTGATGAATAACAAGGCTATGATGTTGTATTGGCATGCCCATGCATCACAACATGCCCATGCCAGGATGTAAGGTGAAGYCAATGCCTCAAAAGTCACAGTAGACAATATCAATGTGAGATTAATTTGCAGACTCCAAAAGAAATTATCTGTCAGAATATGTTCAACACGTTTAGAAAAAAACAGCATTTTGGAAAGTCTTCATTGAGGCATGCCTCAGTCGACGGGTAATTCAATGACTAAAATTGTTAGCTTTCCATTAAACTTCACTGGAAGAAAAGGCTTTTTAAAAATTTTTTTTTAAGTCTTCTATGGCAAAATTTAATTCTTTAGTGTCATAATTAGACCACGCTAAGCATGCATGGACATTTACAGCAAGAAATTTGCACTCAAAACCAAAATTTGAAGGATTAGTCAAGTGTAAGAAATRGAAAACACTTTGTGAGACATTATACTTTGAGGTTGGTTATATGCTGATCACACAGTAGGTTTCCCTCACAACCTTCAGTACACATTTGCAGAGCATCCAGAAAATAACATATTAATTTTTGTCTTTTATCTAAAAGTGGGTTTACAGTAAAAAGTAAAATTCAATTAATCCCAAATTTTACAGGTAACCAGCACAAATGAACAGAGATGCATATGAAATTTAATCACATCTCCAGATCYAAATGTTTCAACTGATCCTTACTTCTGTAATTGGTTGAAACATAAATACCTTTAGATTGYATGCTGTTTGAAGTTGAGATTCCAATTCTGTCTTGGAAAAATCAAGTTGCTTAGTGTACGCTTAAGAGGTTAAAACACTAGAAAACAGCATTCAGAAAACTGATGCAGCTATTCTAACAAACTTAAAACTCAAGCTGATGGAATAGGAGAGAGTGAAGATCTATCCAAGTCCAAAAACTTTTCCTTTTGTGTTGTTAAAAWATCTAATACTGTTTAGTGAGCACACAAACATACGAAATGAAAATATTACCTGGGAGACTGAATTTGTGAGCTATATTCAGCATGAAATTATCCCAAGTGATGGAAGGAAGAAGTAATGAACAGGACTTCAGAGGCAGAAAATGTTATTTCTTAATAGACTGTGGATCTTTTATATCTAAGAGTTCTCATTCCCATCAGGAGGTAACACAACCCTTATGAARCATGTCCTGAAGGCTGAGCAATGGTCACATATGAACCGACTTGCATATCTGTGTAATGGCACATAGGTAACCACATGGCAGATAGCTTGCTTTTCTTTTTTATTAAATGGGAGAGACAAGAGGAAAAAAGAAATGGATAAGATACTCTTACAAACACATTTTGAAACATAATGCTTTCTCTATAGCACATTCTGCATGAATATGGAGACTTAGTTCTGCATTTAGACCTCTGCAAGTATTTGTATTTCAGTGCCAGTTTGACCACTCAAATCTATGATCTACTGACCAAGAGGTGGCTTTGGGAAAACCATCTGTTTCTGGAAATCGAGTTTAACAATAACGATTCTTCCAGTGCTATTTGCTCTTAGTACTTTTTTTGCCTTCTCTCTGAGTACATTTTAAGGAGACAGGTATACAACATGAAGTCAAAACAGGTTGCACCAAACAGAGTTTTTGGATAAGCAGAAGGACTGACAGTATATCTCCGGAAAAAGAGAGATGATTGGTAATATAACTGTAGAACAGCAACATGCTTGCCAAAGCTGGAAAATAATTTAACATAGCTGCAAAGGGAACATCCCCCCCCAAATTTACAACATTTTGTAGCTGTGCCATTTTGTGCAGTGACTTCAGACCTAACAAACTGAGATGTCCTAATATTTTGATGCTTGCTATTAAGACTGATATAAGAAATGCTGCTACTGATTCAGCAAGATGTTTTTTTTCTATCAGAAAGTACTAAATTATCCCAGTCTAGGCTAAAAGTGTACTGGACAGTTGCATTTTCTTTCTGTCTCCCTTTTTTTCTAGCTAAGTCTAAAAAAACTTTTTAGTTTAAAGCCCAAATTTCTCTGCTGTAACCTGTTACATTTCAAAAAGAGGCAATGCTCAACACCTTGTATTATACTAATTAGATGAAAAATAACCCAGAACAAAAAGTTCGCTGGTAAGCATAATGGAAGAAGGCCTTGACATTTTCAGCTGTCATCCTGACCAATCTTAAATTCAACCTCATTCAACTTCAGTGAGTATCTTGTAGTTATTGTAATTAAAAATAGGTTGCATACATGCCTCTGTCTTAATTCACACATCAACTTCACAGCTATGGGTGGCCATCATTATTTGTTAAAAATTTTGAACATTAATATTTCAACTAATGCTTGACACAAAGCCTGAAACCACATTTTGCTCCATGCCCCAGCTCCGTGTAGTGGTTTACTTTTAGGGGTTTCTGGATATTAGGTCTATTTTTACCAAAGATGTGTTGGAACAAAATCATGAGCTTCATCAGAACACACATTTTCCATGTAAATCTGTTGTTTAAGTGCATTAGATGGTTATGTCTTTTCACACAGAATCACACAGAATGGTTGATGTTGGAAGGGACTTCTGGAGATCATCTAGTCCAACATCCCTGCTCAAGCAGGGTCACCTACAGCACATTGAACAGGATTGTATCCAGGCAGCTTTTGAGCATCTCCAGAGAAGGAGACTCCACAGTTTCTCTGCACAACCYGTTCCAGTGCTCTGTCACCCTCACAGTAAAAAAATTCCTCCTCATACTCAGGCAGAACTTCTGGTGGTTCAGTTTGTGCCTGTTGGCTCTCATCCTGTCACTTGGCACCACTGAAAAGAGTCCGGCTCCATCCTCTTGACATCATCCCTTAAGATATTTGTATACACTGGTAAGATCCCCCCCTGCCCCCCCAGTCTTCTCTTCTCCAGGCTGAAGAGGCCCAGTTCTCACAGCTGTTCCTCACAGGGCAGGTCCTCCAGCCTTCTGATCATCTTCGTAGCCCTACACTGGGCTCTCTCCAGTAGCTCCATGTCTGTCTTGTACTGGGGAGCCCAGAACTGGATACAGAACTCCASATGTGTTCTCATCAGGGCTGAGCACAGTGGGAGGATCACCTCCCTTCACCTGCTGGCAACTCTCTTCCTAATGCACCCCAGGAGACCATTGGCCTCTTKGCTACAAAAGCACATTGCCAGCTCATGGTCAACTTGTCATCTACCARCACTCCCAGGTCCTTCTCTGCAGAGCTGCTTTCTAGAAGGTCAGCCTTCAGCATGTCCTGGTGCATGGGGTTATTCCTCCCTAGGTGCTGGACTCTACACTTGCCCTTGTTGAACCTCATGAGGTTCTTCTCCGCCCAGCTCTCCAGCCTGTCCAGGTCTCTCTGAACGGCAGCACGGCCCTCAGGTGTGTCAGCCACTCCTCCCAGCTTGGTATCATCAGCAAACTTGCTGAGGAGGCACTCTGTCCCCTCATCCAGGTCACTGATGAAGAAGTTGAACAGGATGGGACCCAGTACTGAGCCCTGGGGAACTCCACAAGCCACAGGCCTCCAACTAGACTCYRTGCCACTGATGATGACCCTCTGAGCTCTGCCTTTCAGCCAGTTCTCAATCCACCTCACTGCCCACTCATCTAACCCACACTTCCTCAGCTTCTCTAGGAGGATGTTATGGGAGACAGTGTCAAAAGTCTTGCTGAAGTCAAGGTACACAGCGTCCACTGCTCTCCCCTTATCTACCCAGCCAGTCATTCCACCACAGAAGGCTATCAGATTGGTTAAGCAGGATTTCCCCTTGGTGAATCCATGCTGACTACTCCTGATCACCTTCTTTTCCTCTATATGCTTGGAGATGACATCCAGAAGGAGCTGTTCCATCACCTTTCCAAGGATGGAGGTGAGGCTGACTGGCCTGTAGTTGTCTGGGTCCTCCTTCTTGCCCTTCTTGAAGACTGGAGTGACACTGGCTTTCTTCCAGTCCTCAGGCACCTCTCCAGTTCTCCAGGACCTTTCAAAGATGATGGAGAGTGGCCTGGCGACAACATCTGCCAGCTCCCTCAGTACCCGTGGGTGCATCCCAACAGGGCCCATGGATTTGTGGATGTCAAGTTTGTCCAGATCTCTAACCTGATCCTCCTCAACCAAAGGATTGTCTTCCTTCCTCCAGACTTTCTCTGTCATCTTCAGGCTCTGGGATTCCTGAGGGCTGCCCTTAGCAGCAAAGATTGAAGCAAAGAAGGCATTCAGTAGTCCTGCCTTCTCTGTAGCCTTTGTCACCAGGGYCCCTGCCCCATTCAGCAGTGGGCCCATGTTTTCCCTAGTTTTGCTCTTGCTACTGATGTATTTGAAGAAGCCCTTCTTGTTGTCCTTGACATCCCTCGCCAGATTTAATTCCAGTGGGCCTCGCAGCATCCCTGCCTACTCTGACCACATTCTTATAATCCTCCTACATGGCCTGTCCCCTCTTCCACACTCTGTGTACTTTCTTCTTCCRTCTGAGTTTTGCCAGGAGCTCCTYCTTCATCCATGCAGGCCTCTTGCTGCCTTTGATGGACTTCTTTGTCCTTGGGATGCACCGCCCTTGAGCTTGGAGGAAGTGATGCTTGAATACTAGCCAGGTCTCCTGGACTCCCCTTCCTTCTAGGGCCTTAACCCATGGGATTTCTCCAAGCACGTCTCTGAAGAGGCCGAAGTCCACTCTCCTGAAATCCAGGGTTGCAATTCTGCTTATTGCCTTGCTTCCTCCACGCAGGATCCTGAACTTCACCATCTCGTGCTCACTGCAGCCAAGGCTGCCCCCAGCCCTCACATCTCTAACCAGTCCTTCTTTGTTCGTTAGGAGAAGGTCCACCAGGACGCCCTTTCCTCGTTGGCTCCCCCAGTACCTGTGCTCTGCAGGAGGCTCCTGGACAGTTTGTGCCCTGCTGTGTTGTCCTTCCAGCAGATATCAGAATGATAAAGATATTTATTCTTTTGATAAAGAATTTTATTTAAAATTGTGTCTGCTGCTCAAGGTCATTCATCCTAGGGTGTATTCTCAGTTACACAATTTGATTTCTATACACACACCAGAACAGAATTTCTACTCCACTTCTATTTCTAGCTTGTTTCACCATTTCTTCCACTTGCAAATGCCAAGTAAAGGGCCTCTGCCCATGTTGTTCTCTTTTTTGGAACACTCCTTCAGGAGATATACAACAGCTGGAAAAATACTATTCATTTCCTGTCCCAAAATGCTGTGTAGAAGACCGGTCCCTTTAAACAACTCCTTATTTTCAGAAGTGGATAAACTGATTCTTCTGAATAACTTGTATGCCAATTTATTATGTTAATTATGATAATTCTTGAAAACTCCTAACTCTTGAAAGCTGTTGTAAACATAAGGCTTATTACATCTAGACTTCTTTGTCATTTTGCAAATGTTCTTTTTCGATTCATGAATAAGCTTGACCTGGAGGTTATTATCCTCCTCTGAAGTAATGGAGAGCTYCTTCAGAAACCTCATAGCAGAAGTGATGCCTCCTCCCTGTTCCTGATGTAGCAATCACTGTTGCTTTTCTCAACTTCCCATCTGTAAAACAGTACTAAGTGCACTAACCAAGCAAAGGATTCCAAACAACACTAATCAGCTGGTGGTTCACAGTTCTCACAGATGATAGTTCGTCGGTGGACAAGTATCAACAGCAGGGACACATACACAGATACCAAAGACTATTCAAGCATCATTATGTCTGATAAAATGAATACGTATACTCAGAAACTGGCAGCTGGCAGGCTGGAACACTGCCAGGTGTCTTTTGACATACAAATCACTGACCGTATGACTGATGAGACTGATAACTATGATGAGATCAGTAAGATTCTGCTCAGCTTACTTAGGTCATCACCACTTGACCGAAGATGTCTTCATGAAACTGAGGAATAAATTACTCTTTTTTTTTTTTTTTTTTTTTTTTTTATGGAATATCAAAGAATAAGAACCAGAATCAGTACAGAATCTGATAGGAATTATTTTGGAGTTCAATATAAATCAGTTACATTAGAATCCTATTTCAAAGAAATGAAAAGATGTTCATGGAAATTAGGTAACATGTCATGCAACTTTTTTACGTCTGGATCACTATCTTACCTTTCTGATTTGCACTTACCAAAGTTAACATTGAATAACTCCTCAGTGTTGTATGGGTTCCATCTGAATGGCTARCGCTCTGGAAGTAAAAAGAGCTTCCTACTGTAGCTATTTATCCTAGTCTAGCTAGCGATCTCACTATAAAGCACCTTAGTATTGCTGATAGTTACACTCTATTAACAGAAGACATGATAGAAAGGCTAGTGACTGGTAATAAGACTCTTGTTCCATGAAAAAGTCAATTTTGGACAGAGAATTGACCAACATCCCTCAAACTCTTGAACACATTCAAGTGGATTAGAGATTATTCATATTCTTCCTAACTGGAGATTCCACTTGTGGGAGAGATCCATGAGTTCTTTCCACCTCCAAAAACTAGATAATACATAAATGGTCAGACACACACAACTTGGAGGAAGAGGAGAAAGAAGGCACAGACTCATCAGCCAGTTGTGAATAGGAGTATGAGAAGAGAGCCCAGCCCTCAGTGCTGTGGCAGAGAGCAGAACAAACCAATGATCTGCAGATTACGACAGGATTGACAAGCACCTTCAGCAGCTTCCAATATAAACATGCCCCAATTTTACTTTGTCTTTTACCAAAAAGAACTTAAGTTATCAGTGATCTGAAGGACCTATCTTCCAGAGAGAAAGGAGAGAACCACTACACACATGCCTGAAATAAAGTGAGGCTCCTACAGAGCATGTCAAGGTGGGAACGGAGGAGYACAAAGAACCTTGGCTGTGGAACAAACTTGTTTTAGAGACACAAGAAAGTGTGTGACTCTGGTTTTATAGTCAGGAAACAGAGGCACGCAGATGAGAAATAACTTCTTCATGGACACAGAGCAAAGCACTGTCAGGAAGGGACTTCAGCCCCTGGTTTCCCCATGCCTTGCATGGAGCTAGCTTGTCACTTCAGGGTGAGCTGCCTCGCACACAGCTATTTCACACGACAAAGGTAGAACGATGATCAGCTGGGGTGTCCGTACAGACATCGAAGACACACAGCCCCTGCCATAAGCCTAACCGACTCTGCTGCTGCTGCAGGAAGTGTTAACGTAAGCGGTGTGTATTTCAAGTCCCTGAGTATCATTAACACTTTTTATCGATACTATGAAGTTCTGTAACAAAAATAATAGGATTTGTCAGGGGCCATTATGAACCGCCCCTGCTGGATAAATACATAATACATGATGGCAAAGGTCTGGTGGGACTTTAATCAATCGCCTTTCTGAGTCAAATAAATGTCACATTAAACGTAAGCCATGTTGCATTATGCAGGGGCCTCTGCTCCCCTCCTTGCACCGGCCTGACACTGCCACAGGGAGCTATGCATGYGCATAGACTCCTACTTATTTGTGGCAAATATATCAGAGCAAAACTGGAAGAGCACATTGTAAATTACAGATTTGGGACACCTTATAATGAAAGTAAAAGGAGAAAGGAAAGAAATATGGGGACATCACAGGCATGACAGGTCTGCTCAAATACATCTCCTTGGGAGCTGGCATTGTCATACCACCTTTCGCATTCACCGCATCAGATCTCACGTTTCTGCCTGCAGGACAGGGARAAGGAAGTGTGCCACTTTTTTCTTCATGACGAAAGTACAGAGTCAACTTAAAAAGTTAAATTCACATATTTTAGGCCAGGAATCAGTAAAAGAAAGCTCTGATTGAAAACTTTGATTGTTTCAGTACACACCTGAAAAAAAGTGTATGCCCACTTGCACTTCAGCATTCCCCCAAACAAATTCCAACAATCAAAAAACAACTTGAACATAAATTTGCAGGTTTAATTCCTCCCTCAATTAAGAAAGAGCTATTTTTCTTACTGTGTTGTGTTTTGGGTTTTTTTCCCTGCTCCAAGCAGCACTTTAACAGCCATCTACTTTCCTCTCCAAACAAGTAGCAGACATGAATTTGAATTGCAAAATGGAGATCCAAAGTAACACAAATCTAGGCATATTTAGACATGGAGTTTTAAGCCTAGGTTTTAAAGCCTTAATTATTTGGCAGTCAGATCTAAATAGTTCCAACCTGGACACCACAAAACAGTGGCCCAAAATGCTTGTGGACAKTTGGAAAATTTTGGTCTGTCTTAACTATAGAAATTTTTATGAAGTAATAGTCCTGTATTGCCCTTTATATCACAAGAAGCTTCATTGTTTTGGAGTTACTAGATTTCACAGCTAATGTGTATTAAAGACCACTAGGAAAATGTAATTTTTTGTTTTAAACGCACAAAACCATCCTGTGTTAGTGGTGGGCAGAATTATAAACCAAATCAAAACAAACAGCCCCTCCAAAGTCTGACCCTCTATTCCTCCCACAAAAAACTCCCAAACTCAAGCCACGAAAATTTTAATTCTTGCTGTTCTAGATCTTAAAAACACAATTCCCCGGATTAATACAGTATATTCTTCAATGAAAAAATGTATTGAATCATCAGCTTACAGAGTAGCAGCCAAACTCAAGTGAATGAGAACAGGCATGAACCCTATGTAATCTTTCCAGAGGAATTACTGGCAGATTTTTAATTCCAGCATTGTTAGATGTCAAAGGGAATGTAGCATATTTAATCTACCCAGATATGCAGAGCAGGTCTGTACTAGATAGGAAAGCACACAGGAAACAAAAGGTTCTACACCACAAAAAACAGGTTGAAATGCTATTTTCTATACTTGTTTTACGCTTGCACAATGTGGAATTCAAGATACTGAATCAGAGCTCAAACAGCGTAATACCCATCACGACATGTATATCCCCAGAAATCTTCCATCACACAGAAATTCACATACTGATTCCAGATCAATCACACAACGTCACTGAATTAAATCTGAGTCATGCTGACATTGCATTAACATAACAGCTCAATACTGAGTCTTGTGGCCATACAGAACAACAGAGAAGTTCAGAAGGGCTCTAGACTGGCTTGAACAGAACCTGAACAAAATCCATGACCCATATTATTGAAAATGTAAAATGTTTGGTATAAATACTTACACAAGAGACAGGAAAGGTTCCTTCAGGCGAAGGCCACAAACTGATCGTCAGCGATCTGTGAACAAAAAGAAGGAAAAAAAGAAATTATGCAACAATAAACATACCAAATGATACCAAGATAAAAAAGGGACCAAGGACACTCATAGGTGGTAGTAGTTTCCAATGGGGGTGGGTGGTGTGTGGGAAGGGAAGCTTTTAAAATTCACTACCTGCATAAACCTCAGAAGTTTTGAAGCTACCTGACCCAAAAGCTGTATAGCTGAGAGAACTGGTAATGGCTGGGGAGCATTTCTGTCCTGGGATAATTCCAAACCAGCAGAAAATAAATATCCCCTAGTGACTGTTCAACAGCCTGTGTGAAATAAGCTTGTGGCTCCTATGGACAAAAGCTCTTATCACAAAAACCCTGTCAGATTCGAAAGGCATCCTTCTTAGCCGTCATGCCAGATGATACAGGTCTCTAAAACAGAACTCTCCTCCTTGATCTTGACATTTACAGAAGAGGAGTTAGGCATAGTATTTGGGCTAAGGATGCTTACATTACAGCTGAGAGCTGCACAGAAAAATTGTGTTTTCTTAGTTCTTTCTGTCAGCCCAGCATCTTTGGCCTTGAAAGATTTGTTGCCCTGAGATCCTGGAGGATAAAAATGGCTGCATCAAAGTGGAAAGTCTAAAGTCGTGCAAACTTTTGGAAGACTAAGGGCCTAGTTTCCGAAGTATATTATGGAATATCTAAGCTCTATTGCCAACACATTGTCCAGAACACAGTAACCTAGAATGAAACAATGAACAGAATGAGTCATAGCCTGATGCTCTGAATTGTAATGAGAGATACATTCTATCTGACACAGAAAACTAGAGCAGATACCATCCCCCCAAAAATGCTCAAGGAAGTCATACAATCTCATTCTGTTAAATAGAGATGGTTTACAGAGCAGAAAATTCAGATGAATTTTAAAGTGAAGCTAATAGTGAGAAGGAAAAGAAGAGGAAAGGTACTGGAAGGACACCCTTTGCTAACCAGAAAATGAAGAGGATTTAATCTTATTTAGCTCCCAACAACCAGTACTCTGCTGTACCAGCAGGTATGGGCCACTTTAGATAAGTGGAAGCTAGGAGTGTATGTATGTGAGGTCCTGGGTCCATGGTACATATGTACCCTGTATAACAAAAGTATAGATCAGTCCTGTCCTCCCATCCCTTCACTAAGCTGATATTGCAGGTAAGAAATTCAGGCCATTAGATCAGACAGTGTTCTCCAACAGACTGCTGACCAGGAGCCCAGTGGATAAAGACCATGGAATCCATGCAGTGCACATCAAGGACCTAAGTCCAGATCTGGCCCTGCTCTACACTTTCCTGACTCGTTACAGGGAGAGATTAGCTCCTTCTTTCCTGCAAACAATTGCAAAGATTCAGAGAAATACAAAAGTAGGTTGTAATAGTGAAGRTAAAGTGAAGAGCTGTCAGTGGAGGGAAAGGGGGAAAGTAGGTAGAAAAATTTGTTCACTCAGGGCTTGGTAGATGACACTAGCAGAGGAAGTGTGTTTGTGTATTTAGTGTTTGGTCATCCAGCAAGGGAGAGGGAAGAAATACAGCAGATCCTGGAGCAGAGAGAATCATAAAAATTGCAGAGTAGCAAACAAAATCCTGATAGCTTCTGTTGGATAGGCCACCCAGAGAGGCCTTATTTCACAGCAAATTTCTCCTCTTTAAAGAAGAGAGAGGACTTATTGCTCCCACACACATGTAAGGAAGGCTTGCATGAGACAGATGGCAGGATGAATTTTGTCCAGTCTGAAAGGCTGAGTGTCATGGGATGATAGGAAGGACAAGATCCAGCTAGTGGAGGGCATGCCACTACTTATTTTCAAGAATCTGTAAGTCACATGAACTTTAACAAGGAAGTTCTTCTGATGGAAAAAAATGCCTTTGCTAAGTCTGCATCCTTTATTTTCCTTTTACATTGTTTTGAAGATTTAAGCAAGAAACCCATAGGCGCAACTGCAGTAGCTGCATGGGCATGACTGGTAGTGGCTGGTAGTTYGGAAGTATTTCTTTCAGGGTTTTGGGCAGCTAGGACAGTGATCTGCACACCATGGAAGTGAGCCAAGGAATGTGCCTTGGAGCCCTGGAGCCATCCAGCATGGGAAACAAACCCAGAATGGAAAATTTTAGCCCAAGTGGTTAGAGTTTGGCTATGTTATAAGCAATATAAACCAATTTATCTTAAGGGAAAGTGTCAAGCAACTTTCATGGTATGTATGCCAAAGAATTCTACAAATTATGATGCTGATTAATGACTTACACCAACGTTACCATAGGATTTGGTATAAGACGTGGACAAGCTCACCGCACTTAATTAAAAGTACAGAGTAAGTTTAGATGGGCACAATATATTAGGAGCTACAGGCAAGACTCTGGCAGAACACCAGAAGTAAAATGCCATAATTTTTTAAATGATCGTAAGTGGTCTGGAAACTTGATTACAAGTTTTGTTCAGAAGAAAAAGCAGAAAAACAAAACTTTCCATGTAAAGTATTTGATAAACAAAATGTGTCTGAGGAAACTATGATTCATTCCAGGTTAGATAACTGTGGAACACGTATGCTGGAGAGAATTGGACCAAATTCTGTTCTCGCAGCTCTGTGCAATCTTGCTGACTTAATTGAAACCACAAACAGAACTTGGACCATTAAAATGCTGGGGTGAAACGTTTTATCATATGGCACTGTTTGTCACTAGGGACATACTTAACCTAATTACATTATATTAACACAGCAGATTTCTTCAACATATATTATATTATATAACAGATAAAACACAAAGTTTATGAAAGTTGACTGTTTTTCTGTGTTCTTCACGTTATAAGCAGAATAATTACCTGTTTCTTTTTATGTCATTTGTTCTCAACTCAATATTGCCCTATTTGGTGGACTGATCAGTGAATTCACCAATCCTTTATATTCAATGCTCAGTGTTAATTAATCATTATTACTTGGAAGCTGTTTTGGCCATCAGACAAAATGACAGGGGCTAATCTTAAGTCTGCCCTTGATTCAGTGTGGCCAGATTCAGATTAAAATCACAAGGATTAACAGAAAACTAAGGCCAAAACTTTAAGGATATTTAGGAACCTTCTTTGGATTTTAAGGAGAGCTAAGTTCCTAAGAATTCCTCAAGAATTCTAYTTATGAGGAATTAAAATGGTGAAATCCAGCCATGTGAGCTACATTATGTAAGCAGGTAATTGATTTACGAGACTAAGTATAATTTTCAAAAGTGACTGAAGTATTCAAGGTCAAGTCTATCGGAAGTCAGTGAAATTTTGGCTCTACATCACTTGGGGACTTCAGAATATTTTACTTTTGTTAGCTTAACTACCACTGACTTTCAACAAAATTAACATCTTAAATGCCAAAATCACTTTTACAACTGGAATTTAGTTGCTTCTAACAATTCACTAGGTGGCTTGACTTAATCTGCTTCAAGTGCGTTTTCCTTAGTACTAAATTGGGTTGATTCTGCACTAAATTCTGTTGATTCTGATTTGCCATTTTGGCAAAGTAATTTAAGATCTAGCTGCTGTAATGCACGATCAGATGCTAAATATTATCCTTTCAATCCCCAGACCAGCAAAAAGCAGGCAAATTCTGAACTGCTTAAACACAGAGGATTGCATCTGGATTCACATAATCATGGACTGACTGCTCTTACCTTCAGATATTTTCACCCTTTACAACTATGGGACCAGTAAATGGCACAGCTTTACATTATGTAATCTATTCAGTGTATTGGATCTAAGATGCAGAGTCCTGTGGTCCTTCTCATCCTGACTGCATTATACCTACAGCATCTTAACTAGAATTTAATCGCAGTAGAAGATGAAGAAAATAATTAACTGGAGAATTCTTCAGTTCAAAGGGGGTCCAAACGGGCACTATGCCATGCTGGGAAAAATAAAATGGTAAAACAGGAGACTACTTCAGCTGAAATTCAGAGGAGCCCTGGAAATGAGGGGGCAGAGAGGCTGTGTTGCATCTTCGACATGGCAGAGACAGATTGCAGCAAAATTAAATTGAGGATTTTAGTGAATATAATTGTTATTTTTATATATTAATGAACAACAATAATACATGATTCTAAACTGAGTATCAGGTTTGACATTTAATCTGAGCCCTCATGATATCCATAAATGTTCATAAACGTCATAAGACCCCTACCCTTTGATTGAATTACAATCTAGCATGCAATTTAGGAAATATGGATTAATCTACATAGATTTATATTTTTGCAGGTTACATTGTTATTTGTTGATTTATACCCCTTTTCCCTAAGTGTCCTTTTCATCAAGAATCCAGGAAAACACATGCAAATCTTTACTATGACAGCAAACGAGAGCAGCTAAAAAAACAGTGACTAGCAGCAGATGGAAACCTGGTTCAGTGAAACCTACACTAATTACCATTTGCTTTTTGAAGTCACCCTGCTAATGGCCAGCGAAATCTTGAGCCTCTGATACTTTTATTACCTCCACATTAACTCTTACTACAGCCAGCAATCAACTAACATGTTTCTGGCAATGCTGTGCAATTAAACCATCTTTCAACCAGCTTACTGAGGAATCTAAAATGGAAACTGCTTTAATATTAGGAGTTAATTACAAGAATGTTACGGGAGGCAGTCAAATATTCTCTCAGTAGACCAGGTACGTGTGAATGCCTTAGCCACAGGTTCAGATGAGAGAGTAGGGAACTGTACCAGGAAAAGTGGCGTGGTAACATGCAGAGGAAATTAAATTCTCCTTTTCTTTTTTGTGGTCCTGCTATTTGAACTGACCATCTCCTTTAAAGGCCAAAATACAGGGAATCTCACTGTCATCTGTTATTAGCGGGCTTCACTGCACAACGRTATCTGCTTGGGGACCGATAACGACACCTACTCAGTGTGTTAAAGCATTGAAACAGTCCAAAAGGCTGATCAAACAGGAGCGCCYCAATAACTCCTCACCTCTTCACAGGTCCAGTCCTGCTTCCTCCCTTGGAAATTAGTAAAGTCTTCTCAAACGATTCATCAGTCAGATTCCCACTCTTGCTCTGCCTCACCCTACTTCTACATGCCTGCTTGGAGAGGGTCAGCTCCACAGTCTGACCCTTGTAGCTGTGAATCCATTCATTCATTCATACAAGCATTAAGAGAAGGACTGGCTGCTCTATCTAATAAGAAAGGAAATAAACACCACTCTGTTAGTGCTAAGAAAGCGATGACTCGGGAAGATCTGAGGAGATSTTTTTACAATTGACGGCTTATTCTAGCGAGGGAAAAAGCAGGAAAGGAAGAGCAAATCCGGTTTGCTGGCCAGTCATATGGTCATGTACCAAGTCTCACACAGACTATATTGGAGAACTAAAATAAAATAATCTTAAAAAAGCAGCAAGCATGTTTTAGAAATAAGTAAGTTTTATGTTGACATACATTGGAATGCACTTATATGTGTATTTTGATTATGTTATCATTAAAAAACCTACTCTTAACTATAGGCATGCATGCTCTTTCTAATTAAATATGTATCCAACTAGTGCTTCTGTGGAGAATGTAACAGCGACTTGAGAACATTTTTGAATCAAAATTTATTAACAATACTTCTATTGCTCATTTTCTATAGAGGAGCTGGTTTAAAAACTACACCTTATATAAGATAACTGAAAAGGTAACTAACTTTTTAGTTCTCTCTCTAACATAAAGACAAAAACATTATAGTTTACCATATCACATATTGTAAAGTGTTTATGATATAACTATGGCTTGTATTTTCCTTTACTGTATATGCATAACTGTTCAATAACATTGTTGAATTTGGACCAGGGAATAAATAAATAAATAAAAGCAAACTTTTTTTCTTTTCTGTAAATAAGTACAGCTGAAACACTAACCTTGTGTTTTCAGAACTAAGAAATACGTAAAGGATATTTTAAATATGTTTTATACATTCACACACGTGCTTTTACAAAAGACTTGACGCACTCTTAACTAGAAGATACAAAAGCAAATTTTTGATGGATGGCTTTTTCAGCACACAATGCTTCTCAGGAAGGATGGTTAATATAATATTTTCAGAAGACAAAAGAAATTAATCAAATCACAGTTCGGACTTTCAGGTATATTTATGCTAATTCTAAAGGACACCCATGGAAGGAGCTGACACATTCCTCAGGTAACTAAAGCCAAAATAAGTCTTACCAGCTGCTCTCAGAGAAAACAATGAGAGAGGATCTCTCATATCTGCAAACTAAACTCTAATTAACATCCATTGCAGATCTCCAGCCCCCTAAGAAGAACCTCAGTCAAGAAAGTCTCTGTACAAACACCTCTGAGGAAAATGTCTTCAAAAAAAGAGCAGGAGAGCTCTCTTGAAGCACCATCACATTACAGCTTCAGTGGCAGTTGCTCCAAGAGACCCTAGTGAGGGCAAAATTAGCAAAAAACTCCAACAACAAGATTGAATCTGTTTTTGTTTCATAATTTAAATGAGCATTCTGAGCATGCATTTTGACCTAAAGATGGCATGTAACTGTATTACTTTTAACCTGCAGTAACTCTAGCTACCGACAGCCTTTTTGAGGAAGTGAAAAAGAAAGATGTTAAGACAGGACGTATTGTTGGCATGTCCTTCACAAGAGCGACACATGCCTACCATAACGTTGCCAGGGCCACAGCACCTCACCTTCCCCRCTTGGGCAGCCCGATGGACATGTGTGTGGACAAGGCCAACGATGCCTGCAGACTAGTTCTGAGAAACAAGAACATCTGGGACAGGGCTGCCCAAGGGGTCCATGCTGTGGCCTCATTCGCTCTTCTGGTGCAGGCTGTTCCTGCCTGTCATCCTTCCGAGGGCTCTGCCACCTTCCCTCGCTACATGGCTGTATGTGCTCCCATCTTGTGGTAGGGGAGGAGCCAAGATGGGCCTGGAAAAAAGGGTGATTGGGAAGTGATTGCTGTTGTTCTGACTCAGCTCATTGCCTGTTCCCTGCTCATTCTTGGAAAAGAGGGAAAAATGAAGTCAACTGTGGACCGGATGAGTGGTCTTTGTGGGCCATAAACAGTTTGGGCATTTCCATCTTATAAAATATTTTGTGTCAGCTATTTCTGGCACTTGGAATCAGCTTTAATATCTTAAATCACAGAAAATAAACAAATGTACATYCTAAAGGTTTTTGGTGAGTTTCAGGATCATATCTTAAAAAACAAGTATCACCTCTGTTCATGTCCATAACTGAAGTTTCTGCTATGAGGAAGCGTGGTCAAAATGGCAGCTCACAGGTCAGCTCTGTTGCCTTAGGCCAGAGCCACATCAAGCTCTTYTGGCCTTACTGCAAGCTGGATAAGCAGAGAAGCGTATCTGCTGCCTTCCTGCTTGGAGGGAGCAGCAAGCCCCAGTGCACAGGGGTTGGGACATTGCCTTCATCCTCTTAAGAAGCCTGTCCGCTAATTCAGCAGCGCCAAAAAGTTGGACCACACAGAAACACGCAGTGAAATCGAATAAAATTGAACTATTTAAGCAGACTGAACTTGAGTAACTGAAATGTTAAGTTGAAAAAGTACAGTATGAGGAATCAAATACAACCGTATTAATAAAAGCAATTATTGAAGTTTCACTTGTTATCTACTATTAATAATGAGAAAATTGGTATAAAATCTTGTGATTCATATAAATAGGTTACTGATGTGAAGAAGTGACMCTTAAAAATATGTTTAAGTTTTTTTGGGGAGTTTTCTATTGCTGATTATTGTTTTCATTCTGGGTATTAATGTTCCTGCAGGATGATCTAATAAATCTAGTGGTGTTGTGATCCCTCCTCTAAACAGTATCTTTGGATCATATGTGGTCCCAAGAGCCACGTCACTCCAGTGTACTTTATGTAATTTACTTCCAAAGTGAGATGTGCTGATCTCCACAAGAGTTCCTTCATTTTAACATCTGACTAACATTCAGTTTGGGACATAAGTACTCTGACATATCATTTTGCCTTGTAGGCATTGCAGATCAGAATTAAGGGGCACTGATGGAGTTTGAGAGTGTTGCAAGGCTGGAATAAAGGGTATGCTGGAGCTGGGGGCTCCACAAACCCGGTGCGAGAAGCTGTAGTAGCAGTGGGTGCTGCAAGGGGGACTGGAGGGCTCTWCAGGGAGGTGCAGGAGGCCAGGCATGCCACAGGTGTAGGTGCTGCAGGGAGAGAAGGAAGGCTACAGGCAGAGCTCTGAAGCCCTCAACTGCAGTTACATCGGACATCACAGATTGGGTTTGCCTGTTTTGGTAAGAGCTGTGTACTCCATGAGGTATTTCAAGACTTGAACGTCAACGTGTCTGTTAAACCAGGAACAAAGTAGCAGCAGAACCATTATGGAAAAGTTTGTTAAACCCAAATCTACTGAATGACTTTATCACAGATATTTAAGGAAACCATGCAAATGTTTCTCTAACTGCCTACCTAGTAAAGAAATCGCAACGTGACTACATGAAGACCTATAGGAAAATAGTAACCTGGCAGATATCCTACACAAGAACTGCAAATCCTTGAAAGGTAAGCACCATATGGTTTGTGCTCCGGTTTTCATGATTTGTACTGCCTGAAACCTGACCTGTGTTCTTTTAACAATAAGGAACATTTGGAACTAGACAAAAAGCATTACAGAAAATATTCCGTTCTCCTTAAAACCCCCGCAGACCCATTGAAGTCACCAGGGTTATGCAGCTGCACCGGTGTATGCAGCACTGAGCCCTCAGCATTTATAAAGACAGGTTAAATATGTGCCCTTTCTGAGTCTTCCAGAAGGAGGACCAACTTTCTTTCTTTTTTTTCTTTTTTTTTTTTTTTGTTAAAAGAATTTTCTTTCTTCTGTCATTTAACATTAATGCTCTTTTCCAGCCATTTTTCTTGCCTCAGATTTCCTCTTTTTTTTTTTTTTTTTTTTTTTGTTAAAAGGCCATAATCAATACTTTGGGATTTATTTTTTACCTGTTTCTTTTCATTTTATACCTACTATAATAAATCAAAACTACCTCATAAAGATCCACTAAAATAGCTTCTTGGAACAATACTCTCCATTTTTAGTCAATATGAGAACAGTGTACTGTACAGCATAGAGTTAGTTTTGTGATATGTGCCCTGAAAACCGAGTTTCATTTGGGGACTAAGTATTTCTGTGCTCTTTTAGGTAGGGCTGGGTGGTTGAAGAGGCAGGAATACAGTCTCTTATCAGTGAATCTGATACCATTTTATAGGATCCTGTCCCTAAATTAAGTGTCATTACTAATTCTTTTAAACCATCTCTCCCCTTTGGTTCTTTATTTTATCAGCTTAATTTTGACATCTCACCTCGCCTTGACCTTCGGCATCAACATGGTGCTACAGGAAGGGGGTTTAAGCAGTGTGACAGCAGGGTTAGCTTAGACAGTCATTTCTGGACTGGAGCACCGAACTTTAAACATTAACAGCAGTGCCCACCTGATAATATTGACAGAGGACAACACAAGCTATTTGATTGAATCAATTATTTTGAATGAGCCAAAGAAAACGGACTTGCCACAGTCAGACAGAATGTAAAAGAAACTATGAGTTTCTTTTGTGATCTTCTAGCACCTTTTCTAGCAGGTCTCASGCACTGAAACCATGCTCTCTACGCCGGTCCTGAACTTCCTCTCCTGAAGCATCAAATCCTTCTGAGGTTTCTCAGTCCKGCAGTTGCATCTGCTGGCCCAGTCAATCAGTGGAAATAACATTTATAAATGAAAGTTAGAAAGGGCCTGATGACTGTCTGAATAATGTCTTGGGCCTTTCCTAGTGTTTCAGTTTTCCATTTTCCCCAAATGAATACAGCTCATCCAGATCACCACACTTCATCCAAAGGAAATCTAATCGGCCTTGCAGCTTTGGAGTTRCATATGCATAGTCTCAAAAGTTATGTTTCATAAAAAGCAACACCACCAAGCTGAACATTTCCTTTTGTTTTATTTGATGAATTATCTTATCCTAATCTTACACATGAAATGGGAAGAAAGAACAAAAGTTCAATTGATCTTGAAGGTGATCAATATTAAAACAGAACTGAGAAATAAATTCACATTTTTGATGCCCAGTTTAGAGCTTGAACCACATCAAGTGACAATAAAAATCCTTAAAGTAACCTGAAAAGCCATCTGCACATTGCTTTCCCTGAAGAAAAGCTGATCCCTTTGATTGCTGAAGCCAGACCAAACAGCAGACACAGAGATTCTACGAAGTCTGTTAGTGGCAAGCCAYAGTTTACGTTATTTATCAGCTTTCCTACAAAGTGTAAGTGTCCATTTCACAAAGACAAAACCTAAAGCAAACAGTTCCGAGAACTTATCCAAACCCAGTTTACATAGTTCATTGCATCCATTTGCTGAAGAAAAGCAAACCTTTCTTTATAGGTTAGATTTGAATAAAATGATTACACCGTTTTCCCAGCTCATCTAAAAATGCAACAAGTTACAGCAATCAAAAGGAGGTTCATAGGTGAACCAGCTTAAGATGCAGCACTACAAACTTGTATTATCTTATAAAAACAGGCCAGTTCTGTAGCTGGATTCTTTCTAGTAAAGCTATTGCAGTTACATTCAATGTTAGTTTGGAAGAAAAGTGGGTAAGGGAGGAAAGATTAAGATCCAAGGGATAYCGTATAGCACAAGAGCAATGCTAGCTTTATTTTGCAACCCATTATTTTCATAAGAATATGAATCAAAGAGATAAACTATGCCAATTTCTTCATAGCTGACTTGTTACAGGATATTGTTTGAGTCTTCACTAATGACTCCTTGAGCTGGGTTATAACTGTGATTAGGAGTTGGGAGGATAGAGGTCTGGGACCTTTCAAAGGAAATATTTTGTTCAGAACTGTTACAGAAAATAAAGTCAGCATCACGGTAACTTTAACAACCCACCCAGGATAATGGTCTGTGCATGCAGACAGCGCTCTTGCTATTTTAAATGAGGGGGATAAACTCTACATAAGATGGGAAGCTGAGATAACCAGCTATTCCATCTTGGGGATCAGAAAGCTGCCAGCTTGAGAAATAGGAGAATCTGTGGAAACACTTYGCAAAAAGAAAGGATGGTAAAGTTACTAGGAGGTGGCAAAAAAACTTTAAAATTTGCTTTGGGTTTGTGGCAAGGATGAATACATTAGGGAATCTGAGATGCTTGGATACCTTCGGCAGCCTACTGAGATAGACAGATTTCCTTCTGTCTTTTCATGCAAAAGCTCTGTGTGTGTAAGGCTACTTCTGCTCTGATGATTATCCCCAGAAGACCAGYGATCATGCCCATCACTGAGGTCAGTATGAAAGCTTCCACTGGCTTCATTAAGAATAAAGCAAAGACGTAGGCCTACATTTGCATCAATGGCAGATAAAAAGCATTTATTGAAGACAAAGGCAGTTTTTGCAGGATCTAGTTCCCCCTAGACTCTATCTGTTTTACTCACAAAACCTTAGTTTCTTCATGCCATAAAGCTAAGATTAAAATAACCCACTTCCTCAGAAGATATGTTGTGAGGAGAAATACTTAAAAATTAAGAATCTTCATTCCTTTTCCTTCATTATTAGGTCTATCATTTTCAGTACTAGTTTTTATTATCAGGATCTAGCACTTTCCAGCATGACAGAATCACAGCCAACAGTGTTTGCCCACACTTACTTAGTAGTACCTTAGACAGCACAAGGTGCCTGACAAAGACACTGCCGCACCGTGATGAAACTTCAGTGGAGGATTTTGAGAAATTGTGTATTTGAGAACAACCAGAAGGTTTTCATTTGTCAAAGCACTCAACAATTTCCATTTCCTTGCAGGTGAGCCAATGAAAAAATACTGGAGAAAAATGTCTTCTGTGTCCAGAGCCCTTTCATACAGAGACATTAACAAGCCAGCCCACACGCCTTATGAGCTGAGCTTCTGTCCACATCCTAAATGAACCTCCAGAAAAAATTATGGACTAGGTTAAGGAACACACACTATTTACTAATATAGCTATACTGAAAATAATTGTGTTCCCTCAAAATATGTTTTCCTGTGGAAGGGATGTTGGTAAGATATGCCATGTGCGCTCACAGACGATCACTGTTTTCTAAGTTCAAAGGAGGGAAWGTCATGCAAGCAAACAATCTCCCCCACCTGGCACCATAGGGATGTGACCACTGCAAATGATTTAATGGAATCAGCTTGTCAAAATGATGAAGCTGAAAAAGCTTTTACAGAATATGTCCGTGACAAAAACTTTAGCATAACGTATATAGTGCAGAGTGGTTTTTGTCATGGCAAAAAGGAAGGAATATCATTAATTTAGACACTAAGTGTAAGGTTCTGCTGAAAATCTCCATGGGATAAATCACAGAAATATAGCCTTGACCAGACAAATGGAGCCAGGCAAGTCCCAGTTCTTGTTAGAAGTTATCGAAAGTACCATTGAGTTTTTTAAGTCTGTCATCTCTGGTAGATGATAAGAAAAGGGTTGGGCTGTTTTCTTCAGATCTACACGCATCTGGCTACAGTCTTGCTGAGGCATATACATGATTGGAATCAAAAATGAGCTCTTTTAAAACTGCTTCTTAAAGGGACCCTATTCACACACAGTACTTTCTCCCCCAATCTTTTATGGGAAAGCAGCTCATTACGGTCACACAGACAAATGCCGTATAATCTTTCACCCTGTCCACTAGCAATGCGTTCAATCCAATTTGCAGCACTTCCCGCTATTCTAGCTCGGGACTCCCCACACAGCTCTCCTAAATGCATCCCCGTCCTGACCCACTGCTCCCCACCTGCTGTTCTTTCAGTCGCAGGCTTCCCTGGAGCACTGGCTGCCATTCATGCCTAATAGCAAGGTGGAGTAATGTGATTATACAACTCTGAAAAGTAAAATTCCTGCGCCTTCTGCGCCAAAACGCTGTAATTAAGATATACATTATTGCATGTTGGAACGCTCTGAGAGGGGGACGAGAGTGGCCTTTACATCAGGAAGTGACATTTTGTACCCAGGCCAATTTATACTCATTTAAAAAACAAAAGTTTCCGATTGTATCTTCCCCAGATAGCTGACAGATCTATCCCTGCTCTTTTTATCTACCTCCACAGCAGCACTAAGGGAAGTAGYGGCTGGTAATACGAAGAGAGAAATTGTCAAGGACTCATTCACTTAGTTAATTCACGTCTTTCATTGCTTGTGGACTGCCCGTCAGCAGGTTGCAATTTTTGTCAGCGCTGCCTACTTTTTTTTTAATTTACTTTGGACTACGCTGTTCACTAAGCATATACAGTCTGCTTCAAGTATTTGCCACTTGGAGCAGGGGTGGTTAGGTGGGATCAAGCAATGCAATAGAACACGTCATACAATAGACACGCAGTATTGTTTTTGCCTCCTGACTGGATTAATGTTAAACCCTTGAGCCCTGAAACCATGTACTCTAGTCTGTGCTTAACTTTAAATGTGTGAATGCAATGGGAGTCAAGCATGTAATTAAAATTTAACCTTTACTTTAGGTTTTATTTAACAGAAATGGACTTATGCATGTGCTTAGAATGACTTGCTTTGTAGAGACAATTTACTGAGCTGAAGTAAGAATCAGGAAGAAAAGATGAGTACATCACCGGGGTTTTGACTCATTCAGGATTAGAGACGAACTAAATGTTAGTACAGAATTGTAAAAGAAAGTGACCCTCTTTTGGAAGACAAAAAACATTTCCGATGCCATACTTTGAGATTTACTGACAGTGTGTAACTTCCTGGTTAGGGACACAGTTTAATTTGCTCTTGTTGTTTTTATGGAAGCTAGCTGTACATGCATGCCCATTGCCATTTGCAGAAGGTCAGGACAACACCTGGGCTGATGCCTCTGACTCGGAAAGGAGGAGAGAAACGTGTGCAAAGCCATGTCTCAAAGCACTTACCACTTACCGAGTAAATACATACATGAGCTGATAGTTCACTAGCTAAAAGAATACGAGCATGTGACTTTAAAGTGGGCCTTTTGCCTTCACTAGAGTAAAGCCTGCTTGCTTGAATGTTTGCGCAAAGCAAACACATGAAGGGTGTGACTGCAGCCGGAGCAAACTCATTTGTAAAAGTAAGCGAATACTCATGGACTTCTTTTTTTCTTTTTTTTTCTTTTTTCTTTTTTCCCCTCCTGTGTGTGTGTTCATGTTCACACAGTTGTTCTTTTACTAGGTATAAATGGCCTTTCTGGCTGACACCAAGAAACAGCGCATCACTGCTCATGCCAAGGAAATACTCACATCTGCCAGTCACCCTGATCTGTCAATATGCCCCATGTATAGGGTAGGAGTAAGGGTGAATGAGAAAGACTGGGCAGGACAGAGAGTACAGCCTTGTATCAAAGGTAGTATTGCACTGTCTCTGCGAAACGCAGACATTTTACAAGCCTTTCTTCCTTAAGGAATTAGCATTAGACTTCAAAGCTGCTGAACAAAAGAGAGTCCCRTAGGTACACTATTACTGGACTAAGTCCATGGACAATGATACCAAGGGGTTTAATGTTCATGGGACCTTTTCAGGCAATTGCAGTATCCTCTCCATTCTCAGAACACTCTTCCTTCCCTGGGAATGCCCCCAATCCCTTGGGCAGTGTACGCTGTATAAGCTGGCATGGCATTGCCATGAGGCCTCTGCCTCACAGGTCATAGCATATTCCCACTAGAATGATTCGGTACACATTCTTCATATTCCTTAATAAAGGAAAGGATTACAAGGTACTCAGAGTATCAGGCACAACCCCAGTAGTCCTCCTTTTACCCCAGTTCCCCTCTCCCAGGCTACTTATTACATCAACTCTAAATTAATTTATCTTAGGTAAACAGCACAGAAATATTATAAACAGAATCAACCTCTTCAACTTGCTACACTTTTTTTCTTTCACATTCTTTACAAATAGAAGTGGAAAAAAATAATATATGTACATAACAGCAAATGTTCTCTCACTATTTTTCTTTTTTCTGTTTTTTTAAACTGTTTTTATCTTATATAAACAGTGGTGATGGAATTATAAACACCATTATTCCACCTCCATGTTAATACTCTTATTATCTTGCATAAACAGAAGTGAACGAATATGTACATGACACCAATCAATCCTAAAAAAAGGGGGGGGGAGAGAAGTTTTTATCTTTTATAAACAGCGGAGGAAGAACTTAATGAATTCAAAATGTAGTTTTCCTGTTTATATTATTATGATATGAAAGTAGAAACCAAATGAATGTATATTCAACATCTCAGAAGCTGTCAGTTATGAAATACTTTCATACCGCATACTTCAAAAGTAAATTCAGCACTAGTGAAATCTGCTGGTCTGAGAGATCTGAAAACTGATGGCCTGAGTTTAACGACAGAAAAGGCAGGCAAGGGGCAGTGGTGTCTTCTCCTGTAAGACTTCTGCCAAAGTTCTTCAGCTTTTTCCTTGAAGAGCCATCCAAAAGAAAACAGGATAGCTCCGTTTCTGTGGTGAACAGTTAGTACTTGGTCCTTCTGCTGAGGCTGCCAGATAAAGGGGGCCAATTAATACAGATGGATTTTGTGTAATGTGGACACCTGCCACTAGAAACTGGGCTCAGACCCCTAAGTCATTTCACAGAGGCCACCCAACAGCTGTTAGACAGAAATGACTTTGGGGCATGAGTGACCTAGGTCAGATATAAACGTGTAACTTCAAGCTGATAGGCTCCATATGCCAGTACTAATCCCCATATCCACCCACGCCTTCTGCTTTCTTATTTTTGTGTGTGTTTGCTTCTGGCTAATCTTCTAAAGCTCATCTCAGAGCCTAAAAGATTTTTTCCTCTACTTTGTATGTCTGCCTTAACCGGGATGATGCGCTGTTTCAATGTGTTCCCCTCTACCATATTTTCCTAGGGTGGATCTTCTCTTCCTTCACTTTGCATAGGGCCCAGCTCTTTCTCATCCTTAATTAGTTCGGTCAAGGTCACTAGTCTTCTAATGAAGGAGAAGGAGAGGAGTTTTTTCTTTCTCAGAGCCTGCTACATTTCAAAGGGGTTTCTCTTCAGGTTGACAATGCTCATCTCTGCTGCTCTTCTTTTCAGAAGGAAAGTGCATTTGACACCAGCTAGTCTGGGTATTTTTAAACCCGTGCTAGGGTGTCAGTTGGGTACAACTGTCAGGCCAAGAAATCAGCCTTGCATTTCTTTTAACAATATTTATGCTCTTTATTCCGAGGTGCCAGCCCGAGGACAGGTGCTTAGGCATAGTGGTTTTAATTCATATCCTGCTTGCCCTTTGCCCACAAAATTGGGGCCTCCGGATATGAAGAGGAGATCCCACAAAAAATAGAACCCAACTTCATTGTATGGATTTTAACAGGATGCACAGCTTGAACTAGCTAGTAAATGGGAAAAATCTTTTCTATGAGTTATTCTATGTGCTAAGAAGATCATGAGGAAAATCTCTGCAAGAAAATTCAGGGAGATCAGGACAAATTGGGGAGTCCAGTGTCCTGTGCGATTTGTTTAGGGACTAGAAAAGACAAATTTACCTGGCCTCAGTTTGCTTTGCCACATCTCAGAGCATGAAAAAATAGGCTTAAAATAGTAATTTCTCAGATAATTGGGAAGCACCAAATATGAGTATAGAAACAGTGTTGTCTCCCCTTGTTTCCTCCCTTTCTCCTTGTATTCCATCTATTTTCTGTATACTCAGAGTATTTTCATACTCTGAGTCCCAGTTAGTGACCTTGCTGGAGATGAGCCCTGAGATGCAAAGTTCTGATCAGCAGGATCTATGTCTGAATTTTCCCACTTCACAGAGATGTTTAAGACTGAATTTTGCAGCATAAGGCTGCTCTATTTAAAAAGGTTTCTTAAAACATCAAATTAAACACACAAGGGAGAAGTAAGGCCTTTCAGAGGAGGGTAGCCAAAAATAGAAGGAAAAAAAACATATTTCACCATTTGTTTTGAAAACACCAAAAATGATTAAAACATATTATAAACGAAACTAAACTAAAAAAAAAAAAAAAATCTTACCATATGAACAAATTCCCTGCCAAGTTCCATTTTTAAATCAAAGCCATTTTAGGCTCATATGTTGAAAAAGAGTGTCTTAAACTAACAAACTTATGTAATGGATTTTAAAAAAACTGCACAGACGTGCTCAATTGAAATTGCCAAATCTGTTAGGACTACATGAGGAGGGAGGAGAGGAAAGGGAAGGACTTACAAAGGTTTGGGATTCATCTGTGCAACTGCCCCCAAATTCAGACTCTCTTTGAAGTTATTCCAGCTTTCAGGAAGCCAAGAAAGATGACTCATTCTAATCTACTTTATACCCCTGCCCCCTTTCAGGAGACCTCAAAATTTGAGACAAATAAAACTGAGTTTCCTTACCCACAGGAAAAATCATGAATTTATATGTAGGAAAGGGGAAGCAAAAGGGAAGGCAAAGGGTGAGGGTAAAGAGAGAGAGAAATTTATCCACAGAAACTCTTAAACAAGAAACATCAAAAGTAGGGAGCTTTTAGGGTTGGTAGAAAAATATACACTGTAAACTAGGACAAAGAGATGAATTGAGTGTTAAGCAAAACCAGTGTTAAGTAACATCAATACAGAAAAATGTGAAAGACAATTAAATACTTGTGTACCTGCCCAGCTTTTGGATAGTTCTTTTCTTTCTGATATGCATCAGTTGTTGCTTTAGCTAAGAGAATATCATTATATTTTAATCAAGCATAAGAAATTTTCATTTATAAGGGAAAGGATCAAACACTCAACTAGCTTTGCTGCAATTGAAGAGTCACAAATGAAGTCCTCAGACTTCCAAACTGCTTTCCTGGCGAGGATTCCCTAGACCTCTTCAAACACAATGTATTTTCTTTCCCTCTGAAAAGCCTCCTGATACTCTAGCCCCAGGAGGTTACAGCCCTACTGCTTTAAATAACCTTCCTTCCATGAAGATTTGGGCCTTGCTTCCTACCCTCCTCATACCTGTCCATTTGAAATTCTCCAAAGGCAAAACAGAATATTCTCTGACCTATTTAGGTGCACTTGCCCTCTCTTCATGCCAGATTTCGGGTGGTCAGGAAGGCCAACTCTACCTCTCTCATAGATCGCTCAAGTAATCTTAATATTTCTTAAGTCAGGTGTGTTCCCTCACTTGACATCTGCTGAGGTCAACTAACAGCCTCCTCCTTTTTTTTTTTTTTATCCTTTCCCCACCTCCCCAGTGAAGTTTTGTTCCTCTAGGATTTCAGTTTTAGCAGTAACAGCAGAATTACTCCTGCATCTGGTGACTGACTGCACAGCCTTGCTTTCCTGCAAGGTTTCCGTGTTACCTTCTTGGTGTTCAGATGAGATTGTGTCTGAATCCAGACTTAAACAGCCTTTAAAGTAAAATAGTTGGTTGGGTGATCAGAGCCGGAGTTCTGATTTAAGTGTATCTCTGTACTAATCTGACAAGAATGCTGTGAAGACCAAAGGGTAAAGACTTATAATTACTTAGTATCATAATTATAGGAGGGCAAAGGCTTTTCTGTTGCTTTTTTAATTAAAAATGTGTGCAAGTTCAAGAATGCGTCTCTGTCAAATTTACACTGAAAAATAATCTCAGTTCATGATGATGAACAGTGACTTAACTAAAAAAATAAATCACAGCCTGAAGGCAAGTCCCAAGACTATACAGTCAGTAGAAAATACAAAATCCCTCATGATATAAGAAAAGTTACAATAAGGCCACAATAAACTAGCTGCACAAGAGGGCCTGAACTATTCCTCCTGTGCAATTCAGACATCTTCAGATGTTTCTCCCAGTCACACTTCCACAGCCCTGTGGCCTAAAAGGCATGCCATCGGTGATTCTTGCTCTATTCCACTGCCTTCAGTGAAGCAGCATGGATGTAATCTAGAGAGAACTTGCCCATCTGGGAATAGAGAGTTTAGAAATCCCTTCTGGTATGGTTCACTACAATCGGATTGGTACAATATTTCTATAGGCGCACATAGCACCATTCTTGACTCTCCTTGTTTAGGTTAAGGTTCCTGAACTTGAGGATCCAAAGCTTTGGGTTCCAAAGAGCTGCCTCCTGCAACAGCACCAAAATCACTATCTTGCACTGCCAGTGGTTTACAAATGGCTTGATGCTTTTAGTCTCATTTTCCCGCAGGCAAAGAGTGCACTAAGAGTTTATTTACAATTATATAAACATTATGTTTTGTGTACCTTTAGAAAGAACTTTGTTGGAAGGGTCTTAATTCACTAATCCTAGAAGGTTCTAAAGTTCTTGGTTCCTACCAGCTTCCAAGGGACTTTGTGTACCTAGCACCTTATCATAATGATGCAGGAAGAGCTGTCTACATGGTCTGAGCTTCTAGATTTTAAATTTCAGAAATTATCCTCCCCAGTAAAAATGGAATGAAATCCACACTTGTTTTAAAAACAATACTATAGTAATAAACCAACAGTATTTGGTTTATTTATAGTAACAAAACATCTCCTAGCTTTGGCTGACCTTTAATGCATGTGCGTAAGTGTCTTTCTGTGTGGAAGAGGAGAACCGCGCTCAGAAAATGACTAATTGCCAGCTAGAGCAACACACAAAGACAAAACTGTAATTTGATCAAGGGAGTGGTATCTCACCAGTTATTCCAGCCTCAAATTGGTATTTGCTGCCAGAAATGGGAAAGTTGTGACTCAAATCTGTAAATGCTTGTGAAACCTGATGATTTGCAATGGAACGTCCAAGGACTTTAGTTAAAGCCATCCCTCTATAAAGGAATCGTGGTCAAGGGGCTAGAGGGGCTTTGCAAAATTATCATGAGATTCTACCAGTGCGAAGGTGAATAACATTAGAGCAGTTACCTGCTAAGATCATCTAGCATCACTTGTTTGCCTGACAGTTCAGTGATGAGCAAGAGTGAACAGAGAGAGGATATTTTAAACCTTTCATCAAAAAAAATCTCCACACAACCCCACCCTGTGCCCCTGTACCCCATAGAAAATTGAGATTTTCCACAGCTTTAGAAGACACTGCTAAGAAGCAAGAACTCCTGAGTATGAATCCCTTTTTTTTGTGTGGACTCACAGTGAGCCCTAGGGCAAGTACGTTTATGTGAACACTTCTAACCAGTTGGAGGAGAACTTGGTTTTCCACAGGGCTCAAAAAGCATGAACAAGTACAGTAGGAGACTATTAAAATGCATCACCACACTACAGCAACACTATGTTCTTTTAATGGGCCCATTCCTTTAACAGATGTTCGAGCAGTGGGCTGCAACGTACTGTAGCTGAAACCCACAAAAATGCACATGCGCATTGTTCAGTTTTTGTAAGTACTCTATGATCTTTTAAAGCCAGGATGTAAATGTAAGCCCTACCTGATCTCAACTCCCTGAAATAATTAAGGGCCAGTGCAAACATTTATTCCAAGTTTGATTTACAGTATAAATATAACTGTCCTTTCATGTCATGGGGAAGAGGGAACTGCCTTAGAAAAAAATGCAAACCAATCTGATCTTCTGCTGAGAACACAGCACAGTAACTAAGCCTTGAACCATTCCAGTTTGGGAATTAACAACAAGGGTACCAGGAATTTTGCCCTGAGAGTTGTTGCATATTTGGAACTTGAACCTTTTTAGAAGTTTAAAAATGTTGATGAAATTAGTGGACTCACTATTTCTAGATACATATAATGAGTTTTTGAAAAAACATTGTTTTGACATAAAATACATTTTGCTAGGCCTACAACTTTAAGTGACAAAATACTATATCCAAGACAATCCTTAAGTGACTTCTAGACCAGTTTTCCACTCAAACAATCAAGGGCGTTCCTACCATACTGTATATGTAGTGAAACTTATCCTCCTAGTCCTTTATCTCTAAGTACTTGCAGGAAAGTTAAGTGGACAGAAAACAGATGAAGAGTCTGGAGATTGCCAGGAAAGTCTGGTCCCATCAAAGCCAGCTTTGCCTTTGATTTCAAGAAGCCAGCATTCAATCCAAGATCCCTTTCTCTGGGTTGATACTCACTCCCTTATATGAGCAAGTCATTTCCTGCCTCAGTTTCCCCTCTCCCACCAGGGAATAACTTCAATTGTGAAAAAAAGTGTTATTTTAAAATGATAATATGGCATGGACAAAAGAAAAAGCTGCATCTCTACGATGCAGTTCAGAGAGGGGGAAAAATTCTGAAGTTCCATCAGCCTCGAGGCTGAGTCAATATCTCAGCATGATGCTGAGCACCTTAGCATAAAGGTTATACCTGTAGTGAGGTTTCTACATCTTCTGTTCATATTTCTGAGAACCAGGAATCTTTTCAAGATGCAAAACTCGATCGATACAGAAAAAAGGGCTCTGAAGGGAATTTAAATAAGTTTTGTTTGCTGCCAGTTCCCTGTTTCTATAGAAGCATAAAGCTTAAACATTTTCAGTGATCAAGCCTGTAAGAAGGCATATACATTGTGGTTCTCCTTAGAGCCTTTGTCTTTTTTTAATTTAACAGCAAGCTAAATATACTGCAAAAGGTACAGAAAATCAGACATCCTCTTGCGTGATCAGCCTTCCTGCTGGACAGATGAAGCGCAGATGGAGAAGGCACCTGACCTCAAAGCTAGAGAAAAGAAAACTGTAGGACCTAGAATCAATCTTAGACATTGGGATGTCTAATGCTGCTATCACCCCATCTTTCTATCCCACCACCACTACAATAATGACAAAAACACTCGTGAAGTAGATTGCGAAATGCTACTGCTTGCAGTCAAAGCTATAAGGCAAATTAGAATTGGTGATAGTTTTCTTTAAAATGCTGGGTAATAAACTGTGACGGTTCAGGAGATGCTTCACAAGCAGCTCAGAGGTTTGCAGAGTTGGGATGGAACAGATAGTTTGAGGAAATAACTTTGTTTAGTAGTGTATGCTGTCCGCATTCATTAGCCAAAAGTCTTGAGTTTTCTGCTCACCTGCAGTGAATCTCTTGCCCTTGAGCTTCAGTACCATCACAGAGATTGTATAGACAGAGAAATCTGGGCTGGTTTGGTTGACTTTCCCCCAAGATTCTGGGCTTGTTCTCTTTTCCTTCAATGGAACAGTGGTACAATTCACAATGAGCATTTGGCCATTTTTGCCACAGCCATCTCTAAAGTACCCTTTATAAATTAGAAAGATGTACATACCAGTGGGAAATGGCGGCACAGGAAAACTAAGGCTGAGGTTTAAAATGATCATTTGATGCCCATCTCCTAGTAACTACTATGGACGTTCAGCACCAAAAGAGGAGTTAGGAGCCAGAAAGGAACCTTTATTCCTGCTGACATCATGCAGGAGAAAGACGACAGAACAACTAATTGAACTCAGCTCTCAACTAAAGACCTAAATCAAAACCGGTAGGCTACTGGAGGGGGAATGAACTGTGACATTTCACACAGACTTCGCAGAAGTGTCTTGTGCACAGTGACCATTGACCCTTTTTCTCCTCAGATTCTCTGCTAAATTAAACTGTGTCAATCTGTTCTACTCAAACCAACTATATCATCCACTGCATCTGCAAAGAACAGTGTAACCTCAATTACCAGAATATCATGCAAAAACACTAACAAATAATTGGCCAGCCAAGAGTGCAGATAATCTAGGAATTTTTCATTGGAACAAACAGGCTCCAAAAGACACAACCTAATTGGAGATAACTCTCATTTGAGGAATATTATTCTATGTTATAAACTATGAATTACTTAAAGTTAAAAGTCACAACTGGTCTCAAAACTGGTTATTTTGAAGTTCAAGCATGGGCTTCACTATCATTTCTGCTGTCATTTTCTTATTTTCCCCTTTTTGTATTAAATACCATATGATGGAACATATCACAAAATTGCGTATCATCTGGGTGCAAACAACTAGGACTACTTGAGAATTTTCCAATAGGACATATGGCCATTGGAAGATGCCGATTTATCAAAAGCGAAACATTGAAAATATAACAATTACAATGAAATTTTGTTTAGGAAAAAATGGAATGAACTGTTACAATAAAGTCAATATTACATCTCAATATTGCATCTTTTAGAGGGTTTTTTATTCAGATTAAATTGCCGAATTGAAAATAAAAATAAAAATAGAAGTCAGAACAAATGTAGTAAGTTTTTAATGAACTATCAATTAATTTTTTGGAGCTAAATCATGGGTACTTATGCCAGAACCAACAGAATCCCACAATTGTGAAAACATGAAAAATCTATTCTCACTTAGTTCTGCATACATCCTATAAGTAATAAAAAACAATTCAGTTTTGTTATGTAGATGAGTATACATGGAGATGGCTTGGCATTTCCTGCTTGCTGCAGAGATATACTGTTTCGGGACCCCCTAGGCAGTGGCAAGAAGAGGAAATGCCTGGGGAGAAGTAGCACGACTTAGTAAGCTGCCTATACAAGATGTCCTTGCTAAATCCTTGCTAGCATGTAGGCTAAAGGAATAGCAGTGGACTCTACTGGAGTCCTAGGGCCACAGCAATTTCTGCGGTGGCATGTCAGTCTGTGGGCTGGGAACAGCAAGGTCCCTTGCTGGAGGGAATAGATGGGGTGGGAAGTAGTGATTACAAAGGGAATTACTGCAGCTGCTGGATATAGTATGGCTAAACAGTCACTCTGACTTTTTGCCTGACACTGCAACACCACATCAGCTAGAACACCTTCCCTGGACTACCCAAGCGAAGAAGACAATGTTCTTCCTAACACTGATTTCACCACAGCCTGGCTCCAAGGAGCACTACTACAGAGCCTGTACTTATTTCTGCAGCGCTGGCACAAGGATCAAGCTAAGTATTTCAAAACACCGAGGCATGGCAAATACTGTAGAGAAATACAACCGTACAACCAGAGGTTAAAATCCAGAATCCTAACCCACAAATCTCCTTCTTGATAACATGCTAAGCCCCAAATCCTGCATTTGTCTAAGCAGTATCGCTGCTGGTGAGGAAACATTACATTTTGCTCTGTCTTCATAGGGCAAATAGCCATCATTCCCATAGCAAACAGAAAATGAAAGACATATGAGGATACAGTTTGGGCATGAGAAAACCTTACTCTAATTGCTGATTACTAAAGAACCATAATGTGTTAGAGAAGAAAGCATTCCTGAGAACATCAGGACAGGACATTAGCAGATTAATATTAATCTCTAGAGTTCCAGATTCATTTCCTGTCTATGCTCATGTCCTCTTGATTACTACAGAAAACAACCACATAAAAAGTTCAATTACAAACAGCAGAAGAGACTTAAAATATTAACATTTTTAGAGCTTTTAACCAAATACATATAATTAAATGAAAAGCTAGGTTAATGCCACGTTAAAGTTGAGATTTTAATTGTGTAAAGGTCACTGAGTTCAGAACCGAAATTCATACAGTACATTTAATCCTATCATATTGGGCCAAATTCTGCTCTCAAGTTACTGGCATAAACTTAAAGCATCTTTATTCTATTAAATGGAATTAATTTAGCATTACGCTAGCATAGGAAAGGTAGAAGTAGACTCCACACCGGTGTGCTTAGGTACTAGAACTTCATCACAATGTACTGAATACACAAAGCATACAAGACAAAGCACTACATATGTATTCAAGAGAACATTTTAGACATGAGGCAAAGCACAGTTCAATTTCATTATACAGTCTATGTAGAAGTTCAGTGTAAACAAAAAACAATTGCACTGCCTTTTCAACTGCACTAGATATCATCATTTGTCAGATTGTTACATGTTGTCCAGGACAGTGCCATGAAAAATTATATCATATACTTGCAAGGCAGCAGAAGTATATTTATGGAACTTTTGGACAAGTAACACCTGAACCTTCACATTGAATTAACCTCATTACACAATGTCTATCAAGCCTTGCACTGCAGAGTCACACTTGCACACGCACTCTGCCAACATCCACTGTAACCACATGGGACTGAGGTGCTGTTTTTCTGCAGAGAACAAGATACTGCACAAAAAGAGTTTTTGCACTTATAAACAGTCTTGGTTTTGAACTAGAGGTAGCATACAAGTGTGCTGGCCTGTGCAAAGTTGCATGGGAACAACCCTTAGTTGAAGCCTGTCTGAAAATCCAGTATGTCTTTTTTCAAAAAAGACAACATAATTTAAAACAGGAGAAAACAGAATAATAATGTACTTTATTGGAATAAGTAGGTCATCAAAAAATAAATGCGTCTATGTTTATTGGAACATTTAGTCCTCATAAATGGCTTAATGGATTTTTTTTCAGACTTACTGAAACATTATTCACCTCTGATCTTAGAAAGAGCTTGAGAAATTTCAGCCAAAAAGGTAATTGTTTCAGAAAGTTATAAACCACCAAAGATAGGGGTCTTACAATAAAAGTGCCGTCTCAACCGTACCCACAATAAATACAGCTAATGAATAAATGCAGTCTGGCAAGACCAAATAAAATTTGAAAAGTCTGATGTGGCCTGCGTAAAATGCAGAAAGGTAATCGAGTGAGTAAATGTCAAACGAAGTTTTGTTCTTTTTTTCTGAGGAACCCATTTCATCACCAAATTCAGTGAAGGACCTCAGGATCCCAAAGCAGGATGGCTACATTTTAACTGAAGAAAAACCTCTCCTTATCAGCAGCAGTTTTATCCAATGCCTACAAGCAATAATGATGCACCAAAGATACACATATTACTACTGTTACCTGCTCTGGTAATTTCTTATCGAAATGATGATGGGACTCAGACTCTACCTTCTTTCTCCTCCAAAACGTCCAGTGCTCAAACAAGACCAATCTACCCATTCAAGCAACCAGCTTTTGCTTTCCCAGCGACAACTCCTTGTGCCTCAACCTTATAACTCAATTCCTGACTAAGTCATCGTGGGATATATTTACACATCTGTAGTACTAGTATCTGTAGACATCATATTCTTGAGCCTGGGACTGAATAATCAACAGAATGCACATTCGATAGGCGTCAAACAGAAAGATCGGGAAGGTTGTAATTACCTGGCTTGAGCATGTAAGAAGGCAGCTTTTGGAGGGTATATGTTTGCTGTAAGATACTCAGAAATATTTCTGGATGATAAAGGCTGCCCAGCCATCCCTCCTAGATTGAGAGGTGCTACTTTCAAATAACTTAACTCTGTTATTTCATATTTAAACTTTTCATCTAGGACAGAGTCACAAGTCTCTGCTTGTATCCAAACAGATGCAGTCTCAAAAGCCTTTTACCGTAAGGGTAGAATCATTTTAAATTGGATTCAGATTCCCATTGTAAACAACCAGAAGGTGCCTGTTCTCTAGTGCCATCAAGACACTGCTAACATTTACCTCTAACAATTGCTCTTGAAAAATACAGCATAATGCAGGAATCTTAGGAGAAGAACTAATCTTCAGTTCATTCTATGAAGGCAGAAATAGGACAGGAAAAGCTTCAAAACTACTACTGATTCTGCCTTGAAATCTAACCACATCCACACTTTAGCAAAATCTTTTTGGTTCAGCTGTATAGTGCAACACTTTAACCGAAATATAGCTGCCCGTGTCCTAAGGAGCTGATCAAGGAGGTTTTGGCAAATGACAAATATGTTGTTTCTTCCTCAACTGCCTAGATTCCACAGAATTTTCCACCAAAATAAAAAAAAATAAAAAAAAATAAAGAAAATCAAACAAATTCCCAATTGCAAGGAACTAAAATAAGTTGTTTAACTTGTGAAATTGTAGGTGAAACTAAATCAGAGCTCACTTTCACAGTTCATATTTATGATACGTAGTTAGTGAAGTCAAGGGGAGATTTGAGTGAAGAACAGAAGGGAAGATCACATCACCAGATCCTCGTCCCATCTCAGTCTTAACAACAAAGATACTGTTAAGCACACTGGAGCATCAATTCTTTACACATTCTGCTAAATTTAGTATGTTACACAAAAGGAAAGGAAGCAAATAATAAAATAATCACAACTTCCGAAATGACTTACAAACAGTGCCACAGTTATTCAAACATTGAACCAATAAAGCTTTAGTTCTGTCAAAGTCCTCCTCAAATTCTACATCCAAACAGTTTTTTGCAGGTGTTTTGCTAACATCCTACAGACTTCTCATATAATTCATTCCACCATACACTATTACAGACTATCACTCTCACCTTTTTTCCAGGAAAACATTTATTTGGAGTTGCAAGAGGACTGGACTAATTCTGTGAATCAAAGTCTAGGAAGAATCATAATTCAATGCCTGTGCTGTGACCACACTTTTCCAATTAAAAGGTTTCCAAACCTTTTTTTAGTTATTATTTATAGGGGTGCTGAATTGCCCATAATCTGACTCAAGGCACACTGAACTCACTGGGAGTTTCTCTACCAACTCCAATGGGTATTCATCTGGTCCTTCCAGAAAATATCTTAAATAAAAAGATACCTATTAAACTATGATACATTTGTTACCGCAACTTTTATGCACTTCTTACAGCATGCCATCTAAAGCACTCCCCAAACACATCCCCAATTATAAATTTTCCCAAATTCTTATAAAATGTCAGGTGTGTTGAACTCCACCATGTGTAACATAAATAGTTCTATTGCAATTTGGCACTGCTGCTTGGCTGAAGAAGCTCTGTACTATTTGCTTGATTCACTAGAATAAGGATATCTGAGGCTCTGCAATTTGTAGATTCAGGTTTGTCTCAGGTTTTTCTTTCTTTCAGATATTTCATGATTCAAAACCCCGAAAGAATGAGACCTGTAACTAGGAGTGACATTTCTTTTGAATTCACTTTAAGCTCTTACTTAAACGACTTATTGCAAACAATGGGCTGGATATTTTGCTCATATAATTTAACACGGTTCAACTAAGATCAGAATAATCATTCTGATTTACAACACCTAAAAATGTGGCCAGCCATTCTTTCTGCTTTTCAAGCAGCTTGATATTTTATCATTTCCTTCACGTTTGATACTTAGAGCCATCTTTGCTCTCTCAATGCCACTAAATGTACAATCTAGAAGCACGTAACAGTCAAAACATAATATAAAGGAGAGCAGCAGTCACTAGCTTTTCTCTATGCCTGGACTGGTGATGTAGATTTCTTCTTCCGAGAGGCTGTTTATCAAGCTAAGCTATTCTTACTGTTGAATGGTTGAAGTACACATTACAACTGATTTGTATGTTCAGTATTTCAGTGCAAACATGATGCCCAACAAGCCTGCCATTCTTCAACTCCATTTCAACCCTGCTTAGCAAACACAGCGTAAAGACTATGTGTGTGGTGGTGTGACTTTTTGTGCAAGCTTTTCTCTGTCCTTTAAGAAGGCAAATGAAATTTCATATTTTTCTAGTTCCCTCTTAATTATTCCCTCTTCTCAATACTTGTGTTCTATCTTCTCCCTTGGTAGTTTCTAGAGTCAGTTCTTAATGTGCCAGGCTTCTTCAGTACCTTCACGACGACCGGGGAAATCTCCCTCTCTTACTACAGCTTAATTCCTCCTTCCTGCTCAGATTAAAGCTGCTGAAAGGGCTATTTATTTCGATTTCAAAGCAGTAGACTCAGGTTATATCACACCTCCGTCTTCACATAGGAGAAGACTACATACTATGTAAAACTCCTCTGGCAGGTTAGTTGTGAAGTTTAAGGAGTGGTATCAAAGATCTTCAGAGGAACTGCTACAATCAAATGTAACAGTTGTCAGCAACTAAAATTTTTAAAACCATCAATTTTCAATGGAACCTAAGTGCCCTAACCTGCTAAGGAACTTTCAGAAATACCTTCTGGCAATCACTGACATTTTTAAACACCTTAATGCTTTTGATAATCTGGCATCCAACCATTAGATCCCTCCATTTTAGAGTCTCTGTAAGTGGAAAGAGAAAATGGACAACAGCATACACTTCTACCAAATGCAGCATGAAAAACATTACTACATGGCTGACGTTTGCATCTCATCCTGAATATCGAGGTATGATCAAGAGAGGCTACCCTGTCCAATGTGCAGCCATCTCCTACGTGGTTCTAAGTAGCTGATAATATATGCATGCTACACCCTCTTTCCTGCAAGTTACTGCAATCTATTTTGTTTCTGTACAAAGCCAGGATGAACTCCAGACAAATTACTTGCCCTGGGCAAAATCTGTATTCCCTTCAAGGTTTCAGAGGGTATGTTGATTTACTTTTAAAGCATTTGTTCCAGTTTCAAAATATAGCAAATCTGAGAATTACGAAATGTCCCTAGCCATTCGGATGTCTGTTTATCACCAGCAATGAGGACAGCAGGCCATTCTGAAGCCCTGTTTTATAAAAAATCACTCTTCAAAAACTCTTCTTCTTTAGCAAATAATGTTTAGGATTTCACAGGATCCAATAATTTCTGTGAAAAACATAATACGGGACAAGCATAAGAACACAGATCAGGTCTGATAAGCAAATGGTTAAAAACACAGCTCGAAGACTGCTGCTCTCCACCATAATTTGATTTCCCTCTACAAAGCACTGGCATAAAGCTCTTCTCTTACAGAGGGCTAAATCCTAGTTATTCCTGAAGCATTATTAGAGTGAAGCAGGGAAGCTTTCTCCTCTGAACCTCAGTGATTTATCTGACCAGATCAGGTAAAAGCATTGTCATTAGCTCTTGTTCAGCTCCCAAGGCCTGGGGAGAGTGTGCCCACCGGCACTTCATGACTCCCGATAGGGATGACTGGCTGTTTAATGGCAATGCCAGCCTCTTCCTCTTCCCCCATTCCTGCTGGCATCCTGAGGCAAGCATCTGGGAGCCACTTCCCGAAGCAGGTGCAAGGATGCAGAGTGAGTGTGGTCTCTCCCCACGAGCCTGCTAGAAGCAGGCAGAAAAGCCTTGAAATCCCTCCAGTTACCCTCCCAGGGGAGAAGGAGAATTTCGCCAAGTGCACTTAAGACCTAAATTGTTGCAAAAAGAAGACGCACACTCTTGTTAAAATCTGTCTGTAACACTCCCGCCCATCCTCCCCTTACCATGGACCGATCTGGATTTCTAAAGAGTATAATTATGTCTTGCACAATGATTATGAGCTTTGGGAGCTCTCAGAGAAAATTTCCTCACTGCACATGTGGCCATTGGCTGACATACCAAACACATATCACTCCATTTTTTATTTATTTTTTTAACACTGCATTTTGCTGGGAGAGAGGCCAAAGAGAGGGCAGAGACATCCAAACTCAGGGCCCCGCTCTGCACTGTGCTCGTAGGTGCTGAAGGCCAAAGGGAAAAGCTGTAGCATTGTTTGCTAACACTCTCAGCCCTCTCTCTTCCTTCCTACCATCACCAGCAGGACAGCTCATCTACCTGTCCATCACCGACAGACTCTTTTCCATACTATTCACACATTTTTGACTTGCCCCTCATTAAAAATATGTAACTTTTTAATTGAAAGGTATACAAAATAGATTCTGTCTGCCCTAAAGTAGATATCCAGGATTCGTTGTATGCTCATGCAATGATGTTAGGGTTAACAATCACTGTCAAGCTACCAGAGACCTTAAAAAAACACTGGCTGGCAACATGTTAACAGCAAAAAATATTCCAATACACTAACCTCCTTCCTAAATGGATCACTGATGGGCTGGAATCAACTTCATCAATGGGAGATGCCCTGTACTGTGTACAATTAATATATTTATAAAAACATCTTTCCCGGATGAGACAACACATTGTCCATTTGTGTGAAAATGGCACCACTATACAACACAAATGGTACTGCCAGCAGAGAATAAAAGAGATTATTTTACCTGCATGCTGTGAAAATTTCAAGGCACCTGCACTTGGTGAAATGAGAAAGCATGTAAGAATAGCATCAGTCAGCTTGTATGCCTGAGGGTAATGGACATCATCCTTTTCCTCATCCAAGTCACCATCTTTTCCATTTCCAAAGGGCCTCCAAAGATGAAAATGAACTTGACAATCATTCTGCAAGGCAAACTGATCCTGATTCTTCTAGTCACTTTGTAATTCACTGCAGATGGTGAGAGTGAGATGTTTACTGGTTGGCAGGTAATGAGCCTCGTTGTAGATAATAGTGATGGACGGGTAATCTTGCCTGCTGACAAGGAGGCAACTGAACATGGGCACATGGCACTCATCCATGACTTCATGTAAAAGGATAGTGGTGACAACGTACACAGGTTATAAACTACCCTCCTCTGTTAATGTCAGCATGCAGCTACACTTAAGTCTTTCTAGTTCACATTTAAGCAGAGTTGAATTGATCCTGATTGCCCATGAAAGTAGAACAGTCTGATTTGTGACCTAATGTTTACTGTTCTATAAGAAGAAACTTGATCTGTTTAAACATCTAGATATTCCCTCTTCCCAGGTAATGCCATTCATCACAGCTGTCAGTACTTCTCTAAAAGAGAAATGACCCTCAGGCATAGGATAAAACTCTATGGAGGAACTACGTATACTATTGCCAAAAGAAGAAATAGCTTCTTTTTTTTCACTGAGCTTGTGTACACATTGTAAAAGGCTTACATACGCTGAATTTTAAGTCAGTATGTCCATTCCTCTCCCCACTCCTACACCAAGGAACTTATATTAGAGACTTACACACAGTATTGATTTTATTTATCTCAAATATAGGGGTAGCAGATTTGGACAAGCCCAACTATTTGATGAGATATACTTAAGCAGCTGGTTCTGAGGCAAAATTAGAATAATTCATAAATGCAAGAGAAGAAAACAAAAAAAACCCTAACTCCATTTCTCCTCTCCTCATTAACTTTATGAAATGAAAATACAGAAATCACATGCTCAACAAAATACCATGAATGTCTTTTGTTTTTTCAGGATATACACCTCTTGAGGAAGGAGGCACAGCTAACAATCCTACAATATGCATTTAAAATATATATTCATTCATGCACATGTGTGTGTATGTACATACACATCTGTATCTATATACACATTCATACACACACTTCTAGGTAACATGGATATTCCACTTCTGGGCAACATGGGTATTCTTTGTGCACACCTACCACATCCCACAGCTAGAAAACAATTGACTTTAGTTTTGCTATTTTGAAACAAATATCCTTTCCCTCCTTCCCTAGCGAAATCTGATCATTTGTAGTGCACTCGGGCTTCAAAACTTGATAAGCGATCCTAGTGCTATGAAAGTTTCATCCAAAACCTGTCTCTTCATAGATTCACTCTAGATATCCTTTCTACTTTAAAGACTCATGTGATCATCGCTTTGATCCTTTCTCCCTCAGCTCTATTAGGGGCACCATCTCTTCAGGGCTTGCAGCTTATAAAAAGACCACCATATTTTTGATATGCCTTTGATGTTATCTTCCAAAGTATCTTTGATTTTTAAGTTCTGTTCAACTCTTTCACCATTAACCTTGGTTTCACTTAGGAATTAATAGATTTACTGTTTTCTTGAAGGCTAATTTAGAAATTCTGCTTTCTCTGTCACTGTTTTTGCCTTCTTGGTTGGAAAGGCAGGTGAAACTGTAAAAAAAGCTGACCAGTGTTTGAAAAAATGAAACCACAGATATGCTAATACCTTTCTTGAGTTTTCAAGCTTATTGCACAATTCTCTTACTGAAATCATTAAACTGTCAGCAAATGAAATGGTTCTGCATGACGATAAAGAACCACACAGACCTTTCACTAGGCCACTAGTGACTGAAGGTAGTTACTAATAGTGGCTCCTCAGCAGGACTGTCATCTCAGGCCTGTGCTAGAAGACAAATCTCCCCCAAATAAGACAGACATCTGCATTCCCCCCCTTTTGCCACTCAGCAAAGAGTCTGCAGCTGAAAAGGTCAAAGAAACAACACTGTTTGAATATAAACTAAACACAGAGCAGCAAAAAACTTGCTCAAGAGGAGAAACTGGCACCGTGTCTCAAGACTCTTTTAGAACATATTTTCAATTTCTAGCTTATGGTATTTGAGATTTATTCTCTCCCCCCACTTAGGCACCACTAAGTGTGACTGAAGATTTGATGAAAGTTTCATCACAGTATGCCTTTCCTTAAAATTAAAACTATCCTGCTTTCCTCCCACTATATTCTTTCTACTTCTTGTCCTTCAGAGGAAGAATTTGGAGGACCATATCCGCCCTCCTCACTTAAATGAAACCCCTACTAATGGAGATGATGAAACTTGTGATGTCCCTGCAGTAACTGGCACGTGTATGTGCCATCCTTCTCAGTACCTGCATGGGGTCATCACTTCATAGAATGGTAAGGTTGGAAGGGACTGCTGGAGGTCATCTAGTCCAACCCTCAGCATAGCCTGTATGGGGACCGAACCCACAACCTTGGCATTAGCAGCACCACGCTCTAACCAACTGAGCTAAACCTGCCACTTTGGCTAAGGCACCACCAGCACAACTTCAGGATTCCTTCCCAAGAGCATTTGTAGTATTACTACCTTTATCATTCAGGCTTAACACTCTAATAGCTTATCCTTGGGACACTTGGAGCTTCTGATGAGATACCACAACAAGAAAATCCAAATCTGGACCATCAGAGATGTCTGTCTTTCCACTGGACATTTCCAACACTCATCACACTCTGTACCTATAACATCTCTGGGAGAAAATCACAGGCTGGGATGAACTGTTTACAGCACTTCTCACCCTCCACCATTTGAATGTATGGTTTAACATCCCAGCTTCATAGTTTCATCTGCGGCTCTCTGCATAGCCTTATGGCCGGCACGATTCCCACTGCATCATGCCTTTCCCAGAATCTTAGCCCTGCTGGAAAGCATTCAGCATCGAGAGGACCCGTCTTTATGCTGATAACACTAAAATATAAAATAATGCCAACAGCTGGTGCTACAAATGGCTTTTAAAAACGATGTTCATTCACTAAAATTCCTCTTGCTACTTTTGACATGAAACACGCAGTCTCTAATTATTCTGATCAAGACGGTGAAATACAAAAACAAACTTTAATTGTGTTTAACAGATATTTAATCAGGACTCACTGAACTACAGATTAAAGCTGAAATTCATAAACCATAATTACCCAATTGTCGCAAGCTTTTTGGTCCACATTCTGCTTCCGTCTGGGCGTCTGGCACTTTGCCCCGAATTTCTTTTAGTGTCTTCTCAGTTTCATTGCTGTTCATGTTTTCCAGCAGAGATTTAGCACAGATTATAAAATATCTGTTCTTGGCAACTTTATTAGTTGTTTTTTCTTACAAAAATTATATCCCACCTATTCCCACCCTGGGGCTGACTGAACAGGCATACACTGCAGGTTATTTCTTGATACAAGCTACCTTCATCCTGCCACAATGCGTGGTATTTACCTTCTCCACCCAGGTTCAAATTCCCTGACCACTGCTGTAGTACCAGAGCACCGTCCAAGTGCTACTTTAAGTATTCCTTCTATGTATCTGCCTGGAATTGTTTCTTCTCCTCTCCCTTCTCCAGAGGTAGAAGCCAGTGCTGTACGGTTTCTTCTTTCCGTAAGAGTTTTTAATGTGCTTGATGCATGTATTTGATGTATTTATATTTAAGATTTGATGAAAGAAATACACTTCTCATGGAAAGAAGAGAGTGGTGAGGTGTGTGCTAGCCATCAGTTCATGAGGGTATTGGGTGCACAGGCTCACACTGCCTCCTAAGAAAATATTATCACCTTCTCCATAGATTCTCCTTTAATGAGGAGAGCCTGGTTGTACCAGAACACCACAGCTGTTGACAGCATTTTTCATGGACCTCCGTGTGCCGTAGATGCTGTTCATGTGGGTACTCTGAAGGCAAGAATTTAACATGTGTTTCTTCAGTGATCTGTGCTCCTGAGCACACACAATTGAGTGTTCTCAACTAGGCAAAGTTTTCTGAGTCCTTAAGTTTTCATGCCTAGCTACACTGTATTGTTCTACTCCAGCAGAAAAGGCATGAATCTCTAAGGTGGAATTATTGCCTATTCAGATGCAATAGATAGATACACTTAGCTTACTTGAAAGGTTAGGAAACAATACTCAAAGATTCTTTACGAGAACTTAACCTTCTGCTCTGCAAATACATGTAAACTATGGATCAAGCTCCTTTGCTGCAACATACCTTTTTTATTTTTATTGGGAACTTCCAGAATTTAGGAAGGCATAAGTGGAGGAGTTGCTGTTCATACATTTCAATGTGAATGGGCAGTCAGCAGATAAAACTAGGAATTATGGAAGCTTTCATTTGCTGCTGTTGTACAGCATCAGAGGTAGGTTCTGCACAAAGATAATGCTGTACTTGTTAGAAACTGATGGAGTTGCATCTTAGTTACTTATTTGCATAAACTATCTTCTTTCCACAAAGCTGCTCACACTGCCTTAAAGATCTATGACTCTTCAACTCCTTGTTAGAAGAAAAGTCCCTGAAAAAAATCCTTCAAAATCTCCACTGTAGAGCTTCCCTCATCAAGAATCTTTCTTAGGACTTTGCAAGGGAAGGTTATGATGTGGCTTTTAAGAAACAGGAAAAGCAGCAAACTACAAGTCAAGCTGGCAAACACCAAAGATACTTTACTCTGCCAGAACAGTGAAGCAGGTTCCCATGCTGGCACCAAGCCAGCACAGCCAGCTCATTCAGCTGTGGGGAAATATAAAACTCCTGTTGACAGGTTCAGTCTTAATTCTGCTTAAAAATTGGGGGTATGAGGGGAAATTGTAGAAAAGATGATATTGTGGAAGCAGGAGATCTCAACCCTCTGTTGAAAAGTTCAGGTGAAGACTCTTCCATGGGATGCAAGAAAAGAGGGTGCTTGATAAAAAATGGGATAGCTTTCCATGTAATTTGCTATTCCTTTTGCTCTTAGGGGTAGGAGTGCTTTTGAAGAACTGCAAGTCTGGGCGAAGATATATGGAACCATATAGTTATGTCAGAGACATTTATCTATCACAGTCATTCATAAAGTTCAATTATTTCACTTCGTTGCCCTGATAAGACCTACAAGAACACAAGCCAAACCTTCACCCATTTTCCACGGATCTGTTCTCAATTAAGATGCAAAATATACCTGGATTTTTTCTACATCTTTCAGACTTTTTCATTATCAAAACCAGCGCTTTATACATTTATTTTTATCACCGTCATTTTGTCCGAAGTCCACATATGCACATCTTTTGAAGAGCTAAACAGTTTCACTCCCACTGAATCAGTCATATATCCTTTTCATAAGCTCCTTTAGAGCAAGCCTTAAATGAGCAACAGCGTGCCACCTTAGCAGTCGTTGACACCTATGTATCAAACTGCTTATTCTTTTTTTCTTTCTGAAATGTCTTCAGAGCCTTCATGACTTGACTAACTTGAATGCCTCTGCGAGAACCCATGTCTCACATTTCATAGCAGTCAGATACTAGATAGGGAAGATAAAGACAGAAGGGTAAATTTGCTGTTTCTTCTTTTTTTCGTTTCTCTTCCTACATAACAGAGATCTGGTTCTTTTTGTCAGCCATACAGCCTGAAGTCCAGTCACTATTAGGTCATTGTACCTCATGGAGAAGTCTGATGAGAACATCACGTTATAGGGTGGCTGATGGCTTGCAATACACAGCCTGATTTTTCACCAACAAATTGCTTTATAGTTTGGCACCACTGTTCATCCAAGGGTTTCAACCTCCGTATTTAAACAGTGATAACAAAATTGCTGTACAGTGTTAGTATCATTCTTCATTCAGACTGTCCCTCTGAAAACAACCAACAGCCTTTGAGATGCAAAATGTATTGTTTTAATGTAGTAAAGGTCCCCACTCACTGCATTGCTAAATCTATTTAGCAGATTCTTCTTGGTATAATCTGTCCCTTGACTGGAGGAAGCTCAGTGATTTTAAGTGTTTTAAGCTAATGATAATGGTTAATGCTGAGAACAGATGTACCTGGCTGTGGTGTGATCTATTCTATTAGCCTGTTACGAGCTGTGTATTCATATTGACTTAGCATTTTATGTCTATTTTCAAGGTGTGATGGCTGCATGGGGTGTAGTCTGTTTTTTCCCCTGACATGTGATGTATCATCATGTGCGTATTTTTTTGAAACATAGTGACTGCACAGAGACAGAGAAAGAGAGAGAATGAGAACATCTGCATGTTTGCTGTCACATGCCTGCTAAGATTTCATGTGTCTAATCCTGCTATCCGCTGGCAAGATTAAGGGAAGCAGAGGTATATTCCCACATACACTCTAGAATATACCCCAGGAATGGTTGCACAGATTAGCTGTGCAGGCAGAGTTTGATGATTATGCTAGGTACTGTTAAAGTTTGTTTTCTCTGGTGTGAAGGCTGCTTTGGACATTGTGCATGAGTGAATTCATTGCAATTGGTGCCTGCACTGGTAACATGCTCACTGAAAGCTGTTTTACCATTCTTCTCTACCTATAACACAACAGAATAAAACTCTTTAATCATGTCAGTAAATGGTGCTTCACTTGCCTTCAGTACAATGAAGTGAAATTTCCACTGAGAATTATTTTCCTGATCATATTGCAGACTAGGTGCTGCCATTCACCAACATCTGCTACTGCCAGCCTCTAGGGAGAAAAGATTGTTTGGGCTATGCTGCAGCAGAGGTCGTGCATCTTCAGGCCTCAGTCCTGCAACACATGAGCAAGTATTTCCTTCTTATGTGGAATATCCCACTGACCATCTGCAGCAGCAGTTACAGAACTGAGCTCTTGCAGAACAAATGCAATCTTTGGCATGTCCGTGTTATCACAGAGGATATGCTTACTGCAAAAAAATGCTGACTCCTTAAACAACTCCAATGGGTGCAACCATTTCCCAGCAAGAATTGTGAAAGCACATGCAAATGAAAAACCATGCAGAGCCCTACCAGAGCCACTACATCCATCCTGATACATGCACAGAACTCATACAGGAAGATCCAACAAGGTTAAAATCCAAGACCAATTAAACAACTAAAATATGGACAAGCTGGGAGATAGGTGAACACAAGAGATGACAGCAGATCTCAGCAGAGACATCTAAATTACTATCCTCATCCGCAAAGATTAACTGAAAGCATCAGTGCAGCTCACATAACATCACTCTGATCACCATACCATCAATTCAATTTCTAAACCATATTTTGAGCTTACAACTCAGTTCTGATGTTACAGGGCAGTGCAGTGATGTGCTGCAATGCTAGAAACCATACCATAAAAGGTTAAATCCAGGAAATACTTTCTCAGTCATGGTTTGGCTATTTTGACTAAAGCAGAGCCCAATAAATGAAGGGCAYCATAGGCACCATAGCTAGCTGATAAACATTCTCTTCACTCCTTAAACCATCTTCTGAAGCTGGAATTTCCCTGTTTTTGTAGTTGATACAGCCATTTCTCTCCTATAATTTACCTTCTAGCTAATACAGCTCATTTTTTTAGCTAGGGAAGAAACTATGCTTGTTAGAAATCATGCTTGGTGGAATCAGGCATTCCTTAAAAAAAAATGGTTTAAGCGGCAGTAATCTGGAATCTTAAACATCATTAAGTCTTAAGGGACATGCAACTGTATCAACTATACTTGGATCAAGTATATATCAAGACAGTGCTCTCTAAACAGCAAGTAACAACTGTAGCAAGAAGTATAATCTGAAAATTGTGAATTTCATGACCATAACACACTAGCCCATGAGAATAGCTGGACTCCAAAATGATTTAGGATTTATGCATATATTGAGCGTATTATCAGTTACAGTGTCCCATCAAAAGAAAAAAAAAAAACAGGCAAGTTCCTTTCAAGTTCCTAATATAAATCAACCACTTGGCTCATTCCGGTATGGATCATTGCTGAGCTTCTTGGTCTTCTCTCTGAAGCACGTATCATAAACCGTTGCAAAAGACAGGGTGCAAGACGAGGCGAGGTGCACCCAAGGGGAGCACCAGGCCCCAGTATGAGCAGCACCATGAGCTGCTCTCCCAGCTGCACCCACTACCACAGTGTCGGCTGCCTTCCCCCCTGCGACAGCTCCTGCCACACGGGTGGCCGGAGGTGTTTTGTCGAGAAGAGCGGCACCTGGAAGCAGTGGGGCAAGAGCGGGACAAGGAGGACAAGGGGCTGCGCTGAGAGGAGCAGAATAACGAAAGGCCTCGGGGCAAAAGCCCAAGGTACACGAAGGCCCCTGCTGCACCTCCCTGCAGGGAATCGCCACAAGAACTGAGTTTCACCAGCGCGCAAATGCACAGAACTGAGGCTCTTTTATCACGCTAGTACCCACAGTCTACCAGGGAAGGGTGGCAGGTACAAAGCCCAAGGAGAGTGACAGGGAGATATGAAACAGGTGACTTCTGCTCCAAAATCCCTACTGTGAGGGAGTGCAGGGCCAGTATTTCCTTCCTTTTTATTTTTTAAAATTATCAGAAATGATTTCTCATTGTTAGGTATCAAGGCAAAAATTGGTCTTACCGTGAGAGACAGGGAAAATGGCAAAGCTGCCATCACAGCAGGATCAGCTGCCCCCTGAGTAATGATCTGGTCACAAATGACAAAAAAGCACTGCACGGCAGATACAGTGTGCCATGGCTTGCAAGACAGGTGAAAGTCTGACTTTCCCCCCCCTTTTTATAAGTGCTATCTACTGCATCACTGGTAACTCATGGAAAAGAAGTCAACCGTGGAGAATAGAAGCCCAGGAAGGGCAGCCAGGGATAAAATGCCACAGTGCTACACCTAGGGTGTAGGATGGGGAGGATGATGTTATTTCACTAAACAAGCAGTAATTGCCTCTGTAACCAGAAAGGAAATGGGAAAATGGCAAAACCCGATTTTGATGTGATGCAGAGGGGAAAGTATTAATTATAATCTAGTAACAATCCTTCCTCTTAGTAATCTTTACAAACTGACCAAAGATATTAATTGTAACCTGCTTATCAAACATATACTTCTGAAGCACCTTTGCCTAGGGCAGGGGGAAAACCTTCGTTACTAAAAACAACCTCAGCCAATGCCTTCAGGTTTTGGTGTGAATCCAGTACCTACAACAGTAACCTTTCAACCGAAGGCAGCAAGGACTTCTCCCGGTAGAGCTACAGGATCAGGCCACATGTTCCCAGTAAGGGCTGGCCTACTTCCTCCGCTCCCCAGTCTTATTATTCCCGAAAGAGACAACGAAAATACAAGATTGTTGGGATTTCTATAAGAAGATTTGGCAGGTTTTTCATATTTATTTAGAYTGTAAGATATAATTTGAATTTGGGGCTTGCCTCTCTCCTTCTTTCACTGAGAAGAAGAATGAGTTATTTGTTCTCTGAATAAGTATTTGTTATTAGTGGATCAGACATGGATAAGGTATATTATTACAACCATGTTTGTTAGGTATGATTTACATTGTTTGCTTGCATATCATCTTAGGCTGTCTTTAATTTTGTTATACTTTAGGGGTTTTTTGTTTGGTTTTATGCATTTAGTCACAGTTGGTTGTGTTTTGAACTTTGAAAAAAATTAATACAAAGGAAATTAAAAAAAGAAAAAGAAAATATTTTCAAAATGATGTGGAAATCAAATCTATCCCTCAGTAATTTGATTTGTAGGAAATGGAGAGCAAAGCATTACAAAGCATTACAAACAGAATGCCTTGAAGTGCATCATAATTACTTACATGTGCAAATACATTGTCTAGGTTTAGAGATCCAGTTAATAATAATAGTAATAATAATTCTGTGCCCTTACCCAGGGTCTTTCATGCAAGATTCTCAAGGTTTTCGTTAGCAATCATTAAGTAACGCTGGGGTACCTGGGAGTCCTCTGCTGCTTGCAAAGATGGAGCAAAAGCTCTCCGAGGTTAAGGACACATTCTGATTTGCCATCAAGGCAGGGAGAGAACTGCAGAATGATGTGCTCTGACTCCAGACAGATCACAGCTGTAGAAGTTTGGAGCTGATCCTGGGTTTCAGCAATTCCACAGTCTCGTAAGAATGCACCAGTGCAACAAATGTGCAGGTTGCCTGTTCTGTTCCACAAAGTTTAAAGACTGAGAGAGGATATAAATCAAATCTATGACTAACCTTGGTACAACTCCAATATATATGAAAATATACCAATATTTTGCATCAAAGCACATAGACTGACTGATTTGCCTAGTTTGGAACTCTTAATATTAACAACTCTCAGCTGAGGCTCAAGAAATGGTTATCAGACCATGGAAATCTGGGTTGAATGCTGACAAAATCTGGAAAAATAGTACCCTCTTAAAATCAGTTATTTCACAAAATCAAAAAGGCCAATTTCACGCTTTTAGATTACTTTCACTTTGATCTCTTAAGCTTTAAGAACCTGAAAAATAACAAACATAACAAAACTCATAGAATGTCCATGTTACCCAAAAGGTTTTCCGCAATTCCTAGTAGGGAAAAAATGCTTGGTTTTATACCATTCCACTGTTTCCTTCCATGCCACTTTCTAACTTCACAACCGTGTTCCCTTCTCTCCCAATGCCAAAAGAAGACCCTGTGTTTCGGCATTCCAGATCCTTTGCTCCTTGCTAGCCAAAATCCCACCTCTAATTCACTAGAATATATATTTGCATGTCTCACCATTTGACGAAAACCCAAGACTGATGAATTGTTTTTGCTGTTTCATTTAGCCATGCARTAACGCTAATGCTTAAAGTACTACCTGCTGAAACAGTAGTAAGCGTTGCAGTTACTGTCCCAGGTAGGTATACAACTGCCAGTTCTAAGGATTTGATACAAACACGTGCCATTTTTGTTTAGTCTACATTTTTGTGCTATGTTGTTGAGACAAGAAAACATTTCTCTATACATTCCCATYACCTGTTCTGCTTTACCCTAATAAAAACACTGGTTATTATTTATTTGTCTGGCTGACTGACAAAGCTAGGCATCACGGCATCATTGCGGTGTCACATACTTCAACACTCCAATCTTTCAGAACTTGTAAAGCAATCTCGTACGGTGCTTTGTGGGCTGCGAGATCACCCTGACAAACTGTGATAATGTTGGCAATCTCCAAATGGGTGTTCATTTGCAATCTTACTCCACAGGAATTGCTACATTTCCAAGTTTGAGGGCTTGACATAATCTGTCTTCCCAAAGCTATTGGGGTTTGTCAGAAGACTGTCTGCGACCCAGAGATTTTATGGGGTTAATATCTATCCMCAGTGTAACTTCACTGTAAGGAGTGGAATTATTTAAGAGTATGACTTTGCCTATCTATTTGATTTCTTTCTCTTTATTTAAAATACTCTTTGCTTTTATTTTTTTTAAGTGCAAACAACACTTGGTAATAACATCTTAGACAGGTAGGTGAGACTGTTCCTTAAATCATGACCACTTTCTTACAGTTCACACTAAACTCCCTCCTCTACTCATTGCACTTAGCAACTGCGAAACAATATAAATGTCAGGTCAAGCTACAAAGCTATTGCCATCATCTCTTCCTTTCTGCATGCTTCCAGTACTGGCAGTCTCTGGGCTGCAGTCCACAGGATATCCAGAATTATGGCCCAGATTGAGGGAGGGGTAGAAAAACGATGGTATTCTGCCAAGTATGTTAGAACCTGAACTTGATCCATTTTAAAATTAAAGCTGAGGACTGAGGGACAGCAGCACATTCTCTAAAATCCATCTAAAGAAAAGAAAATAACTTATCACCTCAAAAAAGTCAGAGTTAATGCAGACCTAAAATAAATAACTATTTTATATTTTGCCTCTAAACTTAAACTAAAAGAATATGCTGTCTTTAGGTAGAAATAAGATTTTTAAAATGCCATTAAGRCTGCTTAAACATCACAAGAAAACGTGAGACAGAGAGTCCGTCAGCCTTTATCATATTTACGAGGGCTGCAAAACTGCTAGTGAAGTCATTTAATTTTGAAGTTACTTAGGAGTCATTTGTAAAAGGCAGGGAACATAGAATGGAAATAGGAAACTATAAAAAGTGCATCCAGCATTTCAAAATACGTTCCATGCACAATAGCCTTTCCCTGCTATCATCCCCTTAGGCAAATTCTGCCAGCGCTGCAGCCGCTTGCTCGCAGTTAAGGCAAGATCCTCCTGCGCTGCTGCTCAGGACGCCAGGTGGCCCGCGGTGGCCTGCTAAGGGCTGACCCAAGAGCCCACGACACAGCACAGCCGTTCCACATCAGGGCAGTGGTTAAGCACGAGCTTAACTTTAAGCACTGGTTTAAATACTCTGCTGAACTCACACTAGGAAGTTTTGTTCCGTTCAGTACATTTTTATAAAGTAAGGTCCCTTCCTCGGTTTGATCTATAAAATCAAAATGGAAAATGTTACAAACTCACTGTAATTTGTGTTAGCCCCGCRTAAGCTATTTTCTGCATTTCAATCGCTATGGAAAAGGAAACTTAGTGTCACCCAGCTGCAATGCTCCTGAAAAATGCTTGAATCCAAAAAAACTCCAAATTCATATTTTTGGCCCTATATTACAGTGAACTTAGGCATTTTACTGACAGTCATGCCTTCTGCTTTCCCCAGGAGAGGTAACATTCCTCATCTCTCTTTAATCTTTCAGAAGAGCATGTGCCAACTTACAAGCACCAGGTAAACATTTTAATATGTGTATTATCTTACTGAAGCCATCAGGACATATAGATGCAGAAAGGTACGTGAAAGGGTACCATAAAAATCCATAAGCTTATATGGTTAAGCAGCATTACTAATACAAGCTTTGCAGATAGGATAGTCCTGAATACAGCAAAGAAAACAGTGCGTGCTTTTCCTTCATAGAACTCAGTTCTCGGGAGTTAATGTTTTTATTTTAGAACAAGCTGAGAATTGGTGTGTAGACTCGTGTATCAGTAATTATTTGACTCTTTTCTACATAAATCTATTTAAAAAAAAGATCAGCCAAAGGAAAGAACCCTGCCTCTCAGCTAGGGTTACTTCAGAAGCTTTTTGTTAACCATGGCTGAATTATAATAATGTCTCTCCTTTTTCATTTATGTTTTTTTGTTTTTTTAATACTGACCATAAAGTCACTACACACCCAAAGTTATCTGAAAAATAAAGAAAACAAATTATCTCTAGTAGATCACTATTTATAGAGGGAAAGAATGCAGAAACACATTAGATTTACCATGAACTAGGGGTTTCTTACCATGAYAGCAACTTTTAATGTAATTCATTTGTCATATAAATTATGTCCATGGGGAGGTCCCATAAAATTAATTAGGTCAGAGAGAGAGAAAGGAAAACAAATCAAAATCTTCTGAAAACTCCAGCAAATATAGGTTTTGAACACAGCAGTATCATTCTAAAGTTCTTTCCTCCTCCTCCTCCTCCTCTTCCTCTTCCTTCTCCACTTCTCTTGTTTCCAGCAGACCAACATCATCAGACTAAGAATCATTTTTGCTTATCGAGATAAAGGACATCTTGTAAGTTGAAATATACAATATTTCTGAAATTGAAAATTTGGCAAGCAGTCCTGTCTTTCAGAACTACAAAATCCCTGGAAGAATTCTGAAATATAATTTGTTTAAAACATTCATTGTGTCAATGCGGCTTTTAAGCACAAAGCTACAATTGCAAAATCTGGGCAAGTTGCATTCATCACACAACACAGAAGAGCAAAGGGAAGAGGGGCAGAAGAAAACAATACGAATTTCAGACAAATTTTAATACTGGCTAAAATCATCCCTTGTAAAACCTCCTAAAACGAGAACTCATAAACTTTGTCTGTACTTCAGTTTCTCTAGAGTTTATGCAAAAAGGAGTTTGCCCCTGTACTATAGTGGCTTCATTTAGTGAAAAAAAAAACAAGATTTAGCTTTTTTCACTTTTCTCAGCACAGCTCACTGAATTGGAAGTGTTGATCTGTATGTACAAAATCCAGCACATTTTCCCCTCTATACACAGGACCAAATTTTGCTATTACTGATGCCTGTGCAACCTTCCATTGTGGACAAGAGTAATAAGGGTGGAATAAGAAGACAACAAAATCCAGGGGAATAACTGACTCCATGGTGCTTGATCATTAACAGCATTAACAGCCTGTGCACTAATGGATAACTCCACAGTGCAAATTTCATCTCAGTCATGTGAGGGCATGAGATCACATTTCTGCCAGTACTTGCATGTGTTAATATGTCAGCAGTGGGGAACAGAAGATACTAGATAAGGTATAAAGTTTGCTGGTGCACAATTAACACATCAAATTATTWAAAAAAAAAGATTCAGAAGAAAGAATTTATAATGGATCCATGCTTTGTGTTTTGAGGTGACAGAGTTCTCAGTCTGGTAGTAAGTTCCTGAAATTTTACTATGTTGTCAAAACACAGCCTGAGGGGACAATCTGACTTACAGGATCTTTACAATTGGTGATGAAAGAACCCTGCTTGCCTTTTTGATCTCAACTTTGACTTAAGATAGGGCAAGAGAGAATAGAGTATCTTTAAGTTTATGCTGGGAGTTCAGAGTGTTCCGTGTCAGAATAGAATTAGATTTTACGCTATGAAATTCTCACATGCAGGTCACCGATGGTTAGAATCTACAGCACTGGATTTTGGGGATATACTTCACACCCCTCATTGTTATTGCTACTAAATATATGGATTGCAGTCATGGATGTTGTGTCATTATAGCATCTGTAACAGAAATCTTTAGGAAAAAATAAGTGCATCTTACCAGTCCTTAGTACGTCTTACTCAGCCTTGGAAAGGCTTCAGAGTGCAGTAACCACATATTAACTGGACAGTGCATGGACAGCCAAAGGCAGCGCAGTTACTATGCAGCTCTTACTGTTCTCTTACTGTTCCTTGTCATGTTGTTTCAAAACTCATTTTGTGTTTTAACCAGCCATATATATATATGAAAGCATTGCACAACACTGGACAATGCTACAGATCTACAGGAAATAACTGTTTCACAAACATGAAGCAGTCTGCACAAATATAAATAGCATGTCCCAAATCTGTTCTAAATTATGCTTATGCAAATCCATGTAAGTCAACTAGTACTAGTAACAGAGCATAACGGACAAGAGCATTTAAGAACATAAAATACAATTCTACTGTACTACTACTTATGGGCCAAAGCCTGCCAGCTTGCCATCACCTATCTCCTACCTTCCTAGCACGGCTTTACAGGAAATATGAGAGGGAAGAGCATCTGGGATTTCTAGTTGTATTTGTGTGCTGGAAGACACATGCTTATGAACATATGGACTTAAATGTGTCAGCATGCTACATCACTCTTACTTCAAGAATGTCATTAATTTTTGTGTGTGGAGTCCAAAATTGTAATGCCATATTAATACACAGTGGCTGTTTTTGTAATGCATATGCCACAGGGAGCACGTGTAGCATCCAAGGATAGGATTTTAACTTGATTTTGCATTAATTTCTGAACTGTAATACTCTCAAAAGATGAAGTATTGATACTACTAGTTGGAACAGGGCATTTCACAAGTCTCTGCTTTACAGGATTCATCCATACACCTCAGTTCTGACCTCTCTAATATTACACTATTGCAGATCTGGACTCTGCATACACAGCTGTTCCAACAAATCTCCATTTGCTCTAAAAAGCATAGCATGTGACTTCAGGATTGCCATTTTTGAGGGACATCATTGAAAACTGGACAAAAATATACGACTGACATACACTTCTCTAGTAAAACAGCAAGACTAAGAGGAGAAAATTATTTGCTGTGCTAACTTAACCTAAATTTCAATCTAAATCTCCTCAGGTGAATTAGCCTCTTTACCAAAAGTGCAGGTACAGACAGATACCGTGGGTATCAGCCATTCAACTGTTCCAGCTGGATAGAGTGAAAAATGTACTGCCAAGGGCTTTTCTACTGTGAATCAACAGGTGGTTTGGCACCACACCTTCTACCTGCTCATGGTTTTCATTTTTGGTTTCAAAACAGAAAAGGAGATGATACCTTTCAATGCTGCATCTCAAGCAGACTGTACGGAGAGCAAGGTTTCATTCCAAACAATTCTCTCTCTCTTGCAAAGTTGAGGAAAACTGCCAACCACTGCTGCTCGTGCCATCAAGATGCAATGTAGATGTTAGGAAAAGGGAAAGGAAAGGGAGAGAAAAAAAGAAAAGAGAATCAAGTTTTACATAAACAACAAACAGTACATGACGACTACATCTGAAGAAAATAAAATAAAAAGTAGTTGTTTTAGTTTAAGGAAACAAATAAATGAAGCCTTGGAATGGCTTAATCTATAGGTTTTAAAATAAAATTGATGATAACAGGGATAAATTCAAAACACACAAGTAGGTACAGCAAAATCAAAAGTAACATCCAGATTTATTTAACTGCATATGGAGAATATTTGTTTAAATTCAATTCCAAGAGATACAAGATTTTAAGAAACAGAGCACAAGCTTAGAGACACCATTAAAGAAACAGATCTATCACAGCGTCAAAATAAACTACACTATTACTCACAGAGCAGGCTAGGCCCCTTCAACAAACACCCGGGAAAGGAGGATAAGCGCTTACAACATATGTTCTTGCCTGCAAATAGCCCAGGGTGTTTTTCTGTTTTTTAAAGCCTTCTGCATGGATCTAACTCTGCCTTTGCTGAAGGTAGTGTTAACATGCACATTGAATGCAGTGGGAACCAAACGGGGATAAGAGCGTACTTTTAAAAATCACACTCTCTCTGTTTATCTGGTGTCCTCATTCTCTGAGGACAACTGCAGGCTATGGAATAGTGCAAGTAATACAAAGTGCTAGTCAGAACCAAGGAAACGTATTTCAGTTCAGGGATACTTTTTAACAGATAATTGGGCATGTGCATCTTCAAAATAGAAGTCAAGAGCAGGTAAAGACTGCCTAGAGATCCTTACTGTGATAGAAGTTTCAATGCCCTTTCATACAATAAGAGTTCTTCAGTGCTGCTCTCAACAACCATTAAGAGAACAGCCAGTGAAACTATGCTTTCCAGATTAAAGAAATGAAAGTCACTGCCTCTCCACTAACTGTAGAAGTAATGAGAATAACCTCAACACGGGTGCTGGTAATCAAAATGGGTCTACATTCACCGATGCACAGAAAGGTGGAACCCTAATGATCAGTGACAAACTTGGGTTTGTCCCAGTAAGTAGTAAACTACTTCAGAAACCTCTGTGTACTTGTTAACCTGCAGAACATGTGTGCTGCTTGATTAGATTGCATTAAATCACCTAAACTAACAGAGACTGAGGATTAGAGCTGAAAGAAAAGGGAACTATCTTACTCTGAAGATATAATGACGTGCTGGGGTGGTGGTGGGCAATGATCTATTCCTGAGCTGAAATGAGAAATCAGAGAAGTGGGTCTTTTCTTCCTGTAAGAAGGTGTTTCCAGAAAAATTCGCCTTTGAGATAACCAAAATGGAAATTTTCAGTCAACTGGCTAGAAAAAGAGAAAAGAGCCTTCCAGACCAGTAGTTGGGAAATATTTGTTTTGACTTTTCTTGTGGAAAACTGTTATTCCCATAGAAAATTTTTATTTCAAGAAAAAGAATTTCCACAGAAAAATCATTCCAACGGAAAATGCCTGGCCATGGCTACAGAGGAGAAGGCCACTGGTCTAAGCCAGGAAAAGGAGACCACTGAGGTCTGTGGACTGGGTAAGAGGAGCAAGGCTCTATTTCTGGTTCTGCTACAGGCCTTCTGCATGATCTTGGGCAAATAACTTCTGCTTGCTCTGATACTATTTCTCCTCCATCCTTAGCTACGTAGACTGTGCACTTTTCAGGGCAGGGACTGTCTCTCACTATAGGTTGTATGCTGCCTAACACAACATGCATGTTTAATGACTTGAGCACTGCAGTAACAACAGTATTTTCCCTCCCATGGCAGCTAGTTTCTGATATGGAGAAAAAGAGCAAAATGCAATCTATGCATGCAACACACTGGTAATCAAACAGTATACAGCATACCATGGGGATGTGTGTGTGTGKGGGGGGGTGTCTTTCTATTGTAGAAATAATCAGATTTTATATGCACAGAATCAGACAGCTATATAGCCCAGTCTTGTGATCTGTATTCCACATTGCCAGAAATAAGGCAGGAAAGGAGGGGGGCAATCTCCTGTGCTCCTAACGAAAGAAGAAGAGATACGACTGGACTATGAGCTGATGAGGTTACAAGGCAACAGCAGTGCCACGAGTTGTTTGGGCTTAAAGCCAGATGTCTTGTATTTCCTTTGATTGTTTCTAAATAATTAATGGTATTAATTTAATCATGTGACCCCCTTTTAGTATTTGGCTCTGTGTACTAACACTAAACATAAAGGAGAAAAACGGGACTGTCTATAGCATACTGAATATTGATGCTATGTGTTTGGACTGCATCAACAGCTGATACTCATATTCATAAGATTACGTATCTAGAGCACAWACACAGTGCTTGCATGAAGTAGAGCAAGGAATAGCCCTCATACTCCATCCATAAACCAGCTCTTCTATGGCATATGGACATTGCATGTTTGAAGTAGTAAAATAGAGGGTACAGTTCTCTCTCCACCCACACTAAGATGAACCTGCCACTAGTATTTCACGTAACATTTTCTGGCAAGCTCCCAGTTTTCAGTCATGCTGGTTTTCTTGAAAGAAACACTCAGAGGAGGATCTGCTTGTCTTGCTTTTCGAACAAACAAAATAATCGCACGTCTTGAGATAATGGGCCAAAGCTTAATGAAGACCACAAAAAGAGGCTCCCCATAATGTGAACAATCGCTTCTGACTTGCTCACCTAAGTTGCTGTTGTTGGCAAAAGGAAAAGGATGAKGAGGATAAGAAGTAACCCTGAGTTCTGGTCTAGACAAATCTTCGGTTGGTCCAGRTGCAGTGAATGCAGAAAGAAAATGGCAACTACCACCAGTAGAAGTTTCACTCACTTCTCCAAAATACTCTACAGCATCAGCTGCAATACAGAGCTGCTGTATTSCTGCACCTCTCTTGTCGAAGCTGTCTCAGAGGCACCAAATAATCTTATGGGTATATTCTGAGCATTAGAGCTGAGTAGTAGGACCACCAAAACACGACAGCAAAAGCCCCAAACGAATGAAGAGCCTTCCTCCTCTCTACCTGCACATACTATGTAGAAAATGTTTCCCCATCCTACTGGAGTGTACACTCACCTCCACACATCTCATCTCCCCTTTTCTCCTATCACATTTCCATTTACTTACAGTCTCACAGCTCCTACCATCACATACAGATTTATACGGGGTAACTGTGATGTGATAGAAGGGTGAAGAAAATCTGACAGCTGGGAGTAGATCACTGCTTTTTCCAGCAATGTTCAAGATTTCTGGAGATAAGGACATGGCAGTAAGAGGCTTTCACAGACGTCAAAATAAATTTCCAAAAATGTGCACAAAACTAAGCTCATCGAAAAGCAGATGTGGTGAATCAGAGAGGTCTCAATCAAGTCTTGTTTCTTACACTTCATCCAGTACTCCCTATTTGGCAGTCATCCTGTTTCTAGACTACTTGCCCGAGTACCGGCATTAGGGCTTTCTACAATTACAATTCTTCCATCAAGGGAAGTGAATGATGAAGAGTTCTGCATTCAGAAGTCTGCTCCTAATCTTCAAGAACTTCCTAGTTAAGGCCTAACAAACCTACAGGCAATTTTATCCACTGACAACTCACCAAGACAGCTGGGTTCACAGGAAGAAATACATTTCATTATAGAAAGATCACAAGGGCCCTACACCTACTACCTGAGTCATGCAACTGGGACTAGGGTAGAGCCAAAGCCTGCATAGGCCCTGCACACTAGAGAGAATTTCACTTGAAGGGAGCCAAATCCCAGGCTGCAGCACTCCGAGTATCTGAGCTTAGACTATGGGGCACTTCTTCAAAAAAAGGGAGCAGAGTGAATAAGTGACTGACCACACTAAGCAGCAAACACTTCAACTCATCTTTTAAGTCTTTAATAAGGTTAGAAGGTTTGATAAGATCATGGTTTTATTTCTCATGGACATAACTTAATGCAGAAAACACTAAATAATATTGGCTGAAACAAGAAGAGGAGGAGTAACTTGCACGTAAACTTGAAGTGACAACTTCATTTCCAACCAGGTACCTACACAGAGTGGCAACACACACATAAGTAACATGCTCATCAGGAATACCTGAGATGATAGCTAGAAAGTGGTTAGCGAGCTTCCCATAAAAGTAATCCACAGATAAATGGGCACTGTGGTTTTGAAACGGAATGAGAGGAACTTGTTTCAAGACAGGAATGACCACGTAGAAATGACTAACTCGTTTGTATAGTTGAAATATTGGAAATATCCAACAACAGAGTTGAACAGTGTTTGAGTCTCAGTTCTTTGGGAAGAGCCTCTATATGTATTTGCTTGTCTTTCTATATTTTGGGAATGGGGGTGTGGTAAAGCAAGAAGACTTTCTTCCTGTAGCAGCAAGGATCTCTGAAAGAGTCTACCTATCTTTGCTGAGAATATATCTTTTGTTCTTTCTTCTGCTTTATTTCCCTTTAATGAAGGAACCTCTAGTGAAGCCTATTTGTGACTAGCTCAAATAAATGTAAATTTTATCTTGTAAGCAATACACTTTAAATACTACTACAATTGAAAATGAAAATGTAAGAGCTAAAAGACACTGGGTCTTCCCCAGTGCCCTCATCTCCCTAGGGTACTGGACTGCTTGCTATTATTATATATGGAGTACCACGCAGAGTACTTGGCATTATAAATATGTACTGTATTGAAATATATAGCGCAAGTCTCCAGGGCCCTACATTCTAATTAGAATTAGAGTTCTGCAAATAACTGATTTATTTGGGTAAGCTGACCAAAGTGAGAATGCTGAAAGAAAAGAAAAAAAAAGGAGTTTAACAGGGTAGTTGGTTGCTTGTGTTTGATACATTTTTAATTAAAATAGACTTTTGTTTCAAAAAAAGTAGAAATCTTGTTTAGAAAATATATAAACAAAATCCTTTTGATTTTCCAAAATATATTTTTTACAGTTTTTCTCAGTTATTTTATTTTCACAGTTTTGGATAGTCCATGTCTGAGGCAAGCAATTTGCAGCAAATAAAACATTAGACCCAACAATTTTACCCAGATCTAAACCTAAGGGCTAAACTGAGAGTCTACCAGCTGGTGACTTTCTTAGGGAGCTACCGAATCAGTACAAACATAGAACATCAGTACTGGTCACTGAAAGCAATTTGCCTGTGAACCTTAGTGCCTCAAGAGCATAAGGAGAAGGCTCATATATAGGAGATGGATGAGGTTACAGACATGCTCCTATGCACCCAGTCTCTCCAGGGACTGGTTCCAGCTCTTTGTAGCTAGGCACTGCAAGCACGAGAATTCAAATAGCAACTTTTCCAGTTTATTAGAGGAACACAGTCCCAGCTGTGGCCTTTCGTAGTCTCTCTTACTCTGTTCAGGAAGACACAAAGCATGACTTGAGATGGTCACTACTGCAAATAACCCCCTAGATTAATGCAAATGGTCTTGGTCAGAGAGGCAGGACTTCTGAGTGCTGTTCCGGTTTTTGCCACTGTCGTGGTCTCCGAGGTGAGCTGTTTCATCTCTTTACGCTTGTCTCTCTGTCCCCCCTTTCCCTATGCTGTCTCTATGCTCTTCAGGGTTAGATCCATCTCCTAAAGTGTGTGTGTGATGCCTAACACAACGGATTGCTTATCTCATCTGGGGCTCGAACAATTTATTGTAATATAAATAACTGCTTGACTGCAGTCAAATCACTTTTTAATGCCAGTAGTTTTACTTACATATATTTAGTGGCCCATCATGGGAACACCAGTTTCTTTTTTAATTAATTACTGATTAATAGCGGTAAAATATGTACGGAAGATGAGTGTAGATTTCTCCTGTTTCCTCAATTTCGGCTTTAAAAGAAAGCATCTCATAGACAGCCACCAGCAACCAACAGGGACACCTCCCGAATGAAGCCTGAATCCCCTCAGCCCTTTCATATACCCATTTTGGGGACAAACCCATTCATTCTTCCAGGAAGGGAAAGGCAGCTGGATAGAAAGAGCTTCCTAGTGGAACGCTAGCAGCTCGACCCCAAATTCTCTGCGCAGGGTTTAGCCACAAAACTGTCACTTGTACAAACGGGAAATGCCAGTTACTAGCGCAGTCTTAYGGTGCGTCTGCGAAAACGTAGAAAGAGCCTGCGAGACCGAAAGAAAGAGGCCTCGCTGCCTCTGTTTTGGAGGCCTCTCCCATCTGCTGGGGCCTAGTTGTTTAAGGAACAGAAGTCTTCAGAACTTGTTAGAAAATAAACACTCCAGAAATAAGAACCTGACGCCACGATACGAACTCCTCAACTTCGACACGTAGCACTCACGGCTGGGGGTGGGGACACTCTTCAGAGCACACATGGCTGTCACTGACAATAAAGTCAGTCACGTTTTTAAAACACTGGGGACAGAGCTGCAAATGTGCCCCATTATGTCTTGAGATGTTCTCCCTGGGTACAAAAGGTGCGTGGGTTACTGTAAGCTCGTGTATTACCTTTCCGAGACCATAAAAGGCAGAACCAAGTACAGCCTGAGAAAGAACAACCGCAGAACATACGTCGTGATTATTTCTGCTGCATGGGCCTGCTCGTGTGCCTCAGGTCTCCAGAAGTCCCGCTGTAGYGCTAGCCCTGCACTGCTTGTTCTCCAGCCTCCCCACTTCTGCTCTTCTAACTGGCAACACCATATTGCTGCTGTTCAGCTCGAGGAGACACCGCTCCCGTTTCAGAGCCTCCATGCCCTTGAGGCTGAACCTAACCCACAACCTCCTGCTAGCAGTTGTTAAAGGCTTACAGACCACGTGGATCGCTGCCAAAGTGAGCACGCTCTGTCCAAGGGCATTATTTGCAGTCAGCAATCGCCCTCCACATAAGCACCCCTACTTCGCCTTCCATGTCATGCTGCAGGAGCAATTATTATAATTCAGAATAAATCCTGCTCCCTGTTGATTGTCCATACTTATTGACCATTGCTGCCATCTAGCCAGAAGCATCACCAATATTCACAGAAGCCTTGAGCCTGTTTATTTTCCCATTGCTGCTGGCCTGAAGTGAGGATAAACGCAGCCCTTGTTACTTGCTACCTCTGTGAAGGCATTTGCAAATTTTCACGGGGTTTCCTTTTTTTCAACAGACGGCAACATACTCTGCAAGTGTAAGTATTGTGGAGACACAAACAGGAAAATAGAGATCGGATATAGTTGTAGCTGGAGAAAGGGAAAATTCAAGATAAAGGCAGGAGATAAGAGAGTGATAAAAGAACAAAGAAATGTTTGGGAAGGTGTAGTTAGCTACTCCTGCTGCTGACTTATTCTGGCAAGGTAGTTGTAGCAGAAAAAGTGTGTCTCTTTTGTTTACCTGCAAAATTTGGGCAGGTGTTACTGGAGGAAAGCTGGAAGTCTATTGGAAAAAGTTTCTGGATGCTATTGCAAAGGGATTCGGAAGTTGTTTACTCTAGCTAGCACTGAAGGATCTGCTGAAAGTCACAGCTGAGAAGCACTGGCTGGTGTTACTGGAACTAGCAAAGTAGGAATGATAAGAAGTGCTTTTAGAGGGTGTCCAAATTCAGACATATCCTGCTAAGGATTTGCTCTCAAAACCCTGTTGTGAAGATGTTTTAGATGGAGGACGTGCCCTGCAGCCGTCCCTTCATCTCTTTTGGGCATAAGTGGCACGAGAGAGGATGAAAACTGAGTTATCTAAGAGGGAGATTCAGATATGGAAACATTCAGATGGGGTTTCATGGACTGCTCTCTGCCTACCATTCAGCTCAGAGAAGCCAGCCTAAACTTTCAGACTCTGTGGCCATTTACTTCTCTGAATAATATGGCTTCAGAGCCACAACTTGTTCTTCCAGCAATATAATAAGCAGAAGGTGAAACACAACTGGTAAAGAAAAAATAAACATGACAGCATCATGCAAGAAAAAAAGGGGGGGAAGGAGGAAGGGCAATAAATGTTTGTGAATCAGAATTTTTGTTACCGTACTTCCTATTCCACAAGGGAAGAAAAAAATAAAAAGTCGTATTTTGCTTCCCTGAATTTCTTCCACTAAATAGGGAGGTTTCATGGGTAACCGAGAGTAATATTCAGCTCTGAATCCAATTTATGCAGTGGGATGGGATTAAAAAAGGAACATAAGGCCTGGATTCTGAACCTGCTCTACCAGTTTTGATTTGAATACAACCCAAGTCTTGAAATGGCTTGTTTTCCACTTCTGGTTTGGAGCTGGTTGAAATATTGCCACAGTAGCACTTCCTGTAAAATTTTTGTCCAAGCTTCTCATTATTTGGAACTAAGCTCGAAAGATTTTGGCACTGTGAAATCCAAACAAAACTCTGTTCCTGACTCAACTGGCCCAGGAGTCAACCTAAGCTTAATCTGGTTCTGGGTCCAAATCCAGCTTCAGCCCATTTCCATTGTTATACAGATTATGCCATAATACTACCTCTAGCCTCAGGATTTATAATGCCTCCTTGCAGGATGCATATTTGTGTGTAAATACATAAATCACATCAGATAAACAAAGAAGACATGCCAGAAAACAGGAGGGGAGGGGAGAGAAAAGATACCTACCAAGCAGTTTGTCTCTAAAGTGTTGCCAGTTGTGAAAGGACTTGACGTGCTAATATCCGTTCATTCAGACTCTTACAGACATGCTAAGAGCGTGACGGCTGGCAGGCAGTGCATTTAAGTGCTGTTACTGAGGCCCCCAAATATTGACAGAGTGCCAGACTCTGAGAAACTATTGATGTATGCAGCCGGCCGCTGCTCCAGACACCTCTCAGACAGAGTCTTTAAATGTCACAGATTAATGAATTTTCATGAAACAGAGAATGAGAGAAAGAATTAAAAAAAAATCCCACAGCACCAACATTAAAGCATCTTTTATCCCTACACAAAATTCTGCCCTAAAGCCTCAAGATTTCTAACAGATAATAACAGATCATAAGTCAGCAGTAGATAGGGGGTCGAGGAGGTTAGACCCACTAGATCATGCAGTACATCCTCACACAAAACCAAAATGTGAAAAGATGTTCACTCCAAAATAGAATTGGGTGCCAGAGACCACTCAGATCTCAGCCTCATTTTATCCAAACTCACAAGTCACAAAGTTTAAGGCATAGATTTAGTTAATAATGGTGCCTGTCTGGGGCAAAAACAAGGCCAAACTGCAAAGTTCAGATATTGATTTTGAACAACTTTAAGTATAGGATCTTTCAGATACACAGCTTTACTTGGACCCTTACTTAGTGCTCAATATTCTGTTTGATCTTACCCTAGAAATTGCCAAAGTTATCATATAACGTTTTTATGTCATCAGATAGACTAAGTATGCTGATTATTTCTTTTTCTCATTTATATCAGTAAACTCAAATATGTATGAAAGAAATACCATTAAAATATAATAATGCAAAGTGCAGTTGGAGCATAAATGACAACCCTATGCACAAGACATCACTTAAAGAGGAAGGAAGTGAAGGCATAATGTATGCAAGGATAAAAATGGACCATTTATACCCAACTGCATTAAAAATACGGCTTTAGCGAGCCCCTCTGCATACAGCCACGCGGAAGCAGTGCTCCGGGGCCATTTGCTCCATTGTTCCTAGAGACACAGGCGCCAATTCCCATCAGGCTGAACGGCCCTCTCAGCCCCTTGGGGCTTCCCACAAGGTTTCTGCTGAATGCAACGGGCACTGAGTGGGAAGAGCAACACTGTGCCAGGCTACTGGCTGGCTGCATCTTCCCCCCTCGAACACACAGCTGTTTGACAAMACCAGACAAGAAAGGGAAACTGCCACCGTCATGACCATGATGCCTGTTGCAGGAGTCCTGAGAAACTGCAAAAGCAAATGGAGTGTCGTAGGAAAAGCCCTCCTCTGAAGGGCAGTATGCTCTGATGTTGGAGAACGGGATCAGGAGAAGGGATTGTACCCAACGCATCCTGGGTATGCAGGGCCAGCTCAAGGAAGCACACGGCATGTATGAGGCAAGGGATCCCTAAGCTTCAGCAGCACGGCAAGACCTTGARGTTCTCCACTTAAAATTTTCACTGCAGAAAAGTCAACACTCTTCACTAAATGAAGTTCACCTAAGCATCCTCTGTCTCTGGCCACACAGGACTTTGTTCATCACAGCAGCTATACAAGCTCACTGTAAGAACAGCGACCAGCACAAGCAATATTCAAGAGAGAAGCTTGTTTTCACATCATCTTGTCAGTCAACTTATTTGTGACTGCCTTTGCCAAAGCAAGAAATAAAATTTTCAAAACAGGAAGCCACTTTTCTGACTGTTAAGCCAATTGGAAATAAGTTCAGGGACTCTGTCGCTAAGCTTCAGCTCCTCACAACACAGAACTCTGGTTTTGTAAAGCCACCATGCTTCAGAACGACGTTGGTTCATAGCCCCACTAACCTCAGCTCTGAATCCTGCTTTYCTGAGCTTCTCATGCCCACCATCTGGGTGCTGCTCCGTAGGACTGCATGTTCTGTTATGCACCAAGATAATCGGCCATTCGTGCCATCCGTTCTTGTCACTACCCAAAGCACTGTGCTTACACCACATACTGCCAGCTAAGGTTCAAACAGCGGTGGTGATGCTGAAAATTGAGATTTCATAGCTRTACGCCTTAGCTTTACAGAAGTACCTGATAGATAAGGCTAGTGTAACTTCTCCCTAGCCTGCTTCCCTGCCTGCACACTGCCCGTGGCTGCCAGCGCAGTGGCAGGGGCTCCAGCATCGTTCCCCAGGGCTCGACGATGACCTGAAGCAGTAGCGAGCACCCATCCTCTGCRCATCGGCCACAGAGAAGAGAGAGCACACGCATAGCAGTGCTGCCTGAGTGCATGAGAAGGAAACACATCAAAGCCTTTTTATTTTAAGAACAATTGCTACCAAAAAAAAAATCAATATAGATTTTCACACAGGGAACTATTTTACACATCATTTAAAAAACAATACCTTTTCTTTAGGACTCTAAAGAGCTCGTTTGAACATTATTGTGCCTTCTGGCCTTCTTCTATCCCTCTTATTCCTCCTCACACACTCCTTTTCCCTTCTTCTTTCTCCCCCCTCCCCCTTTTTTTTAACAGTAACTGGAGAACCGCCACAAACCACTGATTCATTCAGACCAGTAACTCATCTCCAGCACCRGTTGTACTGAAGGAAGATGTAAAAAAAAAACCCCAAAGATCATCTTCCCTCCTACCAAAGTCTTCTCCTATACCTCAGTAGAGACTGGCTGCAGTCTTTACACAGCAGCGTARATTAATTAATCTCCCCCAAAGCGTTAACATTCCCTGCAGTAAACCTGCCTCAGAAAGGCGCAGTCCCTTTCTGCATCGCCTGCCCCTGCCCGCGCCTGCCCACGCCGGGCAGTGCAGCAGGGGCAGGGTGCCCAGCGAGATGATCCCTGAGGCTGTGCAGAAGCACTGGGATGCCCTAGCTTAAATGTCGCCCCTCGCGAGGGCCCACCGCATCTCTCCAACACGGCTATCTGCCTCGCGGGCCCAAAGCGAGCTCAGTGGGCGCCCGGCTGAACGCGCTCACCGCCGGTGGTATGACCAYGGTGCACCACGATGCCTTCTCCAAGGAGCTGAAGCAGGGAAGCTGTGAGGTGCGACCCCTTGGCCGGCGCAGCACCCAGGGAGCACATCGGCATGACTGCTGCCTTGCCAGAGCTCACGTCGCGGGGCCACCCTGACACCATCGCTGGTTTCATAAGTGTGGAGCATCTCCACCAGCTACGCAAACACCGTCTTGAAGACAGCGCTGTTGCAGGTTTGGGGCTTTGCACCTAGCAGCTTGTAACAAGCTTTCAAGGGAGATTTTTCCAGAGGAAAAGGAAGCTAAGAAGTTTACAGAGTAGCAGAACTCTAAGTGAGCTCGCTGGCGAGAGAGCAAGCCGGGCAATTTTCTAGCTCGCTGCAAGGCTGGGCCACGTGTTTTTCAATGAGCTCTTGGCATTTTAACTAAAYGAGGGGACTGAGCTAGTAGACACAACAAAGTCTTATGATTTGTCCGAAGTTATGCAATATGCTTCTCTCCCTGTCTGTTTTTTTGCACATGTTGGAATAACTAAATCTTGTTCCCATTTTCTTTGTGTGCCAATGTTAAAACCACCCATAAATTGTGCGCCAATTGCAAGCCTGGGATAACAGAGGTGGTCATTATGTTGTGGTCAGACCTACACAGGGCAAAGAGCTGGAAGAACTGGAGAATGATCCCAATATACACACAAAATAGTAATTGTAAGGGCGTGAAAAGGAAGAAAAGTGTTACAAAATCAAAATTATTAAGTCTGAAAGGGACTTTGGAAGTTCCCAAGTTCCATCTTCATCTAGTTTAGGATGGTATCAATGGCCATCTCCTTTGTGTTGTCTCATCTCTTTGGCCGTCTCCACACACATTCCATCAATTTATTCATTCCTTGTAATCATTTCTGATTATTTTGCCTAATTGCCCTTTTTTTCCTTCCTTGTGCGTGTGTGTGTGTGTACACACCACAGACAGATCACAACCATCTTGCATACCCCCCTGCTTGTTAGGAGTCACACCTCTGCTGCTGACTTACTGCTCTCTTAATCAAAAGGGCAGGTGGAAGCAGTCGGGATTTATTCTTCTCACTCTTTCCTTCCCTCTCTCTCCCTCTGCCTTTTTTTCAAATGGCAMAAGTGTCAACTTCTTTAAAGGATGTTTGGCATAGCCGAGTTCAGTCATGTAACGTACAAAGTTGGCATGATCAAAAGGTAGCAGAGCTGCCCACTGCTAAAGAAGAGGAAAAAAAGGAAACTGGGATCTCTTCTGAAGTGTGAAAGAACACAGGAGCCAACTGTTGCCGCTAGAAACACTAGGTCTATTAGCAGCAGCAGCGGGTCTAAAACAAGTAAGTGTTCTGCTAAATTCAGAGCTATTCTGATTTTACTCCCCCTAGAGAAACAGAGGTGTACATAGCTAAAGAGCTGTGGATTTTTATTCTCTGTGCTTTACATCATTTATCCAAACTAACTATGCCTATGTGAAAAAATAGCAGTTATTTTTATTATCCAGGTTGCTGAAAATGGTCAGCCAGAATATGGATTCACACATCAAAAACACATACACTATCTGGTGTTTTTATATTGCTGCCTCTCAATACAGTATTTTTATTCTCAGTCTATCCACTGCTGAAAAGGAGAAAGGATATTCCTCCCTTTTAGACAATCAAAATTGTTAGGATTTCATGTGGAAACTCGCTGGCATTTGTAGGGTGCTTCACAACTGCTAAACCGCACGTTCGCGTATTCCTCCACAGATCTGACRCAATGCTTCTGCTTTCACTCAGTCATCCTACTTGCACTACTTTACTGCATTCTTGTGAAAATCTTCACTCAACTTGCCAAATGCCACCAGCAGAGAATACCCCAGCTGTGCCATGGGCTTCTGCAAAATGCCTGACCTCACACTGGCTTACCAATTGGCCATCAGAATATTCTGCACTAATAACTCCTCCATGAAATGAGACAGAGTTTACATGCCAACAAGCTCGTTGTCGATATCCGTTTAATAGAAAAATCTTAATTATAAATAGCTTTCAGTCCCAGAACAGTAGCCAGGAACTTGAGATTAATTCCCCCTACGACAAAGTATGTGAAGAATAACCAGAATTTGTAATCAACACCCAGAGGAAAGAGCATCCAAATTGTAACAGGGATTTGGGATTCATTCCCAGAGGACATAATATATGATTTGGAACAGGTAGACTGGGATTAATTTTTGATTATGAAATATTTGAACAGCAATTTTCAACTTTTAATGAAGAGAGGATGTGGACACCACAATTAATATAATTTTGAAGTCTCTCCATCATATTTCAAGACACAGATGACAGAGCACAAATAGCTCTGGTCGTACACAAGTTAATGTGGGAGTGCCACCTAAAGGAAAGTGCACTAGAATGGGCCTCTGGAGAGAGGGAGGCAAAGATAAGAGTTGCAGTTGCTTCATTTCTATTAAAACTTGCTTTTTGGAAATTCTGTATTAGAAGTAATTATTCTGTATTTGCTGACTTTACATGGATAAGTCAGAAAACATCAGTATGAAAACACAGGGCTTTTTTCTTACACAAAGAAATAATTAAAGGTGTTCAGCTGAGAAATGATTCTTGTTCTGAAGGAAATTTCAAAATGCGAGTGCGCAAGAAAAAATACATAGAACCTCAGCATATCCAGCAGTGTAGGGGGAACACAACCCAGGTTTCTAAAGATCCTTAGAATAAAATAAGATAGCTAATTATTCACCTAGAACAAAGATAACAAGTGAGCTGTGAATGTTATCCTTTTCTGTGATTTTCTAATAAAATAATTTTCTTTATGCTTTCTTCACAGGCCAATGAGTAATTTTTTAATGATTATGTGATGCATCTGTAGCCATGTAAGACAAGACAAATTTAATTTAGCCACATTTGGCCATTTATCAGTTAATGTAACAAATTGATGCTTCAGGATCTCAGTTCAGCACATATATATTCCTAATTTATCTTTTTTAATCGTGTAATCATGTAACATTTTTAAATGATTTAGATTTCTAAAATCAAAGATTTGACTGTTTCATTTCACTCCTGGTGCACAAAACTTTTGGAACTTCCACTAAAACCAGATTAGCCAACTGGTGCTGCCTGCAGGACCACCGCTTTCTTCCAAACCCTCAGATCCATATCTACTCAGGGATCATTTTCTAATCCTCCAAAATTATATATAAGTATGCTGTCTCTGCCAGACCCTATTAATCATAAACTTCTTCTCATTTCATTTTAGTATTAAACTCATCTTGTTCAAATCTCTAATTTTCCACACTGACAGAGGAGTTCTCTATACATCATTCAGCTCTATTTCCTAGATACGTTCAGAATTACAAAATTCATTCAAGCCCATCCGATCTCTTCTCACTAAACCTTATGCCTTCCACTGACTGACAGAGAAGAATTAGCCTTCCTCCTGTCAAGTATATGTCTTTTCTCCATGAAAGTATGTGAAAAAACATACAAATACAGCCAATGATGCAGCTTGCCCTTGTACTTGTCTTTGCTCTACACAGCAGTCAATTTTATGGAGCAGCAAGCCCCCTTGAAATAATATCAAACAGTGTACTAGTATTTCTAAAGTAAAAACAGCTGTAGCATTCCCTACACCACAGAGCATCACACGTTGAAAGCACTCATGTGGATGAAGAGGAACCGTTTGCACCGCTTGTTGTGGAAGGAGGAAGTCTCGCAATGAAGTCATGCTACAGGGTGACACTGCTGAGCCTGATATATCTGGGGACATTTTCAATCATTAAAAAGTAAAAATCGCRCACCACAATTATCCTCAGTGATCCTACCTAACCTTAAACCTAGATGCAGGTTTCAGGGTTGGGAAGAATGAGAGCGTCAGATATTCTCTATTCTTTCCTCAGTGCAGTAAAGTCATTAATCTCATTTCCAACATGATGCCACAGCTTCTCTCCAGTTTTACAAAGTGCAGCACTGTGCCAGCAAAGCAAATGATGGTAATGCTGCAACAGGCAAACAAGAGATGAGACCAAAGGAGCAATAAAGCCTCCCCTCGTATTTTTTGGTGAGACAGGGATTCAGAAGCAACAGTGATGCTACCCCCATGAGACATGGAAGAAGTTTGGTGCTCCACAACCAGAAGCAGTCCTCTTATCTMACCAAGGGCCAGGAGTTGTGGCTCTCAGAAGCTTAGACTCCAAAGAAGCATGCTTCATCCCCATGACATGACCCAGAGCCTTGCAGTGCCTTCTGTCCCCATATTTGCAAACAGGGTAGGCCTAGYCTTCTAGTGAGTTAACCAAAACTGCTATGGCAGGGGGCTTAGAGCCAGACAGATTCCATCAGGGCATAATGTTACATTAGTCACTTCACCAGTTTCTGCTGTAGCCTCCTCAAGTGTGAATTAGTTTGTGGCACCTGCAAGTTAAGAGGTTGGTAGCTTGAGAAACACTGTATATTAGACACAGATCAATATTTCCTTTTGAAAAACACTCTCTGTTTTATTATACTTTTGCTGGTTTGAAAGAAAACAGACTCTATTGCATTGTTTCTTGACTAAAACCTGTAGAAGAAATTAAGTTACAATCTTTTACAACCAGAATCTGGAAGGGTGTCCCATTGTAATATTTTCAGAGAAGTTGTGCATGCAGTATGTATGTGCATATGGTGTTTATAAATTGTTTTTTAACTTTAGATATTTTATTCATTTTTCCACATGGTACAAGTAGAACACACATCTTTGTTGGACAGACACCAATGCACTAACATAGCTCTAGATTTCAGGCACTCGGATTCAGTGGGACAAAAAGCTATCCTATCTTTATGCCAGGACATCATGTCCTGAAATTAGGACACATGCCATCAGGCAGTCAATAGCTCACTGAAGACATTCAGCACCCAATACATTCAGTTATACTAAATGAAGGAAACTGTAACCACTTTCAGTTATTTCATTCAGAGATAAAGACCATGAGAACTCTAAGTCTTGGCATACAATATCCTATTTTGATTTCACTGTACTGCAGGATCTGCTGTTATCCACAGTTTGTGGACTTCAATTTTTTCTCACTTGCAATATGTACACAGCCAGCATGCTAACACCAGTCATAATAAGGTTCAGAAGTCAACAAAGTGAAGGGAGGAAAGCAGGCAATCAATGGCAAAGAAAGACCCGGCTAATTCATGTTAGAACAAAAGCAGAAAGCAGCAATGGCAGCATCTGATCCATCATCCCTACCGGCCGCAGTACAGCGTTCAGAATTCACTTTTCCCATTCACCCCATGTACCTGTGTGTAAGCTCACACTCACAGATTCATGAAGAATATTTAACGCACACCTGTAGGACATCAGTCTATCCAAATCAAGCAGTGTAGACCATTGCTCACAGAAGAAATGCAAGCATGAATAGCTTAACTTCAGATGAGAAGTCTGAGCTCCTACTGCAGACTGACATGTCTAACAGCTCTACAAACCTTGGTTATTTAATTTCAACACTGCTGCTTCATTTAAATGATACCACAGTCTCAGGAATCACAGGCCGGTGGCATTTAAGAAGGTGAGGCAATGATTTAATTGATTTTCTGGGAAAAAGCTAGCTCCAAAAACAAAATAAAGTTTTCTTTATAAAGAATAGAAACACTAATAAAATAACTGAGTGCTTTTTATATGCAGTTTAGCATGGGGAACCACCATTCTATTAATGAAATGTAAGACCGGACACAATGGTTCAGATAAAATAAACAAATATTAATTCTGTTCCCATCAGCAGTTTAACATCTATCTTGCACCTATAGCTCCCAGAAATGCTTACAAAAGTGCCTCCATTCCCATATCTGAAAAAAATGAAGGTAAGAGAAACAAAGAGTAAATTTACATGAATTTGAAATACCTCAGTTTCTAGACACTCCTATTAAAATTCCTAAGATGAGTATCTAAATACTAAGGCACACAAAAGCAATGATTCTTGCTCATAATCAAACTTAAAGTTTCTTCCTGTGCCTGGATTAAAAACCAGCTTTCTCAACAAGCTACGAATAATGGTTAACCTCGCTTTTCTGATAAAAAAGCAACTGCTCTCGGTTACTTTCACTGTAACTCTCAGYTACAGTCACTCTTTTCTGAAAACAAACCCAAGTAGATGAAATATCTGAATTTACTGTCAACATGATCATTGCTCTAGGAATTATTTTCAGATTAGAAAAAAAAAAAGTGACACTCTTTTTGCTCAGGGGCATCAGGCCACATTGCTGCGTTAGAGGGCAGATGAGAACATCGTGTGGACTTCACACTGCACTGAGTCCTCTCCTCACACCCTCCTCCTCCTCCCCATTGCCTTTCCCGCTCTCCCAGCATCACGTCAGCCCCGTGGCTCCTGGGAGCGACATTAGCAAGGCATGGTATAAATAGGAGATGTGCTGCAGCCTTGTGGATCACAGATGGCACCGTACATTTATCTTCACGTGTGCCAGCGTGGATATCTGCAACTTCCAAGTGGGAAAGGTCAGATATGTCAACTATGATGGCAACATACAGCCTCCTAGCGAGCACTGGTCGGTTCACCTTTCRCCACTCACAGCATGCGTACGCCTCCTGAGCCAGAGCTGTGCAACGGCTCCCGAGCACTCAGCGTATCCGGGCACGAAGCTTCCCCTGATTTTGAGATCCTCGCTTCTTGCCCTGCCTCTCTGGGAGATACTCCCAGCACTGGTATGGACCGCAAGGGCGGCAGCTAGCTATGATATTTTGGAACGGCTCTCTTCAGATGCCGCCGAGGAGATTTATTATTTATAGGCACATGGATGAAAACATTAAATACGCACATACGGGCCTGTGTGCCCGCGGGGGRAGGGGCAATTACTGCCAGGCAGTAATTTCACTCTGAAGTTCCTATGACTTAAATAGCCACTTGAGCTCTGCTCTTGCAGTTTACGATGTCAATAGAACCCCTAAATGAAATTACAGCCTTCTGATACGCAGCAGGGTAGCTTTTCTTCACCATGTAATACACGCGGCCGGGAGAAATTGCACTATATATGGAGTTTCACTAAAGCAGAGTTTATCATAAGAATGTTCCCACTAAAATATGATTAGGCTTCTTGTTTGCTGGATAACACAGCTAATGAATCCGGGTGTGCGTGATAGCCGTGTTTTGTGAACTCAGACACATACCCTGAGGTGAACTGGGCACTCCACTGCCTCAAAGCACTAGCTATTTCTTTCCCACCATAATTTGCACCTGCTTTGTTTTGCCAGCAGTCGAAACGCGTGCTAGCTCTGGAACCCGCACCTATTCTGAGAGCCTGAGACATGCGCAGAGGGGAAACCAGTGCTGCAACAGGGGCGTCCTGGGGCTGCGTCCACAGGCTTCTCTAAAGCGCTGATCACAGTCATGCCTGAGCCTTGCTAAATGGGGAAAAGGTTTTCCTGCCTGTAGCCTGATGAGGTCAGAAAAAAGTTATTTACATTTTTRCAGATGGAGAAGCAAGACACAGCCAGGAGTTAAGTGGTTACGTAAAGTCATATGGTGATGGACTTGGGATAAGGCTTCCAGTCTCCTCAAGCCTATTCCACTTTCCTCCATTCCCATTATACTATTCATCCATTCCTCTCCTCTCTCTCAGCCCAGGACAGTTAGAAAAACCTTTATTTTATAGTTCACGTAATTCAATATTTCTTTATTCTTAAGCCAAAATCATGAATCGAATACTCTTATGTTCCCTGTCACAATACACTTTTGCAGATGAYGACTGTGGATCTGTGGTTAGCAGCTGCTTTATGTGGCTAACTTGTAAATCCTTTTAAAGACATCTCAAGACGGACATCCACAATTTCTGATCATTTCTGAAAGTCCTGGCCTAAATGCCCAGAGGAATAAGAAGATATTTATTCAGGAGAATTTCAAGTGTTGTGTTGGATGTTCCTAGTTGCAGATCTCAATGTAGAATTAAGGCTATCTCCTTATTAACCTTTCAAGAAGTGAAGAAGTAGTATCCCCACTGCCTGCTGTAGTCAGACAACAGAGGACCTCCRTTAGCTACACACTAAAGATAGGCCTATCATAAAAAATGGGTCAACAGGAGGTTGGAATTCGAACTATTTTTGATGTGATAACAACWTTTTCACCATCAGATGAAGGGCAATGCCTTTTATCCTGATATTTAATGCATTATTTGATGAAAATATGATTGTGTCATATAAATACAGATTATAAAAGTAACATTGAATTAAATTTACAAATTTTGTGTTCTATTCTCCATCATCTCTTTCATTTAGCTTTAATAATATTGTTACACTCACTAGCTTTAAAGCAGTTTTACTTTCAGAACTTTCCCTAGTATATGACTTGAATCAAATCGAGTTTCACTTTCTTTTCTCAATTATAGAAAGTGAAATCAGTGCTGTTTCAATTTTGTGACCCTGCAAAACAAGCTATTCTACTTCCAGAAAAAATAGTCTTAGAATGCAGAAGATGAATAAAGATTTAGAATACCTTAAAACTGGCAAGGTGCTCAAAATGAGGCAACTGTGCTTACATTCCTTTTCTTTTGCAAAAAAAAAAAAAAAAAAAAAAAAAGATCCTGGATATAGCTCAAGTTCTTGTACTTCTGAAGTGTACTAGTACCTATGAATTTGTGTATCATTATCATTAAATCCTTTTCTATGCTTTGTTCTTGTCTGATGCAGTTAACAGCCACAGAACAACAAATATCTCACATCAAACAAAACTGTTGTGCAGAAAACAGTGGGTTTGATTCTACCACACATACATAATTCCTCTCCCCAACACTATAAACTGGTGGTTTGAACATAACAGAAAGACTACCATAGTCTCTTTGCTTGTATCAGGCAAGTGACTATACCTTTCYGTATTCACGGGCAAAACAGGGACATTTAATTCATCAGCATTTGTAAAACACTTCAAGATTACTAGTTGGAAAAGATGATGTAACTAAAATGACTACTACTAGAAGCCAACAGTGCATTTATAAAAGAACGACTGTATATATTAATTCTATCTGACTTTTTAAAGCAATTGTGATAAACTATGACATAGTAGACAAAGAAGCTGCTAGTAATGAGACAGTTTATCATCTCACTATCCCGGAGTGTCTAAATGGCCAGTTAAAATATGATTTGAAATTGCAGACTTTAACTCCAATGATTTCAGACCACAGACAATCTGTTATAACCTCRGGTTGCAGTCAATAAGCAGCTTATACCACAACAAGAAAAGCTGCTTGTTTTCTCCACATTGTTGTACATAAATACCAATGGAGACAAGTTCCCTTACGACTGTTGAGACTTGCAAAATAAATACATTAATTAAATAATGTAAACGTCAAGAGGTTTAGAACAACACAGAGATCCCTAAAAAAGAAATTAAAACATTGTTTTGTCTTCTTGGTGAAAGTTGCCAGAGCGACAGCCCTTGACTTTGCATACTTCAGTACATCCAGAGAACAAGTGGTATAGGCAGAAGTTTGAAGTTTCAGGCATTTAGCACGGCGCTTTGAGAACTTTCTATTTCAGAAGTACTTATGTCTTTCAGACTTACACTGCCTGGAGGGAGAAAGTAAATCAGAGATAAGCTTCAAAGATCAGACCCAAAAGTGTGTGTGGGCGTTCAGTATAGCCCATTTAGAGAAAAGAAAAAAATCCATTATGTTTCTATCTGTGATGTGAACTGCCGGGAAGTTTGGGACGTTCTGATCTGTCAGTTGCTTTGAGTACACTGTCGAAAGGTGAGGCAACAGCCAAGTTCGGATCCTAATAACAATTTAGTCAAAAGCTGGTACCATTTGGATTGGGACTTTGATGTAYGTGAAGGTTATTCTCTGTGTATGCAAGACTCTCTACTGAGGGGATCAGCCAACCTAATTGTGGGTTTTGTTAAGCGCTAGTTATTTAGTTTCGGTTCAAAGAAAGGTTCCACAAYGCTTGTGAACTAAGAGAAAGGGCTAATCCTTGCTGCTCGTTGCTAAGAAAAGTCTACAGAMAACTTAGGATTTTTTATATGAGAAAAGAGGAGTTCACAGTTCTTCATGGTTCTAAYGTAAAACCAACAAAACTCAGAGGTTTGTCTATGTTCCATTTGAAGTTTTCAGGCTCRGTTGGACTTAAAGTTGAAACTGAAACAGTGGGAGGGGTTGAGAACCTCACAGGAATCAAATCCAAAGAAAATATTTGCAAAAATTGCCATGCAGTAAAACCACCAAGTCTTGCATGACTTTACTTATTGGTTATAAAAAATAGCTAGTACTTTAATTTAGGGTTGGATTTGATTTCATATGGAGCTCAGTTCTGAAGTCAATGGCAAAACCTCTAATAATTCCAGTGGCAGATCACTCAAAGCCAATCTTTGCACATACTCCTCACAACTGATACAGTGCATGAAACCAGGAAAAAGGTGACATGACTTTCTCTATACATACTCACAGGTGAATAGTAGCGTTTGGAGAAGCGATATCTCCTCAGGGCTCTGCGATGTATGTATGCTGATATACCTGCTGAGTGAATCAACCTCAAAAGCAAGGCAAGAGGGAGGAGAAYGCTTCATAATTAATATCCCATGTGAGATACATTGGTGCCATTAAACATTTTGTTCTTTTGCCAGGGACAACATGTTTCAAAGAACAGAACAGTACCTCAAAACGCAAATATTTTGACTGCTACCCTGTGTTTCTTCTCCTATGCTTACTTTATTAACAGTAGAAAATGTTAGTCAAGAAATGATTCATTTGTTCAAGTCAGATAGTACGGGAGACGATAAAGGAYGAGCGGACCAACCCACTCACTGGCCTGGCCTCCTTGAGCACTATAGCGGTTAGGGATTAATAGAAATGCCACGTTTGGCAGGGCAGGATGGGACAAAAGGGGACCCTGAGCAACTTGGGCCTGGAACGAGAGACGCACATCCTTGGCTTTCTTCCTTCGCTGGCCTTCTCATGTGGCCTCGAGCAAATGTCTTCAGCTTTCCCTGCCTCAGCTTCCCTACCTGCCAGCCAGAAGTAACTGTACCTTAACGTTGTACGCRAGTACCTTAACGTTGGTCGAGACACTTAATTCTTTAGCATCTAAGATTTTGTATACCAAGTGCCCCAAAGTRCAGTATTTTTTTTCTGATTGCCAGTTCCCCATATAGACACAAACCAAAGGGAAGCGAGAGAGTTTTTTTTTTTTTTTAAAAAGCATGCCTTCCCTCCCCCTCAAATGGACCAGCAGTCTATAAACCAACTAGTTTTTCCTATTCCCAGAGGTAGCTGCCACAGAAGCATTTTCTTTTACTATGCATCCACTGTAGAGTTTCTTTTCTGCTTGGCTGGGCAATCAGGTATTCAGAGCATAATGTAAATGCTCAGCACACAGAGGCATGAAAAGTTGCCAGACAGAAACTCCGAGGGAAGGATTAACATTTTTTCCTCTCGCCCATGCCCTCCCTCTGCCCGGTTCAGCCAGCCCCCGTGTCYGTCCCCCCCTCGGCCCCGGCCCCGCCAGGCACCTTGCAGCGGCTGCCGAGCCTGACACCCACTGGCAGCTCGGCGACCCACCGCTCCCTGCCTGCCCCGGCAACGCAGAGCTCCCTTTCCCCGGCGACGGCTGCTTGGCGCTCCATGTGCCGCTGTGATTGCTGCTGGGTTTGGTTTAAAAGGAAAAAAA
>NW_028185328.1:2513861-2544844 GCF_003343005.1 Rhea americana | reverse complement strand
AAAAAAAAAGAAAACACAACAAAAAAACCTTTATTTCCTGCTTCGCCTCAGCGGCACCAAGAATAGAAGCCTTGACACATCAAATTCTGGGAGCTCACCACTCACCAGGGCTGTGGTTCCTGGTCCAAGCAGTGACGAAGGAGAATCACCTCACAGTCTCTGGAGAGTGGCAGGGCTTGGCTGCTAAGCTCACCCCGCGCCGATGGGCTTTGGGAGTTCACTGTGTTCCAGAGCGAGTGCCGAGGCAGAGAAATTAGGGAGGGGAGAGGTGGGAAGGAAAATCACTGGAGCCTCTTACGATCAAACTTCCACTAAGCAAGAGGAAATGTCTTATAAATAAACAACAGCAAGAGAAACAAAAAAATCCATCCCRTCCTGCCAGAGGAATGTACATTATTGTCTCTTGACGGAAAACTTTACACCACACCAGAAAGCAAGCAAGCAGCCATGTCTCCTGAAGCTACCCTCCCTTAAAAAAGGGAAGGGGAGGGGGAGAGAGGGCACTACAAACTTTTAAAAAAATGTTGGGAAGTTCATGCATTTCCCAGTAGACAGACAAAACAGTCCAAATTCAACAGATGTCACCGTTCCAAGATTTCATACGGTGCTAAATTTCTTCAGAACTGATCATCACTCCACCATTAGGACACATTCAGAGAGGAAGTTCAAGGCAAGGGGAAGGAGGAGAAGGTCACAGAGTATATATAGATATGTGGGTATATATTTATGTGTGTGTATGCATCTGTACATATATATATATACACACACACACATATGAATTTATGTATGTGTATCTAAAAATACATATTTTGATACATATTTATAGAAATATTTTATATATGTATTTAAAAAAGAGGCATTGATGGACCAGACTTCTCCAATACCTCCCTCTCCAGAATTTTTGAGATTTATGGGCTGGAGATCTAACGGCTTCATTCTCATCTCACATGACTGGAATTGGTATCTTACTGAAAGCTAACATTTCATTGCACCGAAGGTCACAAGTGATATGAGTTTGGTGATTTCAGTACAACCTCTAGCTTCTTGTCTAAAGCAAAAACTATAGYATGATTTGGCACAACACATGATTCTATGGCAAATAACAATTCCTTTAGGAGAAACTACAGGCAGCAGTGAAAAAAGATAATTCAAGCCRTTTATTGAGCCTATTTGGAGACCATGAGGAGGGGATGGACTGAGTCTCTGAGAAACCAGTATGCTACAAGTCATTAATGAGGAGCTTGTTAAATCTGCCTGGCATGCGAAGGATCAGAAGATTGTGGATTGCTGGTGAAAACTGAGATGCCTGGCATGGCTGTGTTTTGGGTCATGACAAGAAAGGCAGAGCATAGCAGGTGAGGACTTACTTCAGAAGAGAAGTGGGACAAAGGACTAAAAGATCATGAGATGCTGAAAATGTCTCAGCACTCTCAATCTGGACTTCACTTCTGTGGGACTTTTCCACCTGAGACAAAGCTGCAATGCTAAGTCTGTATAGTTCCCACCCATACTATTCCTACATCTCAAAGTCCGAAATCTCAAAAATTGCCCAGTCTATTATTTACTGAGGGCTACTCTTTTCACAAGACACAGACAAAAATGTGTTTTTTAAATAAGTTTCATGCTTGTGTATTCTTGCCGGCAAAGCAACGCTATCACTGACTCTTATTAGCACTAGTCAGTCTATGAATGCAGGTGAATAAGGCAGAGACATGCTTAAGATTGAGTATGGTTGAAAATAAAAGCCAAGTGTGTTCAGCACAAAATTTATGGTAAATCACAGCTCTTTTAGATTCAGATCTTCTGGAGAAGCATTGTTAAAGCATTGTTAAAGCATTTCTAGGTCTAAAACATCAAAGTGATCTTAATAAAAACAAAATAGGAAAGAATTTCAAAGCAACTTGTCCATCAAGATAGAACAACTGTCTCCATCTTACAAAAAAGGAGAGGCCCTAAGAGGCTGTAGACCTGAAAGGACTCTAGGCAACAGAGTAGGGCCCATTTGCTCTTCTAATCTCACCGTAATCACTTTGCTCATCAGTCACCTCTCACTACCAGTATGTTTACTAGCATTTTCAGAAGTGCTTTCAAGAACAGAGATAAATTCTAGCTTTTTCAAGTGCAACCTTATTACTGGGRGATGGCCAGAGAATGAGGTGCTCAAAGAGCAGACTAGTGCACAAAGGAAATAGAACAGAATTTGAAAAAATAACTTCTGGCCATGCCTGGTAAAAACTTCAACATTTCTAAGCAGGTTGATCATCTGACCTTGGGTTTCCAATTACCTTAAAGGATGCACAYAGATGAAAGTGAGGGCAGTATATGGCCCTCTGTGTTTAGTAAGTCATTTGCTAAACTGTCCAGAGATCAATAGCAGACATTAAATTAAGCACTCTGGCATTCAGATTATTTAGTATCATTAAGCATTAGGAATGCCTATAGTGTAAAAACAAGGAGCAAAAGACCAAATGAATATTCTATTAAAACAACAAAAAAGCCTATGAGGTTTCTGAAGATTAAACTAAACAAAAAAGAACACATGCAGCAAACAGATCATGCGATCGTGATCAAAATCTCAGCAAATTCCAACTGTCTGCCTGTCGGTGCAGAACATTTCCATTACAGATTTCAGCAGAGACTACAAACTGTGCCATTCTTGTTTCACTACTTTTAACAGTGGCCACAGCCACTGCAAAATAATAAGAGTCAGGAGGACAATCATTTTCCTCCGATTTTTTATTTTGACATTTCCCATTTGTGCCCTTTTTCAAAGTTTTAATTTGGCACAGACACTTTTCAGCCTGTCTTTTAACAAGTCACTAATAACTTGGGATGCGAGATCTCATATTTCATGTTTCGCTGCCACTGCTAAATATTTCATTTACTTTTGAGTACATGAGACCACTCAAGAAGATTTTATTTATTTATTTTCCTCTCCTTAATACTGTTGACAGACTAGGTTTTGTGATTCATTATTTTACATTAGGCTAGTTTGATCCTACCTAATTAAGTAAAAGTAATCAACTGCCTACAGAAATATTTTCATTGTTTATGTAGCTTAGTGAGATGACTGTTCTAAGAATCCTTCTTGGGACCTCTATATAGATATTTGGGAGTCTCAGGGGTGCTACATAATAAAAGCACATACTTTATATAATATTTGGTAATATTTGTAATAGTGTTATGCATACTATATATACATACATATGTATATGGATGCATATATGCATATATATAAAATTAACAATTTGATTTCTTCGTGCTGATTTGGCTGTTAGCTCTTGAACTAGAACTCAAAATGTATTTGGCTGCAATTCTACATACGYGCACAAAATATAGAGCTACGCAGTATTATTTGACAGAATCCTTTTAAAAACAATAGCACAACCTAAGGGTTTCTCTGCCTGCCTTACATAAGCCTTGAGTGGACAAGTCTCCAAGAGGCTGAYGTTCTCCCACATCTTTGGAATGGAAGTGAGAAGAAGCCCAATCGATGCAGGATTAGATTTGCATACATGGACTGCTTCTCCCRCCCATCTCCCCACGCAGCTACGGCTCGGTGGTTACAGAAAGGCCGTGCTGGGACTAGACCTCAGGAGCAACTGCAGATATCCACATGGAGGATAGTTCTGCTCTTTGCCCCATTAACCTCTGCTCCACCTCTGCAAGCCCCTTGAGGGGGAAAGACAGSAAGAAGATACCCGTGACAGAGCCAGGCGCCTGTGGCAGGCTGGGCAGTGATACAAGGGGACTCACGCCACACTACGGCCGTCACTGGCTTCCTCCACTTCTGAGGATCTGGTGACTAATTTCCTTAGCTCCTGCCAACTCTGTCCTCAGAACTGAATGTTTCTGCTATATCTGCAAGGCAAACCTCAAGGACCTTGCTAGGAGCTTTGCCCTTTGCAGTACACCTCTATATTGGCGGGGATACACAGCCTCTGGTTGTAGCTGCCCAGAGACAGATCAGATGAGATGAACAGACGACTGCTGGAAACTAGTCTTCTCCAGATGCGGCGTCTACATCTATAAATAGATATTCTGCTAGTGTCCTCCAGATGCAAAGATAGAGTTGAGATTTGGTTTTAGTTTTCTTGTTTTGTATAAAGCAATTAAAACGTAACAACCCCTCAAAATATTCCTTTATTAAAAAATAGGTCATGGATGCAGAAGCAGCCAGTCATGGTTTGGAGTGGGCAAGCAAACAATTTTCATTTGAATGTGCCCTTGTTTTTGTGACTAGCTTTTCTGCTGTGACCCGCTATACTTACCCTGTCTGCTGCGCTAACCAGCAACATGCCTTTTTAATCTGCCTTCCTAGGGTCTGCATTTGATTACAGCATTCATGTCCTATTTAGATTCTTTTGAATCATGCCCTGTGGTGCTAGCACGAAAGGTGTTATTTATAAAATGAAATTCTGTTGTATTGCAACTTGGATTCTAAGAGGACAAGTAATATTAAATACTTACTTTATTTAATAATATCTTGGATTTATTAACTCAATCTCATTACAAGATTAGAGACGGTAACCTGGAGGGGGTTATTAACCAATAAACAGGTTTCAGGCAACCTCCCCCCATACAAAATAAAATAAGTAAAAATACATGTACATGCATTTAAATTACTTCTATTTTGAGGGTCTAGATACACACCTCTAGCTCCAAAGAATGGCTTTCTTGATAAATTGCACAGAGCTGTTGGCTGGGGCTCACTAAGCTCACAGTGTCTTTATTATGACTGGCATCTGTACACAACAGCTTTCCCAGGTGACCTACCCAGTTTGGTTGCTTGTACCATGTGGGACGAAGCCTACCACTCAGCTTTGACAGAACTGATACAGGCTACTGTTGTTTCAAACCACTGTGGGCAGCACATCAGAAACACTGAAACTGTGCCAATCCATCTGACCCGCCTTGATTCGCCCAGCAGTGCAGGACTCATATTTGTAAGCTATTCCACAGCTCCCACTCTCCTGGCACCAGTCCTGCACATTGCAAGATATGTACCATAGGGGATTCACCTCAAGCATTTGGAGAAAACTTTATGCAATGAGCTAGTGGTCTCAAAAACAGGCTCCTGAACTACTGAAGAGATTCTGTTTCCTCAGTTCCTTTGCGCTGTAGCCCATCCTTCAATCCTTACTATCTACCCAGCCTTGCTCACAAACCATCTTCTTGCACTCTGTTCCCATCATYCGTTTCCTCAGTTCTTTTCACTCTGCACTCCTATTCCTCACCGACAGTCAGTGCTTCTGCTCCCACAAGCAGGACATGCCTCAGAGGTCCCGAAGAGGAGAGGCAAATGTCTCCAAGATGCAGTCACACAAATCCATATATATAAGATCAGCAGATGTCTATGAAGCAATCAATCTTCACTGAACTCTAAGGAGTATTAGAAGGAGACAGCACAGAAAGTTCATATATAGTATGGCACAACTCTGATACTTCGCTCTTCAAGRTAACGTACTTCCCATTGGAATCCAGTACATAGTCTATTCAATAGGATATAGTACAACCAGCAGCTGAATTTAACCAGAATATCTTCATTTGGCAAAAAGCCGTAGCACATCTGCTAGCATCCCAGTCRAGAAATAGGCCCTTATTAGAAAATTCAGAGAAAGTTCAAATCAATTCAGAATACAGCAATATTTAGATATAGCTTTTTGACCAATTCCTAAATAAAAGCGAATAAATGTTAACACACTTAAATACCTCTTCTCTTAAAAGAACAGTCACGAGTTATACAACTTTGAACCTGCCAGGTCCATGATAAAGCCTGAGCCTGGCATGGGAAAACAGAGCAGTATCAATGTCACAGATACTACAGGCAGGGAATTCCCACTTGGAAGTGAATGGCTGCTAAAAGCTTTCACTCCAGATCTGTTGCAGAGCTGTGAGTCACCTGCAGTCAGCTTCATTAGACCCAAGGTGTCACTCAAAGAAGACAAGCTAGTGCTAGAACAAGAGAAATCAGATTTTTAAGTGTTTGATGGATTAAAAGCAAAGTGCCACGATATGTTAAATGGATATTCAAATACTTTAGGTTCCATTTTTCAGCTACCTAAAGATCATATGCCTTTGCTTAAAGCTGGAGTCTTTGCCTAAAGCTGGATGGTAGGCAGAGACCAAAAATAAAGAGTGAATGATTTTTTTCACTCATGTGATGTTGATGCTAGCAATGACTCAGTAAAATACAAAATCCAAAACATGAAGATTATGAAAAATTAGAAACATTTAATGAATTACATCTGTCCAGAACAGTTTTGAATTCAGAGTGATCTCTAGAAATTAGGAGAGAACACCTACAGCATGGTGTTCCCACAGATATTCCTAAGAGAAAAAGAGTTAAGTAACAGGACTGTATGGAGAAGAGGCTAACTGGGGTCAAAAATGAAGGGAGATTGAGAAACAAATTTATGGGGAAACTTTTAAAAGCAGAAGCAGTAATTGCACCCACAAAAGGCATGTGCATCATTGCTACAAACAAAACCACATGCTTGGACACTCTACAGGCAATCTGGCATTTTTCTCCCATTCCCTCCCTCCTTCTGACCTGAAGACCTCTTTCTCTGGAATTTTACTCCATAAATATTCCATAATGCTCCACTCTCCTCCTATTTTCATGAAAAGTTGGTGAAAATGCATTAGCTAATAAATGGAAGTTCAAAGAATTACTGTCAATCAGGGGCTCGTTTCCATGAGAATGCAGAGAGATCTCAATTGAGAAAAACTGGGAGGTACAGGCACARGAGATATTCAGTTTACATATATTATGTACATGAGCTACTTTGAAACTACTGAACTATCTTTTTTGGCATTTAATTTATAACCAGGCTCTCAAGGGTACCTACAAAATAAGCCATGTTTAAACAACATTCATTTGGGTCATTTTGAAATAAGGCAGGAACAAAATATATTATTGGAATATGTTAGGAATACTGTAATTTATTCTCATTCTTTATTTATATGCAAAAAAGACTGAACTATTTTTTTTAACCTCATAGGTAAATTCACCCCATGTCTCAAATAAAATATAAATATTTCAATCCTAAAATAATTAGTGAAAGAAAATTGTAGCTGATAATGTGGATTAAAAAAGGAAACAATCTCAGTATTATTGGCACAGTATATTACTATGCCTGAATTAATACTGTAACACATTTGAAACAATTAATAGTAACAACTACAGTGTGTTACTATGCCTGAATTAATGCAGTCTGTTTACAATGACTAGAGTAGGACAGCACACTCCAGCATGCAAAGTCCCAAAGTCTCATACGAGCAGGGTATAGCTTTATAAAGTTTACTGCTTTCCAAAGGCACCTTTCCTTACTACTAACTTCACTCATTCATTGAATTTTCTTGTGCTTTCTCTCCCGGAACTAAACAAAGTAGATAATAAAGAAAAAAAAGCCAGTAAATTGCAAGTTTTTAGAAGATACCAAAGCCAGAAATGCTGCAAAACATGGATCCATTTCCAAATTTCAAACATCTTTAAAATTTAATACAACTGGATCAATATATTTATAGGCAAGTTTTATTTAAAAGGACGCAATTCACGTAACTTCAGTATAATTAAGGATTCCATTTTAAAATATACCTTAATTTGATAGTATTTGGATAAGAGTTCTTGTTTTACTTTTGATTAAATGAAAATGAATGAGGTGGAGGGGTGCAGGGAGAGAGAAAGACAGAGAGAGAAGAAAAAAAAGAAAAAGATACAATTAAAAAGCCTAATCAAAAAAAAAATGTCAACAGTTAACTATACAATCAATGGACTTCAATGGGACTGACCTCCAGATGAACAAAGTAGTTCTGAGGGACTAAACTGTCTAAATAGTGGAAGGAAAAATGGGAAGAAGGTTGCTCAGGGAGAGAACATCACTGGATATAGCCTGCACGAGCTAACATCGTTTGGCCACTCAAAGACCCACCAAGACAAAATAAGCACAACAAATAGTGACTTGACTTCTCTTCTCTTCTCTTCTCTTTTCTTCTCTTCTCTCCTCCTTGGTGAAAATTTTAAACGTTTCTGAGATGGCTACATGTCTACTGTAAACAAGAATGGCACTGCAGCAATCTGCACAGTGGGAGACTTTTATCCCTCTTGGAATGCGCTTTCTGTACCTGTAAGTAAGGCCAACCTCTGAAGCCCATTGACATAGCTCGGTAATATGTTGCAAGAGCTCTTTAATTAACTAGTCACTAATATAAATCTGATTCTTTCTTTCCATACTGAAATTCAGGTGTACTCAGTAGGAAGCTGAAGGACCAAGTTACAGTACAGTTACTGTTTTGCAGTACACAGTAGAATCACAATTTAAAAATTTTAGTGAAATGTATTTTTGTTGAGCAGTCTGTGGAAAGACTGAGGCCCACTAAAACTACACTATATGTTAGAATAAAACAGCCTGACTTCAGGCAAATAATTTATCCTCCCTGTTTCTTAGTTTCTCTGTATGTCAAGGCTGGAAGAATCATTCCTTTTCACTTAATAGGGAAGGTCTGGGCAATAGCTACTTAATATCCAGACAAAAAAGGGCTCAGAATGACAAACTACCACAGCACTAAGTGAGAAGGTTTGCTGCAGTGTCAACACGGCTGTTGACAGTAGGCAGCAGGTAGCAGAGATCTCATGAAAGATCGCTTATGTCAATCTTAAGTTTTATTCACTTTTGTGCCTGTTCTGTAGGCCCTTGGAGATTAAATACAGCCGAGTGCTATTAAAAGTTAGCTTCAGYGCATGAAAAATACATTCTTTTAGCAGTTTTATTCCTTTATCAATTACTACTTTAAGAGACTTGCACTGTATTATTTTATATTGGCCAGTTATGAAAATAATTTATTCCCTGAAAAGCTTTATTCCTTTAACATTTCAAATTTTTGTTCTGTGTTTATCATGTGACCATTTGTGACAGACACTGAGAGGAATACTTTACTAAAGGAGATAACAGAGTGATAGACCTTTTCATATATGCATACTGACCATGTTTTAAATGAGAGACATGAAGAGGATTTCTAGTAGCACAGGAAGTCTAGCAAGGTCTTTTTGTTTGCTTTTTGTTAGTGTAACTGCATTTTCACCATGATGCAAAAAAGAATTCTGGTCTAGACTTGTGGTAGAGCCCCAGGCCTATCTAGTGAGGACTAAAAAACCCCCCTTCCCTTCGTTTTGGTAAATCTTCTCTTTTCTTAAGCTTGTTCCTACCAACGGTCGTATGCAGCAATCCTGGAACAAAAATGAGTTCTTTACAAACTTGAAACTCTAGCAAAGTGCCAGRGGGATGAAAACATGTTGAGTGACCATAGAGCCACCACCTGGCTAAATGGAAAGAATGCTTAAGGATTTTTCAGTGATTCYGAGTCTGCTAGGTAGCTCTGTGATTCTGTGGGTTCTTCAAACCACAACAAAACTCAGGCGTCATGATGAGAAAGATGTTCTGTTGGCTTGGGAGAGTAACCATATGTTAGCATTTTAGAACATGGTATCACGGATGCAGGATCCCAAATCATGTTCAATACAGGCCAGTGAGAGAGCAAGGCATCATCATTACGCACGCCTCAGGAGAGGTCACACACAGCTCAGAAAGTATTAAGGATGAAGCCAAGCTACTCCTATCTAGGGATGAACAAGGGACCGGCTAGGCTGTGCAGCAGAGGAGAGGTGGCATTTGAGCACTGCGGAAAGAGAAATAAGCTTTTGTGCAGGTAGTGCTACGCAGACTGACAAAACCTTTAAAGCTTTACAGGAGATCTTGATTTCATTGCCAGTTCATAGTTCAGAGCACATGATGAAGGATTTGCTGAGGTTCCTGAACCCTTTTAATGAAGGTGGGCCCAGCTCTGAGTGACCCTGCAGCCATTAAAACGAGAACATGCAGGATTCAAGGCTTTGTACAACTTCGGCATAAACCGCGGAGACCCTGACTCATCTGAATTTTGTTTTGGACCAGTAAACTCAAAAGATTTTAAGAGAAAATACCAGTAAAACACAGCCGCCAGCTAGCACCTTTCATCAGTAGTTCTCAAAGCAATTTACAAAGCAATCTCCTAGTTTGTGGAAAGCAAAACTGGTACAGTGAAGAGGAATGCCTTGTTCGAGATTGCTTAGCATACCAGTGGCACAGCAGGCACAGAATTAAGTTTACTTGTGGTCTAGTTCACCATATTTCCCACCAAACACAACGCCTGGAGAAAATGCTTCCACTAAATACTGCAAATTAGCAATGAAGTTTTGTACAGCTCTGTTCTGAAGCCATAGACAAACTATTCCCCTCAAATACCTCCTTCTGCTCAGTCATGTAAGTTTATTCACTGGATCTGGATGAAAAGAAATGCTTTACTGACTGAAATGACTTGTGTCAATCTTTATCCTTTCAAAACACTAGCTAATTTTAGATTTTCTGTGGTTAAATACATTTGTAAACTATTAAAACTGTCTCCCTGGTACATGGAAAACATATGGTTTGAACAATGTTATTCCTTCATGAAGGCCTGTTTCTTCAAAGTTTCCTTTAGTTGTACACTAGGCGTGTTTGTTGTTCACAATGTTTATTTTTATAACTATTTCTCCTTCTTTCCACAGTTATTTACCTAAATGATATATATATGCATCTGTGTATATATATATAAAAACACGTATTTATTGACTGAAACTGTAACTCTACAACGCTAGTCAGAAGACAGTACATAAAAACTGTATATCCCCAGGACTGCACGCCTCTCACAGCTGGTAGATTGCAAATTTGAAGAGAGCAAATGCTGCTTGTTGTGCGGTTTTTATTTCTTACACACCCCATTAATACATTAAACAACGAAGAACAAGTAATCCTTCCCAGTGTGCGACCAATGTATAAATCCAAAAAGAATTCCTACATTCTGTCGAGCCAACACTCAGATAATGAAGAATATCCACCAGTTCCCCAGCACCTCACAACATTAAGCTATAGCTGTTCTGAGTTTTGACTGTTTTCTCCTGAGAATATCTTCTGTGTCAGAATGGATTCACTGCAATCATCATTTTCTGCCAGCTCTAAAGCTACTGAGTATTTGTGGAAGAGCCCTTCCCTATAGCGCGGAGTACAGCAATTCTGTATTATTCCAACCTCAGGTCAGTTTGTGAACAGGAAGAAAGGGTGTTTTTCTCAGGTATCTTCCTTGGCAAATGCAGACGGTTGTCAGGTCAGTTAATCTTAACCCTGTTTTATGCTAGATGGTCAAAATGGGAGGAGTAGAGCAGACAAGACCAGGCTAGTGGTAGCTTGGTAACTGCGGAATATTCATTCTTGATGCATATTTGTAGAGCAGGATGCAAAAACAGGAACTCCACAAATTCCATCAGGTTTTGGAGAAAAATTAAGCAGGAGGTAATTTTTTTTTCAGCAGAAGGTAGGCTACAGTAAGTATAGCTCACTCAGTTCTGAGGAGGGACAGGTCTGGCCTAGCTCCAGCCATGGAATACGTGAGGAATGAACAAAGAGGATATTGCTTATACCAGCACAGAAAGGTTGCTTTAAAGAAATTCAGAACTGTGTCTCTAGGAAACATGCTGGACCTATATTCACTAATTTAGGGAAAACAGTTGAGAGAAGCAAGTGAACAGGAGAGATCAGAAGTGACTGATAGCCTAGAAGCAGAATTGGAAAAGACAACGACTTTCAAAAAATGCAGGTAAAAACCTTAAAAGTTGGGTATCATATGAGGCTGGAAGAGGAAAAGCAAAAGCCAAACAAGTTCATATATTCATGACAAATATCTGCATTGCTTAATGAACTTCTGGGACATGCTTAAATACTAAGACTACAGAACGACAATCCGTAACATCGAATTGAATAGACTATTTTTTCTTTTTMGATAGGCATTTTTTTCTTGTGTTTTGCTGTTTTTTTAACATTGAGTAAAAAATTGTGTGTGAAATCATACTATCAAGCTTGGGACTGATTGATGTGCATATACTCTGTTTGTACAAAGAAATCTAAAACATTGTCCATGCAAAAGTATGGATGCAACTACAGATAGTAGAAGGGRACACTATCCAGGGAATCAAAAAGAATAAATTAATAGATTTTTGGCTCCAACAGTCTGCCAAAGTAACACGGCTTTATGTCCTAAGTAATGTAAGCTAGGAAATTTCACTTGGTTATGTCTGCATTAAATCTGTAAAGTAAGAGACATCTTTGAATTGTGAGAACAGAAAAAGAAAAAGAGAAAAGAGGGAGATGATAAAGGAATTAGAGCTAGAGCTGGCATGAGAAAGTAACTATGATTTAAGCAGATGCAATGAAGGGAAAGGACCAGGGAATAGCTGTCTGTATGTTGAGTGGAGGTACTTGCAGAAGGCCTGATAAATCTGTAATGCAGATATACAGAAGAGAGCACTAGAACAGTAAAGGAGGAAGAAAAGATGAAGATGAATTCCTTTTATACCTAAAAATGATCAAGGCTATATTAACTGTAAGACATACTTCTTAGGTGAGATCATCTGAACTGTGATGCTTGAATTTTGACCTCTTGCTCAATACAGAATTAACTCACAAAAGAGAGAAGGGAAAAAAAAAGACTTGGCTTCCAGATGGGATTCTGAAAGAAATGCTGCCTGCTTGATTTGTCCAAACATTTTTTTTGCCACTCTCGCTGGAACACTGAGAAAGACATTTACTCAAAATATATTAAAACGAGGGCCCAAATGCGAACAATTCCAAACACAAGATGCATCATGCCTCAACAAACTGTAACTCCAGCACTCTCCACCATCATTGTTCTGTCCGGAAACTGCCCTCAAATATTCAAAACATTCCTGGAATTAGCAGCTATGTGCTGATTTGGCCTGGCTGGTTGCTTCCTGGTATCTCTGCCTGGCACTCATTTACAATGAATGGTATTGTTAGGCTGCAGGAATTCTTTTGCTTTTCTTCTTAAATTTTCCAGTGCCGGCTAGAGGAAGACTGATTCAAAAGTCACATTGGTCGGAATGAATCAAAGACATGACTACATGTAAGGAAGCTTTTGTTGTATGCTTAGTCTACCGAATCACGCATAGTTTAGATAATTTGGTTTCTAAAGATGATTTAATCAGATAGACACAACCATTTCTGTTGAGCTCAGGTATCCATTACTTTGCATTGAAAAGCTGGACATACGCAAAAAGCTASAGCAGAGCCTCTTCTCAGCTCTGCAGCCAAGGCCTTCTGTGCRTTCTGGAAAGAGGAATTCAAGACCTGCACAGCACGGTATGTTTAACTTCTTTGAAAAGGACAAAAAGAAAATAAAAACGACAACAAGTATTTGTCAGTTTCCAAGCCAGTGAAGCTGCCATGCTCAGCATTTCCTTTATGCAATATAGATAAACTTCAGGGCACAATGCACAAGAAAACTGGAAAAGAAAAATAGAATACTTTCTCCTGTTGTGCTGTGGTCCCACAAAGGAGCCCAMAATAAATCATTTTGCTTGGGGCTGCTCACTGGACTAAGCAGAATAATTTATTTCAAACATCTCTTTAATGGATAAAACTGAAGTAATACTATAGATACCTTCTCTGCTTTTTAAAGCATCCAGATATGGAGCTAAGTTTCAGGTGAAGTTCATMAGAATGCCTATGGAAAACATCATGCCAGGATGGTTCTGTTTATTATTTTTTTATCCATGCATTTTCACAACTTGCTTTCATTTGCAAAAATCCTTCCAAGTATTATTCGCCAATGCTCACAATAGCTCTTTGAGTTAGAGAAACAGTGGTAAAGGGGTGCTGTGATCTGCTCAAGTCCACAAAAGGAAATCATTGCCAGAGACAGGACTATAAGCAACTGGGATTATCAGAACTGTCTTGTGTCTAAACCACGCCTTCATTATCATAAAAATAACTGCTCAGATTACCCACACTTCTTTAAGACAAGTAGAGTCCTGATCCTACTATTCAAAAGTATCTGGAAAAAACAAATTTGTAAGAAGAGTATGTAACATGTATAGTCCTTTTACAAAGAAGAAAGAAGGACTGCTATGGATATTCAAACTACATACAAGCCCTAGCTGCCAGGTCAATAGAACTGAAGTTGCTAAATTCAGTGTTTTGCTTGGATATATGTAAGTATACTTCTATACTTCTATGTATTTATACATAAATTCTGTACACAATACATACGTGTGTGCGTGTATGTTTGAACAACGACATACGAAGTGACTAAGGTATAACCGTTTGGCATGGCAACAGCACTACATTTCTAGGGCACGTTCCCCAAAAGGACTCAGCTCACTCTCTACGAGACTCAGCAAAGAACAACTGTAAAGCATGAAAGTGGCCCTCCTGCCACCTGGGCAGAAAGACTAGCAGCTACACGCCCTCTTCCCACATTAATCTCATAACAGTCCCATACTGTAGTCTTAAAGGGTTTTTCTGGGACAGCTAACCTTTTCCATCTCCTGACTAGACAGTTCAAGTTGACAGTGTGATGAACACTGAACAGGTCAAGCAGGAAGGGGATGTGGGTAGGTAAGGTGCAGAGCTAAGAATCACAAGAGTGGGTTCTGGTCCAGGACCTTCCTGTGGCCTGGAGCCTGAATGTACCCACTCCCATGTGGGAGACTGAAAGGCTTCATGCACATCTAATCTAATCTAATCTAATCGAATTATGTGTGTATACACACACACACACACACACACACACATATATAAAAACATATAGTCTCCTGAATAACACATGGTACTGTGTGGAGGCAGATGCTCCATTTAGCCCAGTACTCTGTCTCCAGTGCACATCAGCAGCACACATTTAGAGACAGGAGTAGGAACAAGGCAAGCCTGTTGTGATACTTCCCCAAAACACTCTCCTTGCATGGAGATGGGGTTATACTCCAACTTGTAAAAGTACTAAACAAAACCATAAATAATACTCCGAAGTGGAAACAAAACACAAGCACAACTGTAAATATATTATAGTCTTATGTTGAGAAAATACTTCAGAAACTATGAATACTTAACYGAATTGTTTCTTCTAGGCAACGGTATTTCTCATTTCTACAGCTAGCCCCTCCCATGTCAATCTAAAAAGGGTGGTACAACCAGTCAGAAGAGCACAGCGTAACAAGGATAAACAAGCTCAGATCCCCAAAGCAGAAAGGCATCATCGTGCACCTGAACAAATAATTATCAGCTTGGGTAGAGTGCTATGCTGTCATACCTGAGCCGCTTCTTGTTCTGCAGGCGGTTTGTTCATCTTGGTTCTCTGCGCTTGCTGAACTGTGCAGGGTATACTCGGAGCGCAGTTTTCTAATCTCCCCAAGTTAATGTCTACAATAATGCTATCAGATTGGCAATACTAACAGCAACATGCRTCTGCATTACTGCAGCCTGAGATACTGAGACTTCTGGGAACAAAGGCTGACATAAATAAAAAATTACAATTTTTCGGAAAGATGGAGGCTTTCCTTGTGCTCAAAACTGTGCCTGTTTGGAGTCTAGTTATCCATAAGCCAGATCACTGACAGAGTTAAAGCTCACAGAAAAATCAACAGCAAAGATCACATTAGAAATGAGACAGATCTACTATCATTTTTTCTGATCATGTCAAATTGTGGCAATATTAGAGTAGAATTCATCTCATTTACTTTAGCTACTTATAAATTCTGCTTTTAGCCAAAGCCAGGTGCCCTAGCTAATCGGTGGATAGAAACAGATACCTTTAAAGAGAATTTTGTCCCATCATAAGAGGTCAAAGAAAAGAATAAGTTATCCTCTGGAAAGGTCTGTTCCTCATCACTTATCATAGAGAAAAAACTAGGACTGTGACTTTCAGATTTCCAAAGCTGAGGTAAGATTTCACCCTTAGCGTGTTTTTTCAAAACTTGCTGAGATCACTCTGTCATCTCACAAAGTAGCAACAGGCCAGACCAAAATGCTGGATTCCGTCATTTTAAAGATTTGGGGAAAGTTTTAATCCCAGGTGAAGGTAAACTTTGCAGACTTCTCCTGAAAGCACATTTTTATTTTTATTTTTATTTTTTTTTTTTTTTTGCAGGGAGGGGAAACTCCCCTAACAGTTTTCTATTGTAAACTGGCATTTTCTTTTTCTCCTCAACTGATGGTATTCCCAATATGCAGATGGAAGAATAAAACATGTGGTATCCCTTCCTCTGTATCTACAAAAGGGATTTATGCATGAATCCTATTAATCCTAKCAGGATTGTTATGAAGAAATCTGCACTAAGAAGAGAATTATGACCTTGAGTTTAAACAAATTCAAAACTGAAGCATCTGGGGACCCCTGTCATGAAGAAAAACAAAGTAAAGAATACAGYACAGCTCAGTTTCCCAACAAGAGGACATCTAGTCTGACGAACTCAAGTTGTCTCAATCCAGAAGCAGAAACAATTTTAAATTAAACATTTAGGAGGCTTAAGGTTTTCCCTTATCAGTTGTTTGGCTATTCAAGGAACAAGCCGGGAGTAACTGGCAGGTGCTCCCAGAGGAGGGAAAGCAACCCAGCTCTGTTCTTGTTTCAAACACAACAGAAAGTATCATCATTCCCCTTTTCAGGCACTAGTCGTGATGCTACTCTTCAGTCACTTCAATCTCCATTGTACACAGAAGGAAGGTACAGAGAGGATCTCCAACCATACTTGGAAATGCTGGGAATGGCTGGTAAGACTCCTGAAGGAATAATTAAATAGTTCCTTAGAGAACAGTGGGGAAGAGAAAAAAACACAATTTTTTCCATATCCAGCACCCATTCTAGCCTCATATAACTAGATGGTTATAGTGCTTGTTGTCTTACATCATTCTTAAAAAGGGACCAAGTTCAAACGATAGGAACCTCAAAACTTAATTTAATTTAATCATTTTAGATTATTTTGCATTTTCAGTAGTCTAAGATTCCTCCCTTCCTGCCTTAAGTCAGTGAACAGTGTTCTTGTTTCTTATATATCAAATGTGGTCCTGTTTTTTGAGCAGAAAGTAAGATGCCAGTGCAGTCTGTATAAAAATTTAAAGCCCTAATTATATAAACATGCACATGTACACTTAACTTACATCTGCTTAGCTATTACCCTGAATTTTTAGTCTAAGAGTATTATTCATGTGCTTAAAATTAACCAGTTGTAAGTATTCACATAAGCAAGACCTGAGTTCACAAGTTGCTCTAGAGTCTTTTGAGGTGAAGAAACCAATAAAAATCAAAATACTGATATCAGTGTTTATATTACTGTCCGTGCTCTGAAAATATAACAAATACATCACCTTATAAAAGGCATATGTAATGCAAACATTGAAATATTTACAAATRTAGTTCCCAGTAAAACCTAGAGGTCCCCAAATCAGTGACATCCTTAACTAATTTCATAAGAAACAGATTTCCTTTCTGAGCCAGTATGTATTAAAAACTGCAGTATCCATTATATAATTTTTATAATTCTAGTCAACAACTTTTCCTGTTTTTACTACTTTTGATATCAAAACAGTGTTTTTGACACAGAGAATTTAATTCATTTTACAACTTTTAAAGAAGAATCTAGTCAATGTTCAGCAGTACTCAGTTTAGAAATATCTGTATATACAACCCAATTCAGGGCATACAGATGTTACTGGAAGCATTCCCACTTAGCTCAAAGGTCTTCGGTGCAAGCTTATTGGGAAAGTTCCCACAAGTGTAAGAATAACTGCACTGAAGCCAATGGAAGTGCTGGGTGTGCCAGCAAGTGAGAAAGGAATAGGTCCACATAGGCTTCTACAAATTAGAAATACTCTAAGTAGACTGCAAATCTCTTGCTGATCCCTTAATTTGGATTTCTAAATCAATAATTTCTTCTGCTGCTTTTCCCATAACAGAATCTTCATTTTGCCGTGTCAGAAATTCAGTCACCTACTGGGACAGAACCAGGAACATAAAAATCCAGTGCTGAAGCATGTACCACTATTCACTTCTTGCTTGAGCAAAACTCCCACCGAAATCAGTGAAAGAGCACGGGCTAAAGAAGCAGCTTGGGATTTATCTAACTAGAATGACAGACGACACACGATGACATGTCCTGTGACATTCTGCCCAAAGTGGGAGAAATGACACATGCAATAAGATTTTTTCCATGAACTACCAAATGGCATCTGAACTCCTGTTAAGGACTTCCTTAGGCCTTTTTGCTGGAATTCAAGACAGTTCTGAAGTCCTTTGCCAAAATTGCAGACATCTTACAGTGCTTCACTTTTAAATCTCTTCTCAGAAAGATACYATCTACCTAAATTGCTCTATTCACTGTGGTACATGCTCTGTCCTGTAAAATAATAAAAAAGAGGAATGATTTCATGATAAGAATGTTACAACATTTTGTTGACATGTACATTTGTGCCTTTATGAGAYGCTACAGAAATAGTACAGTCTGAAAAACATTTGTGCTGATGGTTTCACTGTTCTCTCAATATCTGTTAATAGACCAGTAAAACTGAATGCATGATCAAAAGAAGATCATGTTTATAAAAAATAGTTCATGCTAGGTTTATAGAATTAACTTCAAAGGTGTTCAGTTAGCTGTTATTGGGTGACTGAATTAATATATACTGAAAAGTCAGATGGCGTAGACTTCATACCATAATGGAATATGCACAGATTGGTATCGACGTACCTATAATGGSAAATTAAAAGGGCATTTAGATCTGTGTAGTTCTATGTAAACTTCAGAATGTCCAGCAAAATACACCCTTCACCACTAAGGGACATGAAGAGCTGCCATCAAGGAAAGCCTGTTGAAAGACACTTGCCTCCTGCTGCCCAAAGCACAGTTTTGAAGATCAGAGCGATGATTTCTCTGATCTGTAAAAGGAACGGGCCTGAGGTAAACAGAAATTTTCTACATGCAGTCAGATTTCTGTATATTAGAATTAAGATACTTTAGACTATGGAGAGAAATTTCTGGGAACAAAGTGTCTCTAGGCTGAGAAGCAAATTCTCTAGAATAAGGTAACAGGGTTTTCACTATCTGTGTCTTTTGCAGCTTTCCTGTATGCAATTCAAAGCAAGTCAGCCACGACCTAGGAGCTCCTGCTAGCAGAAAAACTCCCGTAGCAAAAAATATAATATATTTTGCTCTAACATTGTGGACCAGTCAGCCCCACAAGGATTCTTTGCTTACATGGAGATCAGCATCTTCATTGTAATGTAGACCCTTTAATCATTATTTGCCTTAATCTTCCACACATTTATACATACAGCTGTGATGTGTACGCTCAGAAGGCAGGGCGACAAGAAGAGAACTGAATAAGTCAATACACATAACATAACATAAAACTGTTATTCCTATCCTCAGATCAATGCCAGGCCCATGATTCAGGGTGCCGCCTTCAGAAAACATAAGCGCTCCTGACTGAGATACCTGTTTCGTTCAGAAATCCTAGTGCTCCCATACAACTGTATAATAAAAAACCCTCACACTACTTTTCAAGTAAATACTATTCTGACTATTCCTCTTTTACACAAGCAGAAAGAGTCTCGCAGGATAGTCCCAAGCACCTCCTTTGTTCATACCTTATAAATAACAAAATAATAGGGACTTTGCGAATGCTCCCCAGCAAATGAAAACAAGAATCAGTGACAGGATCCAAACGACAGATTCCTGGTGAAGTGCTTTTATCCTGTAAAAGATTCTTCCTTTCATGTGTACTCTAAAAATACTATTGTAACTTCTGGATAAATACAGGATCTATATTAGGATGATGCTGGTGGAGGGGAATTTACTAACACCGACTTTGCAGGTCCTTAACACGCTATTTAGAGCAAAATTATCRAAACAGCCTCCTTTCGTGTACTTTCCACTTTAACATAGGATCCCTTGAGTGCTTATGGAGCGCATCATGTGCACTCCCAAGAGACTATGAAAAAAGCCAGGCAGCGCTCAGAAGCTCCCTGTGCCCGGGTAAACCCTGTAATTTGGAAAGGCAGGCCTCGCTGAACCTTGCACGTAGTGCCGAATCCTTCTTTCCTTTKGGGGAAGCCCTTCGCCTCCATTTCAAGGAGAAACCTGCACACAAATACCTATTCTGTCTCCTGCATGGCAGCCCGCGCCGGTCAAAGGATTTGCTTCTCTCTCAGCCGAGGAACTGCGGACGTTTACGCGGCCGCTACCGCCAGCGGAGTAACTGAGCGGCTGAGTGCTTCGGGCTCGTTTCRGGGGTGACCCGCAGAAGGGTTGCGCTTGCTTACGCGGCGCGTCACCCCCGTGGTCTGATTAGAGTCTCCACACCTCCCCTCCCTCGCTTCTCCTTTAATCTCTGCACGCTGCTGTGCAGAAGGTGCCAACTTTAGAACAGACAGTTCTGAAAAGAAGGCAATTAAAAAAAAAAGAGCAGTACTTTAGAAATTTAAACAACAAGCCTTGTGATCAAAATAATTCATAAAGGGAAGGATTTTATGAAGTCATTTCACGAGCACACAATGCCTTTTTTTTGCTTTGTTTTTTAAATAAATCYGTCAGTACACATGCCAAGGCAACACATCTGAATACAATATCAGCAGACACACCCTGAATCCCTGCGCCTGTGCTCTCCCAAGCTACAGCAAGCGCTAAAAGCTGGAAGTTTTGCCTACATTTTAAGAATTATTAATTTATTTCTTTTAGTTTGGGCATATTAGTTAAAACCTCTCTTCTTTCCTCCCTCTCTCTTTCCCTCCTCCTTTACAAGAGCTTCTTTTCTCCTCCCTTCACAAAAAACATTATCTGAAAAATGGATTTTTCTCTTACTGACAGCAAGTGTATCTGTTAAAAAAAAAAAAACATAAAGAGATCTAACTTATAATGAATCCCCCTGGCATAAGGAAGCCTGTTCTAATCTCTCTTTATTGGGCTTGAGTGATAGTTTCGCTCAACGAGTATTGACAGAGCCGTCCTGTTTCTCAGGCTTTCATTTTCCCCGAGTTGGAAAAAGGATACAGTGCATTTTCAMATTCTCCAAGTCTGCAGTTGTTTTTATATAAGAAGCAATTTGCTTGGGTCACATCAGGTCAAATGGGAAGCCTGCCCAGCTCTTGGTTTTAAAGGAAAAACATACAGAAAGACACAAAAACACAGCAGTTTCCTTCATTAAATTCCACTCTACCTGCCATGGGCTTGCAGCCACAATGGAATTTCCCACCCTGGCTGACCATGGCTAAACTTTTATTTTTAGGGTTTTTTTCCCTCCCCCTTAAAAAGAAATGTCTTACTAGCTTTCTTTCAAGTGAATTTTGAGGTGAGGGTTATTAAAGCCAATGCGATTGTCCATTTTTAAAATAATAATAAAAAAATAATAAAAGGGCTATGCAGAAACAGGGCCAAATGTTGAAGTCTTCCTTCAAGCCCAGATTCTGATCTTTGTTACAAGGCTGTAAGTCAAAAGTAACTCTTCCAAAGTTGCTGGAGTTGTGCCTGGGTAAAAGATCAGAATCTTGACTCAGTTTTTAACTCATTTCTCACTTAGGGAAAACCTCAGCTGCCTTTGCGGGGGAGTTTGCCGGAGCTAAGCTYGCCTTTGTAACACATCGGGAAGCCTCGCTCTGCAACATGTTAAGTGTTCTGCCGAGCTCTTGCAAACTCACGGTGCCTTCAACGCTTGAAAAGAACGATACCCAAATAACTGCCTTTGTTATTATTTAGTAATTGCAAAGGTTACCAGGACTAGGCAAGCTTGCTAACAAGCAAAAGGGAAGCGTCCGCAATCTCCGTAGCCTCCCAGAGCCTCACGGAAAGCCGAGGTGAAACTCTGCCCTGGGCTGCGGGAGGAAGATGGGAGCGAGTGACTCAGCGTGTACATTCTTAAGAACAATAGATCACGAAGATGCTTCATTGATTTCAATAGAGCCCGAAGGAGAACCAAACACAGTTGTTTGCTTTGCTTTGACTACAATTTCACTGTATACACAGCAGAGGGGGGAGGGACAAGAAAAGCATACACCCTGAATGAGAGAGAGGTGAGATTGTGTTTCTACTAAGACACATGATGGAAGGGGTTTAATTTGAATTCTGATCTATCCAAGCAGCAAAGCATTTRTACCTGGCCTCTCACTGCTGAAGGTCCAGCTAATCCAACAGCTTTGCTACCATTAGGTCCCAAACACTATAATTAAGTTTACCGAATGGTTCTCATTCAGACTGTTTGCCCATAACTTTCTGCAAAGTCCTCCTTGCAGGCTGAAGGACTGCCCTCAGCTGGATGATGCAAAATACAAGGCAAACCGGGGGCAGGCGGAAAGAGAGTAGGGGAGAACCTGCTCAGCTTTGAATTACAAGTGGGTGGCCCCCTCCACAATTTACTCCACCCTAAAAAATCTTCCAGCTTTTTCTAACAATAAAGCCCTGGCCTCCCCCAAAAGAACAGTTGGCTCAGTGCCCCTATACCCTCTTTTTTCCAGACACTCATGTATGAAACAATGGCAGTTTTGCCTGAATCAAGGCTAAAGATTGCTAGAGTTGGCCTTTGAACAGTTCTTTTGGACTTACTTACTTTTGTGACTTGCATCCAGCGATCACAAAGTACGTTGTGTTATTTACCGCACTGGACAGACCTTTGAAGCAGTTTGAACTGTATGACAGAAGAGCCAGTTCTTTCCTTGCATTGTCTTTTCCCCACTAGTCTAAAAAACAAATGACTTTTTAAAAAATTTATATAGCCCGTTCAGCTTCCTAGGCTGTCTAAGAGCAAACTGCTAAGTTTTCTTCATTTTATTTTCCTATGGTCAAATGGTTCTTTTCTTGTACTCTCCCCGCTCTCTCTGGTGTCTGTTTTTCTAGTTGATTCATCTATTATGCTTCTTTATATAATCAAATTTCTCTTCTCAGTGTGTCATTGTGCTCAGGCCTTATTGTACTCTGTCACCTCCAACTTCTTCCCTTCAGAAACTCCACACCCCAATTCCTCTTTAAAGTTGCTTGCTGAAGCATTTGTTCTTTCAGCATTGCAATACATTTATAAACTGGAGATTAGTTCACTTTGTCTGGCTTCCAAAGCCATTTGCTGCTTGAGACCATTTCAAGAGCTTGTCTATTCATGTGGATAAACAAAAAACCTCAACTATAATGTGAATTAGGAAGAGGAAACATCAGTTGCATGGAACAAATACCAGTGAGTATGAAATTAGTAACAGTTAGTTCTTGTTGGTGCCATCTCTGCCTGAACTATTTTACTCACCTTTAGGGAGAAAAATTTTGCAAGTGTAAAGGGTGATATTTCTTTCAGTAGAACGAGGCAACCCACTACAACATTTTGCTAGTGATTTCATCATTTCTATACTAAGCAGTCCCTAGACTCACCAACTTCTGTCCAGATGATTAATTTGAATATTCTGTAGTTCCCCAGAGCAGTCCATTATTTCCCAGGAAGCTTTTAAAACTTTCTACCAAACTCAGGATTTTGAAGTTGTGTCTGGCTAACAGATGTGCTTATTCCAGAACTTTAAGATATCTTCCCTCAAAACAAGAGCCCTTCACAATTTAAATTCAAGTCAACAGAAAAATCCTATTGATTTTAAAAGATATGCTGAACTCTTGAAATAGGGAACTTGGCATGTGAAAACATATTGGACACTTCAGATGTAACATCAAGATACAAAATGAAATTCCACTCTCTGGATGTATTCAGGTGACCAGAGCCATCTGACTATTCCTTACTTCTTGTAGACTTCATGTTAGTATATTGAGCAGTAAAGCATGACGACTTCAAGTATGTGAAACTTGAGTTTCCTTCATCCAAAAGAAGTGATCAGATAGGTGTTTATATAATTGACTTAAGATATCCACTGCCTTAGAGGACAGCATCAGCCACTGCTATTTATTGTGGAGTTATGGAGCAAAATCTGTCTACTACCTGTGACAGCCATTTGGATAACTACAGAAGGATGAAAAGGTCATATTTATAACTGACCCAGTTTGCTATCTCTTGTTAAGATGTCCAAATACTGTGGTCCTGCAAACCAGTCATAGATTTTTAGACTGTGTTGATTATTTGCAACTTAAAAACGATGGTAGGAGGTAGGCAAAGGTGTTTTCCATTGGTTTATGGGAGACATGGTGCCTCAAGTTAGACGTAGTACAATTAGCTGAATTCAGCAGCAGAACATCTGCAAGATGGCCTCCTTTCCCCTTAGGTCATTTGGATGTATAATTTATAGTAGAAGTTTGTTGGAGCATGTCATTCAGTCAGAGCACTTCTGCTTCTTGGGAAGGTCTCTAAAAATCTCCCTACAAATGGCACTTTGCAAAACATCGTGCCCCATTTCTCTTCTTCAGCTGCTTGGGGCCAACACTGCCTCGCTCAGAAGTTTATAGCACTGAAACCCTTCAGGCTTCAAGGCAGTTAGTCTAGATTAACATCTGCAAAATTTAGAGGAAAATCAGATCTGTTCTGTGCAATAGTAAATGATACAAAGTTGATAGAGATGAAAAACAAAACTTTTTGCAAATTTGACAAAAAGACTCTCCATACAGTAAATGGTTCATCACAAGCTAACAGTGGACTATCATTAGTTTCTCTACCAGAGAACTACAAAACTTCCTAAAGAAATATTTGTGAGCAGAACTTTGATTCTGGCCAGGGAAATTTAGGAGTCTTAAATGTTGCAACTGACTAAATACCTTTCTTATAATTTTATAAATGATAGCAGAAATGACTCTGATTATGCTTATTAGTAGATAAAAATGTCTCTAAAGGATTAGATTGGGGGAGGCCTTATAAGGCAAAACAGGAAACAAGCTCACTGAACACATCAGCAGGACATGGGTAATCTAAGCCCAAGCCTTTCAAACATTCATTTTCCATGTCAAGCGTGATCACCATAAGATGTGATTAGACTCTATCAATTTTAGGGGTTATAGCTTGAAACACTATAGAAAACTGGCTTAAAACTATAATCACGTTAGGATATTTAATGTATTTTCTAAAAGATGTGGTTAGCAATTCCATCTTTTGAGTGCTTCAGCAATATTACAGAATTGAGCTTTTAAAATGAGTTACTTCATTATTTGTGTTGCTTAGTTTTCTGAGGGCAGAGTGTAAAAAAGTTTCAAGTATATTAYAAGTTCTTCTCTATAACCTGCTTGCGCTGCATACATTTCAATTGAGTTTCCATGTAATTTCTGATTTTTATAACCCTCAAGAGTGGTAAGCACTGGAAAGAAAAAGTAAAAACAATACTAACCAGTCTGAACCCAATGACTTAGACATTTAGGATGAAATCCCGGCCCCAGGAAAAACATTTACCATTGCTTTCAATGTAAATGGGATTGGAGCTTTTTTATTTGCTTAAACTGGAAGCAGTTTAATTTATAAATTACCTATTTATTAATAGAAGTGAGCGGAGAAAAAAGTTCACTAATGATAAGCTAACCACCAGCAAGACAAATATTTACTTTTTTAATTCTCTTACATCCAGAGCACCTAGCCTTCCAGACTATAAAGCCATGCACCATAGATCGTCTCTATATGGCTGAAAGGCACAGGGCACATATCACAGGCACAGATAGATTAGAGGAATGGGACCTCCAAGAGCATCTTCCAGATTGGAGATCCCAGTCTCTCTGAAGGGTCCCTCGGTTTTGTGGTTCAACTGGACTGAGGTGAGCTTGCAGCTGGGCTCCTGGGCAACTTGCGGCTGTTGGCCTCAGTGGTTCCTGCCCAGCTGCTTCCCTCAACAGCAAAGGGCCGAAATGAYGCAGCAGCACCCCATGCCAGCACATCCCTGCTGCTCCTCATGCATCATCCCACCTCAACTCCACAAGAGCTGAACTTGAAGAGCACACAGGCTTGTGTGCAGCTGGAAAACAAAATCTTCACTGTGACTATTAAGGAGACCTTAGGTCAAAAGGCTGCAGGCCACGCTGAAGATCAGACATACCTGGGCCAGCTTAGGGCAAGGAGAGCTCAACCTCTTAGAAGTCCTTAATAGAGGAGCCAAATTATTTGCCTAACAGGAATATTTGAAGGTTTCATGAAATACTAAAAATCAGCACGGGGCTGACTTGGCAAGGTAGGTGAGGATATCCAGAATTTTAATTTAAATTTCATCAGTCACCACATTCAAAATAACTCTACTGTTGTTCGTATTCCAGAATCTGCCAAGGAGAGCATTCTTTTTTAGTAATTTATTATTATTATTACCATAATTTTTGTAACACATGCAATTCCTGCAATAAAAAGAGCAGGCTGGGTACTATATTTGAGATACCAAGGCTATATGAAATCTCTAGAAATATTCACCATTCACTTACTCAGAATGGAAAGTTTCAGTGAGATTTTCCTTGCTTCAGTCGGTTTGAGCCAGCTCTTTGGCATTCTCTTATAAATAATAGAAGCTACACACTGCACTTTTACAATATCATTCATCTAAGGATCTAATAACTTAATTAAGCTGGACATTGTCAGGTTAAAAATCATATATTTTTTATTAAGTAATTTCCTTATCTATGTTACTAATAACATTTTAGGTTATTAAGCTGAAACAAATTCTTCAAATCTAATTTAACATCTACTACTAGCATGTATATATTTTATACACACAGCTGGTTTACTTTTTGAGATATTAAAACAGATGTGTTAGCTTCACCTGTCTCAAGTTGGCTTCATTTACAGATTTTCATGTATGAACAATGCTCTTTCTTCAGAGTGGTAAAAAGACTGTAAGAGAACATTCAAATACAACCAAAATGCTATACTAACATGTGAGACAATAAAACATATGTTTTTGTTAAYGAGAGTTGCAAGGATTCGGCAACACTGAAACTTTAGTTTTAGGGGAAACTATCTACCTTTTTGCATGTTAGTTATTTTCCCTTCCTCGCAGGGGAAGGTGAGAAGTCTTGCTCCTGTGTTGTTTAATTGCAAGAGCACACAAATCGGTCCGCTATGAGGGCAAGCCTCGTCAATAAACTCATTCAGCTGTATTTCAGCCTTCTCAGATACCCCAACATGTGCCGCTAGTTCGCATAGTTCAGATGGGCTCACAACAGCTATTTGGTTTGACCGGGGATGTGCGGTGGGGAAAGTTAGCCTAAGTTAGCACAGTACCAGTCCCAGCTGAGTTCACAGGAAATCTGTTAAAGCAGGTACTGCACTTACCTGATGGGCAGGCAGTAACTGAAACACTGCCGTGCCTTTTGGAATTTACATAAATAAAATCTAACATCAGAAACTATGGTACATAGTTTACCAACCTCCAGGTAACACACAGAGGTTAAATGATTGAAGTCACACAGCGAGTCAAGAAAAAAAGAAAAACACTCCAGAGATACTCCTCCACCACTTCCTCCTCACTTAGCTACTTGGTATCTTCATGCTATTTCAATGTATTTAATATCAAGAAAAAAAAAAGCGCTGTTTTTCATTTGTCTTCCTACCAGCTAATACAGCAAGAGAGAGGGGTTTTAGACTTCCAGTAGGTCTTTCTGCTTAAAAAGTGATTCCTTCTTTTTCCTCAGTTCTTGAGGTTTGACAATCAGCAAAGCAGGGATTTCCTTACAACTCYAGAGCTCCTGCCACACAAGCCAAAGGGAGTTTTATCTTTCATTTTGCTTTTTACTGGTCCATTGCTCAGACATCCATCTCAGGAGATACACTGCCAACTGCTAAACTTTTTAAGCAGGTGGACATTGACATGGGAAGCAAGTCATGGAGTCAACAGCTCTGTCTGCTGTTTAAAAAGAAAACTGTAATAAGACTGAACATAATAAACACAAATAATAAAACACACAGCCAAAAGGACTCTCAGGAGCCTGCAAGGAGCAATGTGAGTGTACTGAAGGCAACTTTGAAGAAAGTTGATGCAGCCTGACACTCAAACCAGAATACACTACAGCTGTGCAGAAGAATCTCTTAGATGAGAAACACTAGTTTTCTTCAGCTTTTAAATGATTTTCTCTTGGTACTCAGCTGCAAATACCACATGTGGAAGACTAATCAGTTTGGTAACCCAGAGACAACATGAAATTAGGCCAAGGACCACCTTCCTATGACAGGAAGAATTAAACAAACACAACATTATTCTTCCTGAATATGTGTTTTACTTAATAAATGTGTGTGCTTTCAGAGCTGTCTTTTGCTGGCTGACTGGACTAGTGGGACTTGAATGCATATTTTTGGGCCATAGCTAGTTTATTGTAAAATCACTGGAATTAATCTGATAATCTGAAACAAATCCTTCATTATTTCACCTTAACATTACCATATGCAAGTGTCAAATACATCTGCTTGAAAGAGCCATAATTTTCATAAAGACAGTGAAAGTATCCAGGATGCTACGAATCACAAAGCCCTACATCAGGACAAAATTTTACAATTACAGACTTCCCATGCTGAACCGGGATCCAGGACATACAGTTGAGTACTTAACGCCCAGGTCTGAATGTCAGCACTCCTATGTCACCTGCCAGGCAGTCAGAAAGTTACTTTATGGACTTGGTTAAATCTTCCAAATTATTGACACTTCATTTTCTCCATTTGTAGTGCGTAAGACAGGTCTAGAGAGACATTGCTTTAGTACTATGATGCCAAATTATCATTACGTACATCTCAGTCAAACTAGCCAGAGACAGCTACAGATAGGATAACGCTTTTCAAGAATATATTTGTATCTTTTGGTTGGTGCTTAAAATATGAGATCTGATTACTCTGATACTAATGAGTATAATGGTTTCATTAATCATCACACAGACCCTTTTTAGCTGCCTGCATGTTTCAGCAGTGAATAAATGAATTGTAGCAGTGATGGCACTTTTCAAGTAATACAATTTTTAAATGTCACATATATATCTAAGTCAGAAGATATCTGCCTTCCTCTCARGCCACCTTAAGAGCAGAATACTGAATTCAAAGGCTAATTTGTCTAACAGAGCGAAGTCAGTCCTGAGAATCATATACAGCTACAGCTATCCCTGCCCACTTTGTCCACTTTAAGGAGCTATGTTAATGCTCAGCGAGCAAATCTAGACGTGTACTTCTATGCCTAGAGGTTCTTTCTCAGATTTTAAAAATAAATCCCTGGCTTACAGTTTTAAAAATACTACTCAAGCCAAAGTTAAAAAAGAAAACCAAGCTCACTTTTTGAGGTGATAGAAATTACAGTACATTTTTACTGTAATTACCAATGAAAAATAATAGAAAACTAGCTGTATCTATTTACAAAAGAATTTTGTGAATACACTTGGGGGGGGGTTGCTATCTTTATCTTATGGACAGTCTGAGTACACAAGGAAGATGTTCATGATACAGCACTTGGTACTGCTAGAAAGATTAGACCAAGCACAGGTTTTTTCCCAATGGCCTCACTCCTTTCTACAAAAAGGCAAAAAATTTCAAGTCAACCATTATCCTGTAGTAGTATCCTTTTAGGGCACAGGTAACATTATTATGTGTGTCCAGTTCAAAGGCGTTGTAAAATGCCGGTAGACAACTAGAATTTGCAGAGTTGAGCATTAACAACATTCAAGAGGGAAAAAGCTTGGTTTCACAGTGCTGTCTACTGAAAAACACAGGAAACAAAATGACTTTCTACACTGTAGTTGCTGAAAACAAATATATGTTTGTATTCCACTTCTTTCCCTCCTTTGCACCTTATTTCTTGGGCTCACGCGTTCACTAATTCACCCCCTCAACACACTCATGAACACAGTCTCATTTTTCTCCCTCATTCCTATTCACTCTTGCATTCATTCAGTCTCTCGCTCTGTAACCAGGTACCTACCCACTTCTTCCAATGCATTCACATTCTCCCCYCTCTCTTTCATTCACACATTCACGAGCTTGCCGCAGGGCTTTCCTCTCCAAGAGCTGCCTTTCCGTCACGTTGTGAGGAGCCTCAGACACACACTACCTGCTGCACGAGTTGTCTCCGGACACGGGGCTGCTSTAGGGCACATCCAGAGGACTAAAACACAGCGTTTTCTGCTCTGTTCTGCCTGAGAGGCTGGTCAGGCACCACAGCTGCCTACTTATAACTTTGCCTAGTCCCTCACCTCTCCGTGAACCAGTTTCCTCTCTGCCTTATGAGGAGAGCTGGTAGCAGCAAACTATATCCTTGGGGTATGTAAGGAAGGCCTCCTTCATTAAATGCTATGAAGTGTTTTGATTTCCTCAGAAGCTTGGTGTTATTTAAGTGCTAATCATTCTAGTCTTCTGTATGTCCAAAACGATTTCACTTGTTACCAAAAAGCTCCGCTGTCACACATTACATTGCCATTGTACTGAAAAATAATTAACAGCCTACATTTTGGGGTCCATTATTTGAGCTGTTTGACTGACTAGGGAATTATCCAGAATTCCCAAGTTTTCAACAGAGAAATTAGAAAACATTAAAAAGGTAGGCTGGGGAACAGCTCTGCGAAACAACTTGTATGAAGAATGAGAAAGGAGACCATTCCTTCCAAGTGCTAGGAGAAAGCTGTGGGTAAAAGTCAAAGTAATCTGATGTAACATGCAATATATATGATAATTTAAGAAGGTAATCTAAAAGGACTCTCCAAAATTATCATAATCAAGTATTTAGTGAAGCATTCTTAAACAACTAGCAAACTGAAAAGTTACCAAGAACAGCACATATTGCTCAAACCAAAAGATGTAGCATATGGCTATACCATTTTATATTTCAAACAATGCACAAAAAATCTAATGGATACAAGCRAAACAGTCTATAGTAGCTGGCGCGCTAGCAGATCAGGAACTCACTAGCTCCACTACCGCTTGCTCGAATCATTTCATCTCTTTGTCTCTGTCAATAAAATCAGCTTTATCACCTTAAAGTCTAACTAAATCAACTACGGTTATACACATAGGAAAATCTCAGCTGTCATCAAAATGGTTGGCCGACCACGAGTAAAATAGGTGGGACTGAAACTCTGCATCGAAACAACCCTCAGGTTTGAATGCCCAGCAGGGTATGACCTGGCTCACCTCCTCATTCTTCAGTGCTCCCAAGCTCAGTTAGCTAACATCAGGCAAGCATTCGGTTTACAAAAAAGATGATATAATCAACTGTAGAGGGAAAAAAAA
>NW_028185328.1:2496094-2513836 GCF_003343005.1 Rhea americana | reverse complement strand
CTCCAAAGGTGTCAACAGGTATATAAGTTGCAAAACTGCATGAGGCCAGATCTGTCGCTGGCAGTAAAGAGGCATACGCCTAGCAAAGGCAATACAAGTCTGCTAAGAATCTCAACCTCAAGATGCRACTCAAAATCTCTGAGGAGCAGCAGTATGAGAGGGGCATCTTTCAAAGTATCTTTGCTTACACAACCAGACCAGTCTTTTCTTACAGCCTCAAAGCTATAGAAAGTCATCTTCTTTCCCTTTCCAGCTTCTCTTCCCGACTTCCAGCACCAAAGGCCAGGCCTGCACCCAACACACGCAGCTTCCAGCCACTGTGGAATTTCTCACCATGGCACGACATGCCCAGCTGTGCTCATAAAAGTGGAAAATCTGACAGCATTGTCTGAAAGACACAGCTTGGGATAATTGTTCATGTAGTTCTGCTGTCAGTGAACATTATCATATTCCTTCCACAGGAAGGCTACTCCACCTCCCAGCCACAGAAATACACTCTGAACTTTAAAGTGGCCCTTCAAATATGTTACAACGTGAGAACAGTTTTTAAATCCTGTGCAGATTAGAGCTAAAATCTCCACAAATGTAGCTGCTTTAATAACTTCTTTGTATAGCATAAACATGAGAAGAAGAGAATATGAAAACAAAAAGTATCAATGGTTATTTATAAGCTTATATAACACAGGATGGCTGTTCTTTATGACTAAATCATCTTTATTTCCTAAATAAAATATATGGATTACAGATGTTATAATGCAGCAGAGAAAATCAGTACTACACCATAAACACTTAATCTGTGGAAATTTTGGATAGAAATGCAGAAAGAGAAGTTGTGCAGCAGCTAACAGTCCAACACATACCTGGCACATACACAACAGATCGTACCATGAGGAAGTATTTTCCAGCACTGACCCCTGCTTTCCACCTTCAGTTCAACCGATCTAATTCATCATATCAAATCTAAACTACTTGGACAGCTACTGTTACCACACTGCCCAAGGTCCTCTTAACCCCTACGTTTTCATCCTCCCAGGCTCCTTGTAGGTAGAAAATGCTGTTATCCCCACCGGGCAGGGCCGTGCCACGCTCTCTTCCCCAGAGTCCGCTGGGACAGCAGTGCAAAAACAAGAAAAAGAGCCCAGAGGTGATGTGTTTCAGATTAGTACCCTTGACCACCCTGTTCTTCCCTGAAATAAATGTTCAAGTTTTTCTTAAGGATAAACAACTGAAACAAATATTCTACTGAAAATCTTACTGATTCCAATGGGACAAGGACTGTGCTTTCTAACATTCTCCATTGACTTTCCTCTCCTTTCCACTTCTCCTCCCTCCAGCCAGAAATTTTATTTTGAATTACTTGGAATTTATCATCTTTTTTCAGAATGCTAGTTGAAGCTTAAACTTCAATTTCACTGAAGGCTGTTAACCCCAAAGCCATGACTAGAAGCAAATTCTATCTGCTTCTTCTTTCCTTTTCTTTTGCTACAGGTAAAGGTGCTATTGTTATTCAGGGAAGAATAAACAGCATTCCTACATTACCTAGAGAACCTGAATGACAGTTTCTCTGAGCAATTTTCCACCCTCATGTTTGCACACACTTCTGTAATGGCAAGTCTTGTGCTAATGCCATCTTAACACTTCYAGGTGGGAGCTTACGTTAACAGAACAAATTAAGCTACGGATTTCCATGTCACCTTGGGCTGGTTCCATGCCTGACCAGAGCTCCTATCTTCATCTGAAATGCAAATYAGTGAAAATCATAATCATTTAATCAAACCAATGAAGAGCCACTTTAGAAAAATAAATAAATAGCTGATGGCCAGGTAGAGGAAGCAATGCTCTTGGTAAGACAATAAACGATATTCTGTCTTTTGATTAAATAGAACAATACCTATAGTCTCCCTCTCTTTCAGTAGTCCARACTCCCCTCTCCACTTGCTTCTAAACCCTGTACAGAAGTAGGCGTAGGCTAGCTATGCACATATCAATATGCTTCTTCCACAAATTAGTCATGATTTGAGGTAACTGAGAGATACCTGAAAGACTGTAATAGCGCACTTAAAAACAGAGGTGCACAAAATCACTAGGCATTTTATGAAATTTAGATCGAACCAGATATAAAAGATATGCATACATAATAAATGCATTCAGTGCAATGGATGCCTTTTTCTATATATTTTGTATATTATGAATTGAAAGAAAGAAGAACATAAAGCAAATACAAATACATGCACACACAGAGAGAAAATTATGTGGCCTTTTCTAGCATGAAAAGGAAATTATTAAAAGTTAGATAAACAACAACTGAGGATATGACAGGGGCAGCTGGAGAACCACACTGGGGGACAGAACTTCTAAGTGAATCCACACAAAAAAATGTCTCCCCTGACAATCCGTTGTTCTTCAAAGAGAATAATGATTCTAGAGATGAGTTTGCATTTGTCTTCGAATGTCACAGTAAATGCTAAGAAAGCAACTGAATGAGAGTTATTATTTCCTCTGAGCAAAGAAGGATTTGGGAAGACTGTCAGAACGCTAGCACCAGCAATCTGAGGGCAGACACAAAGCAACAGCAAGTTAGCAGGAACTTCAAAATACATCCAGGGCCTTGGGAAAGGAAGATTAAACAGGTCATGGGGCAAACTGGAGATCTATAGAAGGTAGATCTAAGAACCACAAGACAGCTATTAGATCATGAGGGAAGGAGGATTGCTTGAGAAAGTGATCATAAGAGGCATTATGTTTTCCAAGACCAATAGATCATTAACGTATGTGAATTCAGTGGAGGATGTGCTCCACTGAGGTCTATGCTACAGCAGTAGAATAACTCAAATGGTTTGGGGGTACTGGGGCTGTATTCAAATCCTTACCCCTATCCACATACTCACCACCCTGGGAGACTGAGCACAGCAGGAAGTACTAGTAACCCCCCTGYGCTCAAGAGCATCAACAACTGCACTACCGGCTGTGTAATCCTCCCTCTCTAAATGAACATGCTGGGCAGAACATAAATCCAGCCCTACCTCTGAGAGACAAGATGCTTTTCCAACTGGCCTGATTGAGTACTTGGCCTGATGATGACTCTCACAGTCAGATGTGCAATTTGCCCTCTGGCTCCTTGTTGGTTTGGACTCATTGCCTATATTCTCATACTCAAGATTGCAAGAAACAAAGATTTGTTTCAAATTTTAATGTSCCTAGCATTACTGTTTGACTTTGTAAGACAATGCATTGCAGAGAACAGGTTAGCTATGTCCTTGCACCTGCCGTATCCAGAACAGGCCATTTCCACTGTGCAGAAGAGGACACACACTCCTTGCAGTGGTCCTGTATGGAAGACAACTGTGAATGACACAAGAAGTAACCTTCAAAGATACTGCACAGCATCTGGATACAAGTCACAAGCTGACTCAAGGAAGTATTGTGCATCCTATCCCAATTGGATCAGCTGCTTTGGAATATTAGCATCAYAGTTCTGTGATACCTGTCTCATTATTTACTAACCTCTATGGCGCAACTGAATGTTTGTGTTTAACAGAACTGAGCTAGTACTAAGTTTAAAACAGACAAGRGGTTACATGATGGAAATACAAAGATATTCTTTAAATCCACCCCCTTAACCTCTCCCCCCCCCATGCCAATCTATCAAAATATACACAGGCAAATGCTTATCAGGTATAACCTTCTCGGTCAGGCTTAGTTTGTTGTATTTATTTTAAATACACTGTCTCAAGACAAAAATCTAAGAATGCAGGTGAGGTCTGCACAGACCTGAGCTGCAAATTTTAGATGTRAACTATGTTACATTCTTATACGTTGGCTTTAGTCTTTTAGAGAGGAAAGAGACAGGATATGAAGTTTAGACTGAAGTAGAATTAAGGGGGGGATCACACTGGAGTGCTACTTTTCCTGTACCTGAAGGTGCTCACAACAAAGGTACTCACAGAATCACGGTTTAATTTGGCATTTTTAAAACACAGATTTCTTCATTTCAAAGACTGAGCTAAGTCTGCAAATTTCAAAGTATCTAGCACACTAGAAAAACAAAAAAAATGGAGCAATCACCAGAAGAGAGAGTCAAGCGCTTAAACTAGGACAAAGTAATAACTGACATGGAAGCAGGACTTTCCCCGTTTTCACTCTCACAGTCCTGCTGTATATCAGTTCACTTGGTCTTTGGTTTAATTTAGGGGAAAAATTGTTGAAAATGCTCATGCTCAGAATGAGTATATATTAATCACTTGTTCTGAGTAATAAGGTGCAAAGAAATGTAGTCCTGGCAGGATACTAATTTTTGATGTTGTCAATTAAAAAACTTCTGCTGGTCTTTTGAGTGGAAAAATCTCTCAGAAAGTGTTTTTATCAAAACACCCAGTTCCAAGTCCTGGATTATTTGGTTAAGCTCTGTCAGCAGAGAGACCAATATAAATGCTTTTCATACCATCTGCCTTGATGCCTTGACAAAAAAATAAAGAAGTAGAGAAAAGATGTATGTCCAAAACTCTCTGATTCTAACCTGTTTCCCTTTACTATTAAGACGGGAATTTAGGTCCTAAAAAATAAAATAAAAAACATGTGATTACTTTATTTTCTTTTTATCTTTCGACAAAACCTTACTGAACAACCAAAATCACCCTTGTGTTCCCAGGATTTGATTTCTTTTTATATTTTAAAATTAGAAAAGCAGCTTTAAATAAGCCTAGCCACTGGCAAATTATTTCCCCCACTCCCTTTTGCTGTTCTGAAAAGTGCTTGTTACAGTATGTGCATTTTCACCTGATGTTTATGAGGCTCTGTATAATTACCAAGGTTCTGATTTTTCTGTTTAAAAATAAATTAAGGCGGTATACAGGGACTTGGAATATTAGGAGGCAACTCCAACAGCTAATGATGGAGGACAGTGCCTCACTGAAGGCATTAGCGATCCGTCTGGCCAATTAAGGAGTAGCTTAGCAAGAGCCCAGTACTATTTCTCAATTATGGTGGCTGTGACACTGAGAGTTAAGGAGCAGTGAGACTCGGTATGAAACAAAAAAGTGAATCCATGCAGAGAAAAGCAGGGAAAAGCTGTGGTAGCCCCCCAGCATAGAGGAAAGGGAAAATACTTTTGCACAGAGATGTACCTTGACYTATAGACAAGAAAAAGGATAGGGCTTTAAACTAAACAAACAGCTCAAACGTGAAACAGATACTAGTAAAATCTGGCTCCCTACAAATCTGTGATCAGAGCCTGCAAGCCCCACATAATATCAGTGCAATTATCATGGGTCTCCTCTCCCACAACAAAGCTGAAATTCTCAGTGAGCAAGAGATAACATGTGCTGTAGTGGTTCTGGAGAAAAGCGTGTGCTGGCCAGCCAGCTGTCCTCCACCAAACATGCTTCACTGATAAGTTCTGCTTGTCTTTCCCTCAGCAAAAGCATCAATTTGAGTTTTTCTCTTCTCCTTAGATTTTTGGAAAAAAAATCTACTTGTGGGATTTTGTGGAGAATGAATTATCTTTTAAGTTTCTGCCCTTCTTTCAGGCTTGGTTGAAACTATCAGCAAGCTCAAAAGTTACTCATGGGCCTGACAGACCGGCACAAGGACAGGCAGACAGATAGTCCCCCCAAACCTTGTCTCCTTTAAAATCTAGGTGAGATAACCGGGCAACAAAATACTTCAGGAATTTGGGGTATTTAGAAGCTGGAAGTGGACCCAAACTTCAGTTTAAGGCCCTGCCTAGTAAAGAGAGACCAAAGCCTTGTCCTCTGCTTGCTGCCTTCCCATTCTGGTCTGTATGAGCTCTGACTACGTGGGTTTTCTCTGGTGGCCATGACTGCAGACACAGGCTGGCAGGACGTGCCTTCGCAGAATTTAGATGTGGGCATCTCAGATGACTTCCTAATACATTTAATGTTACAGAGTATTTTAAAAGATATATATATTTTTTTGCTTGCCTTGCAACTTCAAAATCATCTAACTTCAACTTAGGTCAAAAATAACCTTTCTTCCTGTCCTTTCCCACCCAAGAGAGACTTTTTCTTTCTCCACCTCTAGGGATTTAAAATGTCCTTTCCTTCCCACAACCAGCCCCCTTTCCATGCTTCCCTTCCCTTCTCCCAGCAATGCAGGAGAAAGAGAAAAATGCTACAAATGCTTTCTGGATGGTACCTTCTCACGCATGCCACCTCACCCCACAGGCTGGTTACACTGCTTTCCCTCTAGATGCTTCCACATATCTGTCCTCTAAAAAGTTAGAGAGATGGGAATGATTTTCCTCCACATGAACTGCTGTATAAAGAGTGTGGGTGGGAAAAATGCAGTGTAATGGAACTGAAACCCCATAAGGGAAATCAACACAGGCAGCTGCTGATACACTATTTACTTGGATAAATCATCCATTTTCCTCCTGGACAAGATGACTTGAGGTATCACCTACCCAGGATGGCAAGTRCAAATATAAATAATAAATAAAGCTATCTGAGGAAGAATTCTAGCTGTAATGAGTTTTGTAGAGAACTAAGTTTCAGTTAAACTTAATCCTTGCTGTCTTCAGTGTCTCCAGCAGCAGAAACATCTGGTCGGTTTTAGATTCCCCTTGGATTCCCAACTTCAAAGGGAGTTATAAAGAATAACAAATACATGTACTGGCACTGAAAAAAAAATTAGAGCAGCAGGAGAGAATGGTAAAATTGTCCTTATTTGACTGCTAGTGACAGGCGCCACAGGCAGAACTGTGAGAAAAAATCTTAACGGCTAAGGCAAATAAGCTTTTTTTTTTTTTTTTTTTATGACTGGCTCTCTCTACTAATGACGCAGAAAATCTATGCGATCTGCCCCATAATGGCAAGGAGCACATGTGCCAAAGAATACGCACGCAAGGGTATGTAGAAAACAGATTTCAGATCAGATATGTACTAAATAATAGGCAGGAAACCAGGAACTAAGTTTTGTTCCCAGCCCTTGAGCTGAGTAGCCTGTGTATGTTCTTGATTAAACTACTGAGGGCCAAATGTTGGCACTTTAAAGTCCACAGGACATTGTAAAGAATGGTCAAAACCAATGGAAACTCCGTTCTGCTACACGAATGCCATACGTGCTTTTGAGAACCTACTCCCAAGCTTTCAGGGACAAGGATAGGTAAGTAAGCACAGTAATAAATGCCTATAGCACTCTGTCTTTCTTGCACTAGCTGGTGGCTGGGAAACCATAAGTGGCCATGCTCAGCTTAAGAATTTGGCACTACCAAGAACAACTTCTGATGCGGCTCTGCCCTGGTATGCCATGAACRTAAGCATCCAGCTTCATGCTGACCTTCTGAATCAATGGGCTCATGTAATAGTCCCCATGTCCCATTCCCTCCTGCACTCTGCAGCATCAGGAATCTCCTTCATCCTTTCTGTTCCTCAGATTTCACTATTTTAGTGGCAGGGATTTTTAGGGTGACTTAGAAAGAATGAAGGACGCATGAAGATTCATGAATATGTGTAAAAGCTCCTGGATGCCTAACTGTTCTGTGAACATAAAAACTGTTAGTCTCTTTCATCAAAACTATAGACGCTGAAATGCTTGGCTTCATGTAATTCAAGTTTACAAGATGGATGCCAGAAGGGAAAATTACAAGATAGGCTTTTGCAAACAGTTTAAAACCACAGCCATTCCTCTTCCACCTCCATTCACAGAGAGTCCATAGAAAATAAATTTTGAAGGTAGTCATCACATAAATTCCAGCAATTCCTGAATCAAGGAGACTGATCAGCTTGTGGATATATATAAGAAAGGCTCTACTTGGCAAATAAATTATTTGTTTCATGTTATTCATTCAGCTCCATTGCTGGAGTTGCAGGCATGACTTTTTTTCACAACCTTATTTCATCTTTTAATGTTATGAGGTAAGCAGCCACACCTGGTTTCAGAAATATCTTTTTWAAAGATATTTCAGGAATTCTTACACATCTCAACTAATAGCAATACCAAATCAAGATTTTGCCATAAAAACAGCAATTTCRTATTTGTATCAGAACTTTCAATTAAAAGAATCCTAAGTCCATGCACAATATAACGATGGAAAGACTTCTACAATAGGCTCTGTACTCAATGATCCTAATCCCAAATTGCTTTCTCAATGAATAGTAGGAGACTGTGTAAGTAGAGATGTCTTAAATTAATATACAAACTCCTATCCAAGTAGGATACTTGACAGTAGAAAGCTGTGAAACTTGTCATCCTTGAGGCAGAAATCAGAAATTTTTGAAGCTCACATAGCAGGATGACTGAACAGTTCACTCTGAAAAGGGGACTCCAAAATCAATCTGAATGCACAGCAAGCCAGGATGAGCCCAATTTTATGCCTAGTGTAGTAGTGGTTTTGTGGGGACCACAGTAGGATAAACTCACCCTCTTGCCCAGGGAACTGTAACTGAAAGCAAATCTGTATGTGGTAGGCTTTCTAGTGACCCCAGATTGTCAGGCCCAGTGAGAGAGAATATTTTTGGAAGCACTACAACCTATGACATACTGATGCAAAACTAACTTATGGGAAAATCTTGAACAGACCCTTGCCTCGTGAAAGGAGGCTTGCCTGCTGAGTAAGGCTCTCTTGCCTGTGTTAGCAGTATCCTCCTGTTGGACACCATTCTGGATTAATGATTACAGTCATCTCAATTGTCCAGCAGAATGGCCCATTTACCTCTGAGGTGGGTAAGAAAAGATACAAAAGGAGATCAGGAAATTTCATGGATCCCCAAACTCACACGTCAGGCAGGATTTCTTCAACTAACACATAATACTGAGGTAAAAGCGGAAGTTTTATATTTTCTGTATTTGCAGTGCAAGAAAGAGAAGGGGAGGCAAAACAGCTCTCTTGTTACATCTGTTACAAGTTTTTAAAGGTACAAATCTTTCCAATTCAATCGTATCTCTGAGTTTGATGTCTTATTTGTTTAAAACAGCACAATATCAAAATGGACATAGACTATCAATCCTGGGACAACAGCTAACAAACCCTTCAGTTATCTCCCAGGATTCATCCAAGCACCTTATATAAATTTTTCTTTACATTYTGTTTATAGCACATGACTTTCTGTCTGTGACTAGAGCTGGTAGACCAGATCCTGTATAGTTTCTTGAGTACCTTTCCTGCCCTCATAAATGTCTATAGGCACTCAGGCACAATGTAGCAATTGAATACAAGCATTATAATGACAGTTCAAATTCTGGTCAACCCTCAGCATGTACATATACATTTACAAAGTATTAATAATATGGTAATCTAAAAAGAACCATCCCAATAATACTAGCCAGCAAGACAAAATCTACAGATGCTTTCTGTTTGCTTGGGATATTTTATTGCTTATATTATTACCTTTTTGATGTGTGCTGCTCTACTAGCATACAGGAAATATTGTGAGCGTGTCCACAACATAAAGTATTTTATTTATTTATTCATTGAGATTTGAAGTGCGAGAGCGTTTAATTTTTTAAGGGCTAAACACACCAATATTTCAGCTCTTCATCTCCAAAACCAGAGCAAAATGCATTCTTCAGATTAAATCCATCTTCTTAAGAATAAATTCAATTTGTACTGGTACAACAGGTTACATCCTTAAAAAAAAAAAAAAAAAAAAAAAAAAAGATAGGTATAGAGACACCTGTTGCATGTATTCTGTCTTGCCATAGGCCTGTAGCTGAGAAGTACTGAACATATTATACTACCGTCCCTAGAATATAAATTTATCTAAAAGCAGCTTTCTTTGGTATGACAAAATCCCCTTACAAGGTTTGCAAAACAGAAATAAAAGATTAATTTGGACAATGAACAGAAAAACTTTTCATTTCATAGTATGCTGTTATCTCATGTTTTCCCCAGACCTGAATGAGAACTCCGACGTAAAGCCACAAGACACATTTCCTCTGAATGGGTGACCAGATGTTGACCATTCTGCCCATAACTCACATAAGTTTCGGTGCTGATACCTTATGCTTAAGGAATAGGACATCTAACCAAATTTAAGGAAGCCAGATATGAATTACCAAGATACTACGTGAGCAGGTTAGTATCACAATCCTTGCTCAAAAAGAAAGTGTAATCATATTGATGAGACAAAGTCAGGTGTTTTCATTTCATGTGAAACAGTTTCTCCAGCAACAGAGAGACATCCTGAATTATGTAGTTTGCTTTTAATCTTCATCATACTTGTCAAAACTTTTTTTTTTTTTTTTTTTNAGAGCGCGAGCTCCACTGGGCTGGAATCAGGCCAATCCCACAGAACTTGAGACGAGCCAAAATCATAATCTAAAGTTGTATGCCTCCCAAGTATACCATATCGGGGCCCTGGACAAGACTGGTGCTGGAAGGACTCTGCTATTCATGCATATTGATCCTACATGAGAAGRTGGAATGGAAAGGAAAAACCACTCAGTACATAAAAAAGAACAAGAGAGACTGTTTTGTCTCCTCTGYAGTACAAGGAAAGGCTGACAGCAATACCCAGAAAGTGCTCTACAAAGGGACGGTTTCTTTTAAATCAAATCTAAGAACTGGCAAATTGAAATGAATGCACTAATATTAACTGTATAGTCTTAAGCTCAAACTATCATTACATTCAATTCAACTGTTTCCCGACTTTGCAAGTGGTTGTATCAAGACACGCATGCAAAATTTGAAAAACTTGAACCAAGACTACTCCACAGAGAAGAAAGCCAGAAGAGCTGAAATGGTATTAAAGGTTTCCCAATTTGCTGAGCAGAAACACAGAACATATTTCTAGGGGAGATCTACATGTAGTTGCAGAGACAAATTCTGATGTAACTGTTATAGAAAGTTAGATTAGTTAGATAATCCAAAGAATCATTTTCATTGTTTTATGCACATACATAGAAAGTCAAATCAGCAGTAGAAAACTTGGAAAAATATGGGTGTACTTGAAGAGCATCACTGTGAATGACACCAACAAAACATTAGCTCAACACAGTCTAAGGGTCTTCACACATCTTAAAATCTTTGTTGATTTCTATCAGCTCTGATGAAGTAATACCCTTAATGTCATCCAGAAGAGCCCAAACAGAACACTACATTTCTGCTTTACAGSAAATCACTCACTTTGAAATTTGGTTTAGTTTCACAGTTGAATTAAACACTGAATTGCAAAGTGGCCCATGAAACAAAATAAAAAAAAAAAAAATCAATCGACTGTTTTGTTTTGACAAAATAATTTTGTTTTGATTGTTACTTTCATTTTTGATTTAAGTTCTGTATTAAAATATAGAATACATTTTGGAAAGAAAAGTTTGAAACAAAACCATTTCTRTACCATAAATGCCAAAAAGCATTACCTGGAAATGTTGATAATCACAACAAATGGGGCCCCAAAAGTACTTCTTTAACATTTTTTTATGACCCAGTATTTCCACCACAAAATATTCCATTGGATTTTTTTATTTTTTTAACTGACTCTCATCCTGACCTTCAGTACCCTTTAATGAGCCATGGAAGCTTAGAATACCTCTGTAATTGTATCAGCAGCAATCTAAATATTATTACTAATCCAGCTGGTGTGTTGTTCCTGCTACTCCTTAGACTGGTGGAACTTATTTATGAAAGAGAAGAGGCTTTTTTCAGACAGTCATGTATGCAACAAGCAACAAGTCTTGTTGGGTCAATTACACTTGATTACAATTTTCTTTTTGGGAAGTATCAAATCCACTTCTGAACAGGATACAGAAGCAGAATGAAAGTCACAGAGTCCAACAAAAGAATCGAGAGAAGAGAAGTGAGAAATGTTGTGGCTGTTTTGGGTCTTTACCAGAAACGTAAGAAGGAAAATATAACTTTGTAAAGAAATATAAGAAATAATGAGACCAATGAGATGTTTAATAGCCATGAATTCCTTTTTAATAACTGGCTCCAACCACTAAGAAGGCTCTTAAACACTGCTCATACATTGCCTAATGAGTAAAATGCAAGACACCACAAACTCCTGTGAAGCTTGACCAACGTTGTCAATGAATCGTTTTCTAAAACAGGGAAGAATTCAGAGATTTCTTCTAAATCAGGTAACAGCAAGAGCTCCAACACAGGAAAGCATTCACTTGGGAAGACTAGGACAAGGGCTGAGGTACCACCAGGCCTGTAACCATGACAGCACATCATTCCAAGTGATTGGCATCCCCTGGCTATTGCAGTGCTGAGATGCTTATGAGAAGTGATTGCCTCCTGTGCCATTCTGTGAAGAGTTTTTGTAACATGGGAAGAATCTCATTAAGAATCAAATAATTTTTGTTTGTTATCAAGGTGCATTTGTGAATGCAATGCTTGGAACAAAAGCCTAAGAATTCAAACAACTGTACTGCTTAGTCCTCCGTAAGAGCACTTTCTACTTTGTACTTGAACCTACTGAAACAGGGGAACCACTCTCTGCATAGCTGAGACAAGGACAATCTCAGAACTGCTGGAATTACCTCTCTTGCATTTATTTAAACTGTTAGATTTGGGGAAAGGTATGCTGGAAGAGAGCAGGGGGACCAAAGAAAAGGAGTTTGGATTGTGTATCTTTACAAACAGGTCATTACCATATGAGAAAAATACAAAAGCTTGTTCAAAAGCCTGAACTGCAATTACCTCTGCCACAACCCGAGCAGAGCTTTCCCTGCTGCACATCAACCAGGCTATTCAATTTGGGTTTTGCATATTGGGCCCATGTGCTGAAAGCTTCCACGATCTGAAARGAATTGAACACTCTCTCCTTCATCTTGTGCATTCAGACAGCATAGGCTGTTCCCYGCTCCTAGCAATACGATTGCAGAGCCTAACTGCCCTGGGAAGATGCCTGACTTTCCCACACGCACAGCTTTCACCAGCACACTCTTTTACCAACCTCCATCTTGCCAGGATTTGGGACTTCCAGTTCATCACCCCAGTGACATGGGGAAATGGAAAAAAMCACATACAGATTCTCTGCAAGCAGCTTCAGAATCACTCGTTTTTTACCTTCACAAAATAACAAAACAGACAGAGGAAACAGAAAAAACCCAATGATACTTCCACGCCTCAGCTTCTTCAGCACTAGCAGTGAGTGCTCCTTAGGCTCAGACTGACACTTCCTGAAAAAATTCCCCTTCCCATACACAGTGCCTCCTCCAAATGAGGTACTCTCACTCTATTACCAGCTTCCTTCTCCCTCAGCTGGTCTCAGTTATTAAAAAAACAAGTAAACAAACCAAGAAACCTCTGCTAAGCATAGCTCCCCTCTCAACTTTCTTTGATTCTCCCTTCAAGCCTCTCAGGATTTGTCGTTCTAAGACCCTGCACTAATACCTGATCTCTTTGTTCTTTTTCTTTTTTCTGCTTTCTTAAAACTCCAGCCCCCAAAAGGCAATCTGGAGGAAACTGGCTCTCTCTAGTTACCCCATTGTTCTGCTCAGGCAAGATCTATTTCAGATGTTCAAAATATTTAATGACAGACCTATTCATACAAAGATATGCCAACACCACTCCCCTGTCTCTTTAGCATGATGTAGAGCACAGAAAAAGATTGTCACAAGATACAGGGATTCAGTTAGTCAATAAAATACAATTCTAGCTTATAAACAGTACAGTACGCAGCAGATTCCATAAGTCATCACACCTTCCACAACCAGAAGTCTGATAAATCGCAGTTTCAAGGCAGACCTCAACAGAAAAACACATCTACTTAACACTACCATAGTGGACCTTGACTAGTTTCATTTACAATGAGACCTGGAGAGAAGCCAGMCACCGTATTAAGTCACGGAGAGTTAATTTCTCACCTCTTGGGGTCTTGTCTTCATTGCAATATCTTTGAAAGTACAATGTTAATGTTGCCCCTGGCACGACTGCCACTCACGAACAGAAGTCTCTTGCTGAAATTAAGTGCTATTTGAACTTGATGCTTTGGCCTAAATAAATGCAGGGGGAACTCAGCAATTCTCCAGACGTGGGTTTTGAACAGTTGATCTAAGGCCCTCTCTTCAAATTGGGATCTAGAATAACAATTCCACCTCAATCCTTACATCTACTTACCTACATTAAAATCATCCAGCTAGTAGGTGACTGCCTGGTATTAACAATCTGTTTCTCCTCTCCTCAGTACTTGCAGTACACTGCTGACAAATAAATACTCCTGATTTGCAAGAGAGGCCAAATGTGTACATTACAAACTTCAGTCTGTAACATTGTTGCAATAAATTGATTCAACAGAAGTAAAATTATGCTGTTTTTAAGCATCTTCACTCATTACTTTTGCCTATCCAGGCACTAACTGTGAAGGAGAGGTGTTTTTGCAGATACCTTGTGGTCACTGCCTGTGAAACACAGCACAGCTGCACCTATAGCCAACTTTCACATGAATGCTGTACGATCAGATTTTAGCTCTATGTGGATTGAAGACCTTATGTATATGGGAAAATAATTTTAAGGCACATTTTGGTATGTGAGAGGAGGCTAAAGGATCCGTATAGAGACTGCCTGTGTGGCAAATCCAGTCTCTTTGCATCTTGTCCATTATCTACGTAAAACATCCCTTTACTCCCACAAGATGGCTCGAGATGAACAAACCTGAATATAACCAATACAAACCACTATAAAAGTTGCCACACTGCCATCTCAGCATCCAGTTGATCTAGCTCTAATTTTTTATTTACATCCTCCAGGGCTGTAAACCCAGTTAGTAGTTTTAATTAATATTGAATGTACTGAAAACAACAAATTGGAGTTTCGTCTTCTCAGACAGAGGAGATATCTTCCGCAGATGACTGTGGAATATGAAGAGGCAAATTTAGGGGACACAGAACAGGCAGTTTTCTCATATCATATATCTAAAAAATTACTATGGCTCTCTGGCTGACAAAAGCATCTGTCAGCAAGTTAAACTCTTTTGACTACTATTCACAGAACACTTTCCCCACTGCCACAGTAGTAAGATAGAGGCATCATTGGAGCTTATAACAAAGCGTAAAGTAGTGCAGTTCAGAAGTGCATATGAAATTGTGGACTCCAGCACCAGCTGCAGGGGCTACATTTYGCCTGTATGGTTTAAGCCAAGGCATAGGATAACACGGCAATCATCATCAGAGTCCATAGATATTGCCTCTTTCTCTGTCATCAGACAAGCGTAGCTTTGCCCATACTGCAGCCATTAGCAAATGCCTTACTATAAAAYTGCAAGTGTAGCAGGGTTTTAACGGCCTTTTCCCTCTAGCTGCTCTGGGATTTTTCCTTTCTTGGCTGTAACCAGTTGCAACCAGTTGTGAATAAGTCGTTATCCCTCTGTGCAACTCACAGCAACTAAAAGAAACCAGTGTCATTATGCAAGTTTCCAAAAAAAAAAAGTCAAGCCTGGACCAGACAGGCAAGCAGGGACATCATTGCTTGAGTGGATCATGTCTTGCCTAGAGATCACATCTTGAGGGCCAGCTCCTCTTCCTTTAAAAAAAAAAAAAAAAAAAAAAAAAGTTTTGTTTTATGGTTAATTATCCATGGTCTATTTACAAAATAAATCAACCCATTGTGCACCACCAGGATTTGTGGCCTCATTTGAACTTTGCTTTTCATTAATCACTTTAAAAATAAAAGCTAACTATTTTTTTTTTCCTTTTTGGTTATTACTTGCATCTGGGTATAAATTGTAAAAAACGGTTAGAGAACAAAGTATGGATTATTCACCCTTAGTTTCATGATTTACAAGATCCCAATCTTGACTTTCTCCATTTACCTAAACAGATGCACAGTGCAAAAATCCCAGCATTCTGTAAGAAAGGCAATCATAAGAAGATTGAAATATTTTTTAATATTTAATATCAGTATTTTTTGACTAATTCCAAAAAGAGAAATGTTGAAAAGCTTCTATTAAAAAAAAAAGTGGGCAAATGTTTACAAACATTTTAAACTTATATACAAGGAAAACAAGATTACTGATGTAGATACCTAAGTAATACACAAATGTTTTYGAGCTCTGACAGCAAGGCTATTTTGTTCAGTTAAAACCTACTTACAGGTTGTCTCAAGAAGAGGAAAATAATTTTTAGCCCTTAAAGTTTTTTTACTATTTTTTACTATTGCAATAAATGTTTACTGTATTTTATTATAATTTACTATATATTTACTACAATTGTTTACTGCTGAATTATTTTCATAGTATGTAAAATTTATAAAGAAAGCAGAAACCTTTTTTCTGAAAATTTTAAAGTATATAAGACATTTAGATCTTATGCGCATTTGAAGACAGAGAATTTATTTCAAGTCTGAAAACTAAACAACACTGAGGGGAAGGGAATATTTTAGCTGCTCTGTTAAAAACTGATTTTATTACCACTTACCTCACTCTAATAGGTAAAGAATACATATTTTTTTGCCAAAAAATTGAGATTTCACCCCCCCCAGCTTCAACTAGGAAAGCTTGATTTATATATTTGTTTTGACTCTGGACTCTTAAGTAAAACTAAGAAGCAAAAGGCTGATGAACAAGCACAACAACAAAACCGTGTTCAACATCAGGATGCCAAAATGCCTCCCCCTCCTCCCCTCCTCCCTCTTTTTTCATTCATCAGTTGCTCTTTAAGAGTTCTTTCTTTTTCCTAGGAGGAACAGAGAGTCCCAGGTCTCCACGTAATCACAAGTGAAACCCTACAGGAGGGGGAAAAAAAAAAAAAAGAAAAAGAAACTGTGCTGGGACTAGGTCAAAAACGTGGTTCCAGGGCACTCAAAAATCAGGTTTGAACTACCACTTCTCACTCCCGGTCTCCTGAGTTGCGCTCAGCTATGAAGAAGAGTGAATACAGGCAACAGATATTTTTTATAAACTGAGACGAAGAGGTGAATTTAAGGGATTAGGTTGTCAATACTGCACAGTATTACTAACAGSAGCTAAAGAAGGGATTTTGTTTTTTGCTTGCACGTTGGCACGAAACGGAGCAGATATCCCGAAGAGCTGAAGCCATCCGCTGCCYGGTTCTCCCCCTTGCAGCGGGCTGAGCTGCTTCTAACGTTCGCTTCCAAGAGCAAATTAGCCGCCGCTTAAGCGAAAGCGAAGCCGTAAAGCTGCCTCCACCTGCCCGCAAAGCGCAGCAGCGAGGCCGCGAGGGGAACGGCCCGGCCCGCAAAGCGGAGCGAAGCGTTTTTCAGCCGCTCCTACCGCGAGCGCCTGCCCTCGCAGCGCTGAGCCGCGGCCCTCCAGCCGCTTTCCATTATAAAGGCTAAATTGGGAAATGTTTAACATTCTTTGTTTAATCTTTGCAGTATAAAGAGAAAGCAGCTGATTCGCAGCGCCGGCGAGCCCGAGCGGCCCGGACGGATCTACCCTCCCTTCCTCAAAACAGACCCGGCCGTTTCCAGCCTCCAAAGTGTGCCCGACGGYCGCTCTTTAATCAGAAATGTATATTTGGACGTATCCCCGAAGACTAGATCGAAACTTCATGACTTTTTTTAGTCATGGAAAGGGTATAAGGCAACCAGGATGTTTAATAAAAACTGTCAGCAGAAAAACAGTCTAAGAAATACATGCAGTGAAAGCTACAGGCCAGGACATTTTCAGCTCCTTTCTGCACCATTTTCTAGCAACGTCTTTCTACAAAGCCCTTACGCCGGAAAGCATTACTGTATTTTTTGATCCCCCAAAGTATCGGTTGAGTGTTTTTGACAGCGAGGCCACCTGGCCTGCGGCGCCCATCCCAAGGAGCTAGAGCCGGGCGAGAGCTTAGTGGGGAGCCCTCCCGCCGCCCGCCACGCCGGACCCGCGCGCGCCC
>NW_028185328.1:2470848-2495991 GCF_003343005.1 Rhea americana | reverse complement strand
TTCACAGCTTCCAACAGCTTTCTCACAGGCTTTTGGGCCCGAAGTGGGCTTTCCGGATTATCCCTGCTCTCTCWGGCTAGGCAGGTCGCCTCCGAAACAACCCTTTTCAGCCTCCAAATACACAGAGGTCAGGTGGAGGCAGCTGATCCACCTTTCCCTCCACAGCCAAGGGCAGCCAGGAGCTGCCAGGAGGGAAACCAGATGTCCCAGAAGTAAACCTAAAACCAAACGTGCATGTGCCCCTTCTCTAAAAACCGAGCAGGTACCACGCTCGACCCATTACGTGGCAACTGCTCCCACCTGGCTCTCACTGCTACGTGACGAGACGGGGGAAACTTTGAAGCATAACTACTGAATTAAAAAGACAAAACAAAACAAAACAAAAAACCACTGCTGCAGTTGATTCAGCCATGCTGGCTACTAGTTAGCTACTTTTCCAATAGAACCAATCCCATGCATGAAGAAGAGAAGAAAAATAATAAAATTTTGAAACTAAAATTAACACAGAGCTCTCTCTCTCTCTCTCTTTTTTTTTTTTTTTTTTTTTTTTTGTCGTTGCTTTTTAAGCCTTTAGGGCTTGTATATTTAACCTTTTCTCTAAAATAACAAACTTGAATTCAAGAAAACTAAGGCACTGTGACAGAACTCACACAGCTTATGTTTAAAAATAAAATACTAGAGTTCTCTAGAGCTATGAAATGAACTCGTATTCACTAAAACTGAATATTAACAACCCRTTTTAGGAACTACTCAAACCACCCTTTTTGTCTATTTTGCCTATGAATTTAGAAAGACAAAATTTTCAGAGGTTGCATTTCTAAGGCCCGGTTGAATCAAATCCTCAGTTAAAACTAGATTTTATATTTTGCAGCGAACATGAATTTCCATCATTCTGGTGGCCATTCAATTGCATATATAGAACCAAACATTTGGCAGCAGGTATTTCCAAAGATTTTTCTTTTTGTTTAACTAGTAAGTACACCGAAAATAATTAAATATGTGTTTGACAGGGAACAGTGGTTAGTGCCTTGTTGCAGCTCCACATAGCTTTGCAAAGCAAAGCTTGGGATTGAAGATGCAGGAAGTTGGAGGTAATAGTGACATACATTTCTCCATAGCTGAAAAGCATGAAAATGTCTGTAAAATGGAAATCTGCTTGTCTACTGTTAAATGTTATCAGGTTTTGTATACCTATTCCAGATAAATCTTCCATTGCAGTGAGTGCAGCCTAGAAACTTGGAGACTAAAAGCTTGGAGAAGAAGAGAGGCAGAAAGCAATTTTCATTCAAAGGCATGCAGTCATTCTTTGGGTTCAGCTTGCAATACCCTGTAGTCATATTTATCATGTTCTTTGTGAAGCTGCATCATCATTGCATCTTCTAAGCACTTTATAAAGCCTTGACAGCGATTAAGGACACTAAGATCAAAAGGGATCTTAGAGGTCGAGGAGGTTAGTCTCTTCCACTGCATGCAACTATGTCATGAAATGCTATTCATAAGTTGATTCAACTCCATCTAAAAACTAGATAGGTTTCCAGGCCCATTACTCCTATGAGAAGTTCTTCCAGAATTTTAGTCCTCTATTGCTTAGGGCCATCTTCTGATTTCCAGTTAATATTAATTTATGGTGGTGACTGCAATTTTTTCTCTGTGGCAACACTCTCCTGAAGTTTAAATGTTTTTTTAACCTCTCCAAATTATTTCAATATCTTCTATCTGTGCATTTAAATACACTTTATGAACGCTAATGGATCATCCTGCATTTGGAATATTTCTGCGGGGCACAATAAACCGAGTATCTACTATAATCCCTAATATACKGAGGGAGAAACGGAGGCAGAGGAAGTTGTAGTGGCCCAGAGCTAAAGCAAGAACTGGTGTCACAATCAGGCATAGAAAAAAGGTATCCTAACATGCTTTTGAATACATACATACTTCCCCAGCAATATTGTGAAATACACTGCTTACGATATACTTATAAACATATAGCTTACAATATTAAACTTCCTGTTTTCACAAAATATTTCATTCAAAGCTTGTCACAAGGATCATTGTGTTCAAAGATGTCAATTTTAACTCTTTTGTTATTCATGTCATGAAAATCTCTATATCATCTTTTGAATTTAAGTCTCATTTTCACTAAAACCTTTTATGTTGCTCTTTCAGCATTAGATAAATGGGCATAACTTACATTTACACTCATTTTATGGCCTTTTATATAGCCAGATCAACATTTGAAAATAACTGAGACTCAAGCCCTATAACTTTATAATTGACCTAATACACTCCTGAYGTAATATCAACAAAATTAGCAGCATTACACTAGGGAAGAATCTGTCCAAGTACATGCAAGCAGACAAGAACTATTTGCAGAGGGCAAAAGAAAACAACCCCGACACAATGCTTGAAACCACAAACAGGTCAGATCCTCCGAGGAAACAACAGAGAATAAATTGGTTTCAGTAAGTAAGAAATACTTTCTTCCTAAAATGTTTTCAAAGAGTATTCCTTTTTTGAAACCCCCAAATTCCTCATCTTCAATTCTCTTAAGAAGGATATATTTTTTTCACTAATATTTGAAAGGCAGAAATAATCAATAAAAAAATCCCAATCAATTCTAAACCAAAGAATTTCCAGATCTGCATGGACATCAGTCACTTAAATAAAATAAAGACGAGTAACTAGAAGTTTAATACAACACAAAATTCTGCTACGCTTTTGCACTTGCTACTGTCATATGCAGAGTGACCTGACACTCACAAGGAGGGCAGGAGAGGAGAGGCAAAAAGCTTTCATTGTATACATCCGAAGTTAGGGAAAAATAAATAAATAAAGGGGAAGAGAAAGAGAGACAGAAACACTGGGCAGAAGTCACGGATGTTCCAGAGAACACTGTGACAGGAAAATACTCAATAAGAATTCCAGCAGCCAAAAAAAGATCTTAAATAGATCCATTGTCTTCCCAGCTGAAGCCTTTAGAAAGGCTAGAAATTAAAGTCTGGGCTGTGGGCACCCAGTCGTTCTTTCCTTTCATCAGGATTTGCAGGTTTTAATGCAATCTGTCGTGAGGAAAAACAGTAGAGCTATACAATTCAGAGAGGTAACAAAACCGAAAGGCAGACAAGAGTTACATAACTGGCTTTTTACATAAATATTACATTGAGAGAGATTTTGCTTTCAGAAAGGCAAAAAGAAAAAAGAAATGGAGAATTCAATCCAGCTTCCCTTACTGCTTGTCCCCTTTTCCCTCTGTAATATGTATCAAGTAGTTTAAGTGAGGTTTTTCCTTTCCTTTTTCTATTAAGAATAAACAAATAGCCAATTCAGCCTTAAATACTTCATAATAGTTTTTCTTGTATTACCTGAAAAGTGCACGACATCATGGAAGATGGAAGTCTTATTTTAAAGCACTAGCAAGTATGGCTTGCTTATCTGCAGCACAGGGCAATTAGAAATGACCATGGATGTTAAAACTAACTCCCCTCTGTACAGTCTGAGAACAGGGAAAAAAACTGTAAGTCTCCCCATCTGTTATTTCCTTTTTTCTTTTTTTTCTTTTTCTTCTTCTTCTTCTTTTTTTTTTTTTTTGGCTGTAGAAAAGCAAAATTATGCAAGAGCTTTTGAATGTAAAGGCTGTGTGTGCTTTTTCCCTTTTTGTCTCTGTGTACACGGTATGTGATATTGCGTAACTGAGTACCGAGTGGGCGGTTAGCATTTACTATTGATTTACACTACTCCATATAATGAATTCAGAGCACTAAATGAGACACACACATGAAGAAATACAGAGGGGCAAGATGGGGATTTAAGGTGAGGAGAGATACCATGGAAAGAGGGGAACACAACATTTAGAAACAGAATTATGTCTTTCTGAATAAAATARGCTTTCCCCAGCATTTTCATTTTGGTGCCCTTTGTTTAGGCCGCTGGAAGAATGGATGCTTAACAAAATCCACTACTGCTTCTGCCCCCGAGTTGGGTTTCCCTCCTACCCTCACAGACCAACTCTTATTAGAAACTACAGCAAAATAAATATTTATGCTGCAGTGGTACTTCTCATGCAAAGGAAACATGCAAACATAACATGTAACAAATACATGAACATGCAAAGGAAGCTCATATTCAGCCATGAGCATTACTGAAGATTACTAAAAGAGAAATTTTCCTTTAGTAATACTATACTTCTGCTTTGCACTTATTCTTTCAGGAGCTGCAGGCTTGTAGGAGCATTGAAGTTACACACACTCTGCACAGTGTAATATAAAGCCCTGCAGTTTTTGCGATGATAGGGTGACATGGGACTATGGGAATAAGAGAACGGGAACAAGGAGCACTTGACCTGTTTTGCTCACTCATTAGGCTTGCTGAGATATCCCCTTCATTCTCTCGTGCTCACAAGCACACACCTGGAGTGCTGAATTTCCATGCCCATAGCTCTAAAATGAAAATTATCTTGAGTCAATTAGGTGAAAACTTTCTCATTCTCAAAGGTGAATGCCTGTCACGTTGCTGAATCCTTCACCCTCCTGATCAGACCCGAGTTTTCCAAATTCAGCCTGGGCCCACTTGACATTAGGTCCTACAAAACAAGGAGACTAATGAAGCACTACCAGACTTGCACAAAACTGGTATGCTAAGCAACAATTTATTTGTTCATATTGGGCTAGAGACTTTGCTATTAATGTGTCAATGTGATACTAAAGTGTATTAATATAGTTTCTAAAGCATACAGAAAGACTGGAAGACCAAAAGGAGACAGCAAGTTTATTATAAGTCAAAGCAGGTACCTAGCCTAATTGGTGTCAGAAATGAAACTCAGTATGGTGATTACAAAGAAAATCAACTCTCAATGCTCTTACAGCTTCCTCTGCAGTATCTTTGCTGGAAGACGTGCACTGCTGTTGTTGGTGCTATCTTCAAACATGGGCAACATGCTTTTCCCTATAGATCTGGCAGCAGGCATTTTTTACAGGTGCTAAATTAGGAAAGCAAACAAAAACTCCATGTTATCATTAAAAAGGTAGACCTTATTTTAAGGAAATTCCACAGATACCCAATGTTTCTGACTCTTTTTCTTTCTTTCTTTCTTTCTTTCTTTCTTTCTTTCTTTCTTTCTTTCTTTCTTTCTTTCTTTCTTTTTTTTTTAAGGTACATATCTGCTAACAGTACCTATGGTACTACCAGCCAGTATGCATGAAGGAGCTCTGTCAAGATTTTAGATTTGCGGTAAAAGGACACTAGTAATTCACTGTCTCACGTATGCTCCTTCATTTTGCCTGCACTGAAATTACCCCAGAAGAGCTTTACACAAAAAGTCACGCACCGCCTAACTTGTTGGGTCAGCCTTTAAGTGAAACTGCTCCTTAAAGGAACGTGCAGCAAGGTGCTTGTGAAGACCCAAGGAGGTATGCAATCTCAGTTAAGCACACATGAACGCAGCCTGCACAGCAGAGCRCTGAAGGACAGAAATGTGCTGCAGAAGATGCAAACTCTTCCTCATTGTCACTGGTCACTCGACTTAGCGTTAATGCTGAAGCGGCGGGCGAAGCTATGCAAGGCGACAGTCTCAAGAAGACCGAACCACAGCAGAAACTCAGCAGACCGTGAAAATCTTTGCTCTTCTGAACAGACTTTGCATGCGAAGAGGAAAACATTTGCCAGCACAGTCTCCGCATTTCAAGTTAGTCTAGAAGCTTAGTATGTCCTCATCTGGTGGGACATAGGGTAGAAGCCTAAATAGGTTAGTCTTAGAGCACTTGATGGAAAATGGACAGGAAGAGCAAGGAAAGACACTGACCAGGCCCAAGCAAGCTCTGGCACCAGTGAGAGCAGTTCCAGCAGGGCTCTGCTTGCTTTAGCACTGCCCAGAGCATGCGGACATATAAAAATGTGTCTGCGTGTTAGATGATAAGCAACTGGACCTGGATTGTAACTAACAGGTTCAGATRGAGAACTGAATCCCCTAAAAATACGGGGATACAGATTATGCTCTGGAGTTCGATTCTGATGTATTTTGTACCCAAAGGGCTGTTAGCTGAGCCTGACAAAAGTTCCTATTATAATCAACTTCCCTTCAGTCATTCATAACTTCTGGAAATTTTGGTGTGTAAATTTTCTGTTCTTGGTGTTTACCTAATAAGAAATTTTTATAACATCATGAATAAACAGAAGTTCATCAGTTTTAAATATAGGATATGTGAAGAATAGGATATCCAGGGATTAAGAAATTGAAAAAAGAGAGAGAGAGAGAGATCAAATTATCTATAGTAAAAAGACGCAAAAAAGTAAAACTGTGGATGGAGTCACAGCTTATAAAGTCAATACTGGCTAGATTCATGTTTCAAGAACATAAAGTTTTTCACAATAATGGACATTTTTACAAGTCCATATAGCTACGAAATCTGACTAAATATTTTACAAAGAGCTGTATCAACACATATTTAAGTCAGAAAATTCCAAGTTTAAGTTCGCATGTGTAAACAAACTGGCCTTTGTGCATAAAGGTATGCTATAGACTTTAACTTCTCTGATAGGTTTTTACCCTACAACCCCACATACCTGTAAAGTAGCATTATTCTTCACTGTGTTAGGTGTTTGTTTTGATTAAAGAAACACATTAGTAGTAGATGCCATTTCCATGTACCAAAGACTGTACAACACTGTATTTGCTGAAAAATCATGTTTGATTTCTCAGTAAACACTGCATTATTAGGTTATAAACAAGTTATTACTCCAGAATTCCATAATTTTGCAAGCAAGTTTAATGCTTCTCAATACAGTTTCTGTCTTTTTAATGATTGTAGGAGGAGATAAGCACAGTGCTAGGATGCCATGGGCTTTTAATACCAAAATGAGTAGCAAAATAAAAAATTAAAATGATAGACACAAAAAATAAATACATTAAAGATGCTTGCCAACTCTTCTTGCTAGCTGAAGAATCAGTAGGCCTTTTGCAGGCCGCTTGCAACATGACTTTCCTTGCAAGGGAAGCAGTGGACAACAAACAGGCTTTACCTGGCAACTGACCTTTTCTCTTCTCCCAAAGGCTTCTGTTTCCTCTGAACCTCTTCTGCTGCACCATTTTGAAAATGACCATGACACAGCAGAATTGGCTAAATCTCCCCCCACCAACCAACCACACGCACAACACTGTATTTCCTAATGGAAATGCTACAGGCCAACACATTTCCAAGATGGTTTTAGTCAAAATGAACGGCAGCAAAGTTGGCAGATGCTCAGAAAGCAAGGTCCAGGGAGACTAGCAAAGAACTCAGAGTCAGAAAAGAGGTCTCTGGATATTATTGCCATGTCTGCTAGAACCAAAAAAATTAAGGTTATGTCAGTCTTTCCATAATAAACCTCWTTTTTTATAACTCAGCTGTAATGATCTGATCCAGACTGAAACAAACACACGCAAGGTCTTAGATCAGAGCAAATCTGTTTTGTTTTGCTTTTTAGTATTTCCTCTATTGTGAATACAATTCAGTATTTTAATATAATATAGTGAGGAATTATTAATTTAATGTATCAGAATTAGGAAGAGAAAGTAGAAGGGAAGCAGAAGCCAAAATTCAGAAAYGGTGAATGCTTTCCAGGACAGCATAACTTTCCCACCAGATACTCCCCAAGAGATTCAGGAAACACTGTATTTATATTATTGTAACTGSGGGGCTAAATGCAATCCCTGCCCAACAAACCTTAACATTTGTTTTGCTCCCTAAAAGTAAAGCTCCATTCTGAAGCTAGCATGGCTGTTACACAGTGTATAGCAGACTAGGAGAGGCCAGGAACGAACTGAGAAGAATTTACAGGGTAGGCAATAACGAGGCAATTCCTAAAATGCTGTAATTTATCAGATTCATTCACCTTCTCTCTCTCAAATATCACTCTTAAACTATACAAGAAAAACAGGTTTGATACTGTGAGAGTCCTAGTAACTCGGGCACATTCAGACAAAAGGCGGACTGCACACCTGAAGGCTCCCCAAACCGCAGAGAACGAGCTACTCACTTCTCTGAGGCATGTGAAAGCGGTTTGAAAACCCAGAGAGGAGAACTGCTGCTCCTGCCACAGTCCCAGCTAGCAGCAGCATCCAAACAGCTTGCAAGTCCCGGCTTTACAATACTTTTCTGCTGGCTCAAGGAAATGCAATAGTGCCAGTGCCTCCTATATCAGTTGCAGATTTCCCCACAGATTCTAATTGTTCATATTTATATTACTTCAGATTCTTCTCTGTTTAATGCAGGTATCTCAACAGACGTTATAAAAAATAAGCCCCTTCAGAGGGGCTGACTCAAAGACCAAATTTTTTAAACGCATATAGATGACTTGAGAATACTGGAAGTTGGGGTCTAACCTGAATATCTAACTGTCAAAATACACGTGCAAGCACTTCTTTCCAGGCACCTGAAAAAGACAGTTGAGTAAAAACTGCTTGTACCAAATCATGTAATGAATTCAAGAACAAAACCTGGATTTTCTGAGCTGTCTTTCTTTTTTGTCTGCAGAAGAAAATCAGCTTAGACTAGACACTCGAAGAAAACTAGCATTACATGAGATGAATACCACAGCAAATCTTCCACCACTTGACCACTTCCACCACTTTTAATTGTCTATCTTTGGCTAAGTTTTGTCATACTGAGTGTTGTTGTACTGCGGGTRCATATGTATGTGTCAGCATTACCTGCCTTTCTTTGGAGTTCGTTCTTCAGAAAACAGAAACTTGACAATGCTCATCAGCTAATGAGATATTTTGAAAACAATTAACTAAACTGAAAATAAGTGAATTACTGGTAACACAATACAGAAAAATAGCAACAGTATTTTCTACTGTTACAACAAGACTCTTAGAGCGTTTTGTAAAAAGAGATATACTCTTTTATTAAAAACCTTGCTCCACGGGTAGTTCCCAGGAAATCAAGATACCTATTAGTAAAATAATATATTACTCAATTACCAACCCTGTGACATAATTATCATCAATTCTACTCACAAATGGGGAAATAAGTACATAGAGTTTAAATTATTTGTGTAAGATCCCACTGAAAATGAGCGGCAGAGCTGGAAACAGAATGCCAAAAYCTTTGCTGCCATCCACTTGCTGTAAACACTTCAGCCCTACTTGTGCTATACAATGGAAAATAATACACAGCATACAGACAACTTTCTAGCATTTTTAAGGGTTTTCTATTCATTAGAACTTCCTCGTCAAAATGTTTAAATAATAAATAATTTTTTTAAAAAGACTTTTTAGATCAGCATGAATAGCTGCAATGTGTTCTTTATATCTAGGAAGATTAAGACCTTCTTGACTGTACCTAGCTATATTACATTCAAACCTAAGTTCCTGGAACAGAAAGCTGATAGTAAAAACAGACATCAGAGATTTGCAAACAAGAGGCTAAGATATATATACATGCACATACACTCACAACATTATTTCTGTAAGTTAATTTTGTTGTGAACTTGAATGTTTTTCCTAAATTTATGCCATCCGATTTTGTTATGAAAGACAGTAGGAAAGAAGATCGGCATGGCAGAAGCAGAAAAGTTGACAAATATAGTGTGGGGGGCTAATTGTAAAAATAGAAATGATATGCTGTCCTACTCAGAACCTCTGTCAAGATTTTTATTTTATTTACTTGTTTTAAGGTAAAATTGCAAATGTTATGCTTTGTATCCACTCTCTGCCTTCAACCTCTTTTCCCCCAAATTATATGAGAACTTTTATCAAGCAAATAATTAAAGATAGTAAATCTTTATTCTTAATTGCAGCTCATATTGGAAAGAAAAGTTTTCTTACCTTTTTACTACATTTGCTGAAATCTGACAGTGTCATCCCCTCAGTCATTTCAGTCAGCTACTCTTTTATTATATAGAATGCAAGTAATAATGAAACTGTGCTGCTCTCCTTGCTTTCACTCTATATAATGTCTATATTTATATGCTTATGCTTCTATTTGATTCTATATTTATCTGCTTTATCTGCCTACAGTGCATCTGTTTCTCATACACACAGACATATATACACATACTCATGCATGCGTGTGCACACAAATATACAGACATATATAAACACACATATGGGTATACCCAAGAATATACATACTTACAGTAGGCTCCTGTTCAACAGCAAGATTTGTATAAATATAAACATGTGCAATATGCACTATATAAACGAAGACACATACACAAAGAAGAACATAAACAGTTACGTGAATACGCCTTGCTGGCTTTAGGAAGGTTTATTATTCAGTGGGCTACCTAGTCAAGAGGATTGCATACAACCGTTTCCTTGACATTACGCCGTTGCTGTAGCTTTACAAGCCGGAACAATGCTGGGAGCACTTGGACACAGTAAGCACTTTCAGCCACCYGTATTTTTACTGTAATTTTGTCTGGAGTTTTTCTGTGCTAGCTTACTTGGCACAGCTGTGAAACCGCTGCCATCCTGTCTGTAGACTGATTCCCTGTTGGCACCACTAGCAGTTTCCCTCAGGCTATTCATTAAAAAGGCCAGAGTTAAGCGACTCTGTGCCAGTTGAGGGGACCATGCCCTAGAAGCAGAGAACAGGACGTGACTCCAGATCCAGGTCAATCTGGTAATTTCAAGAGAAGATGTTAATAGCGTATTTCCCTAGGCCTTAACAGTAAACAGCATTTTCCCAAAAAAGAAATTACCGAGGATAAATGGGGGTAATATCTACCACATTAGTTAAAACTAGCATGCCACATGTCCCCTCACGCAGTTCTAGGTATTCTGTCCCATCACTCCCATTAGAGTTAGGTCTCTCCCAAACTTTTTCTTGCCAGCTAAGCTTCTGTTAAGTCTAGCAAAACTGCAAAAGGAGATGACTTAAGTCTGAGAAACTAAGATAATCTGTGATGCTGAAATGTGATAAAGCCTCTGTTAGGCCAGTTATGAAAACAAATGATAGCTTCTCCACTAGAAGATCTTTCTGTCTTAATCCAGCACATTATTCATTCATACCCTACAATCTCGAAGGGGATGTTGGAGGGGAGATTCCACACGGTAACAGAAAAGCTAAACAACAAAGTCACTGGTCAATTCTTTCCATGTCCCTCACTGCAGAAACTATATTTTGGCTTCCCAATAGCTCATAAGACAGTGAAAATGAACTGTCAATTCAATACACAGCCTCTGGGCTTTTCCAAAGGAGCTGGAATCCCTGAGCCAGAAACTCTCTCTTTGAATAGATCCAAAAGCTATTGGATATATGGGCTAAAGGCAGTAGGATAAAAATAGAAAGAATTTTTTGGTGTATCAAGGGCAGCTGTGAAAGACAGCCTTACCTATAACCTGTACTTGTAAGCCTTCAAACTGGCCCTGCAAAATATCTTGTCTTTTTACAGGAGTAAAAAATTATAAGCAGTCGACAAAAACCTACTCTGAAATCTAACTAGTAAGGATATTAACCGGTAACTTATTTGACAAACCAATGATTAGGATATATTTAGGAAACTTGAAAAAGTTGTGAAGCATAACTCAAAATTTAGAAAAAAGCTCTCTTACAAATACTTTTGATGTCAAGTTTGTGTTGGATAACTAAAACAGAAATACTACTTCTTAAGTCAAAGACTTTTAGATAATTATTTTTTCATTTGCGCAGTTATACCGGAGAACTGCTCCTGAAGTAATTTCATGCTTACCTAGTGTTGGATGCTCCATCTGAAAGGGTTTTCTACAGACAAAATGGCATTTAAATATATCATGTATATCCTTTCCATGTAGAAAGATTTTCTACATATCTCCATTTCATTTCTTTTTCTCTTCTATTCCCATTTCTTGATCATTATACTCAATTGCAGCTGTTCAGAAAAACTCCATTCGTTACTCACTGTTAAAGTTACCCTGACCTACTGATGACCGACACAACCATTTTAAAATTCTGAAAGTATCATACAAGCCTCTTTTTTTTTACTGTTCAACACAACCTACATAGTATAACATGAGATTCATAGTACTTGAAAAGTTTCACCACCTAGAAATAAAAAATGTATTTGAAAGAGAAGAGGGGAAAGGGCTTTCTGTTAACTTCTGCATTACCTTAGCATCATCAGTCTGGTAAGGTCTAGTATGAAAATACAACCATATGGCTAAAAATAACAGTTTTTTGATAATGTAATGTCTGTACATATATGCTATCTTTAGCAGTGACCATTTAACAACCAGCCTATTCATTTTATTCTCAGCAGGGTATTTTTACAGCTTTCGTATGTTTAAGACCCTACAATGCACCTTCATATGTATAGGAAACCATTTAAGTAAGCATTTCTTGGATTTATAAAAGTGCAAACGCCTACCTCGTTTGTTCTGCATTCTTTGGATTTCTGTATGTAGAATGTAAAGGAGATCTATTTAATGCAAACTCTCTTCTTTCTTATGAAAAAGTGGTCAGTATTACCAAAGTTTAGGAAATGCATCTACCTTTCTTTGTACACAATGCGCTGAAAAAATATTGCCTGTGACAAATGTCTAATACGTCTTATATTGCTTGAAGAGGAAGAGCTATGTTAATAGATAAATACCTCTCAATTCTCGGCACGTTGTCTGGAAATATATCTTAATATCTGATAAACATCTATCTCTCCCTAGGAATTCTTCAATTAGATTTACTGATACCTATGCTCTTAAACATAATACACTATTTCTTGGAGAAGACTTAATGCTGTCAGATTAGATAAAGCAACTCTCTACTTCCAAAAGAATTAAAATCTAAAATGTCAAGTCCTATCCTTGTTTGAACAAAAAAGGCAGGCCATTTTATGCTGATGCAACTGTATGGGTTTTTAACTCCATCTTATATAACTATATCCATGCATGAAGTTGATCTAGTATAATTATTTCAGTAAAAACATCAATCCTCTTAATCAGGACAATTATATTAGTATAAAATCTATGTCCATACTAGGCTTTGTAGATGCCCAAGACCTGCTAAGACCAAATTGTAAAGACCAGATGTCCATTCCAATATCTGTAATTCCGGATTAATTTCAATGAGGCTGAAACAGTCCAAAATACATCATACTTATGGTAAGTGGAACATCTGGACCAAGCACTAATGTGAAAAATCAAAATTTCAGAGACCAACAATGCTCATTTAAAGATTAAATATACCAAAATATTTGTACAATTTATCCATAGACAGTTGAAAAATGATAAAAAGGAATTCTTTTGTCAGGTTTACAGGAAGAATTTCAAAGAATGACACGCACATTGTAAACCAATAAAGTTTCTTTAGCAGCTGTTCTTAGAAAAGGGACTGAAATCTCATCAGTAACCACTGATCGATTGTGCTTCCAAAGAAACAAAAACTTGCATGTATGACTTGGCGCTGTTAGCCTGTTTCTAGGCAATAGAAGCTTTCTTATATGTCCAACAAACATTTTTTAAAAACTGTACGCTTTCTGAAATATGCCATTCCACCAATGCCCCAACATTGTGCCTATAACTGTAACAGAAGAAAAAAAGTGTCATTTAGAAAAGTCAGTATCAGGAAAAATCTGCGGTAAAAAAGAAAGGATGCTGTAGGAATGTCTTGCTTAGCACAATGCATAGAGTTTTTCTTTTTTTTTTTTTTTGAAGAAAAAAGTACTGTAGATGACTTAAGAACAAAATGCACTATTGAAACTGAGATATCAACAGATGAATTTCAAAACGTTACAAAAGACCTTCCAAATGGCAATGTGCCAGGGCTTGAGCACCGAGTTGGATACATCTTTTCAGGAGCTCCCACTTCTTTATAACCCTCAATTGTTCCATCATTCTCAGAATAAAGAAAAAAGCCTTATTCCTGTTCGGAAGCCAGCAGAAACAGATGCTAAACAAAAGGCAGAAAAAAGTTTATTTCGTAGATCATCTTCACTAAAATAATTACCTCAAAAAACAAAATGCTGGCAAAAAAGCTTAGGAAACTGACTTAGTCCTATCGTTGTTAACTTAAACTGACCAACCCAGCTTTACTTCAGAAATATTATAAATCACCTGCCTCCTTACACAATGAAAGAAAAGTATCCTCCTCCTTAAAGTAACCATTGAAAAAAATATTGAGCAGGGTTTTTGTGAATCATTATCTTGGGAAGTTATCTTGAAGGCTCGGTGGGATCTTATCAACATGTATAAATCCATACTGTGTGGAAAAATAAAGAAGACAGAGGCAGATTCTTCCCAGTGTTATCCAGTGACAGAACAAGAGGCATTGGACACAGATTGAAAGGCAATTCCATTTAAACRTAAGAAAAACCTTTTGAGTGTAAGAGCGGTCAGGCACTGAACAGGTTGCCCAGAGAGGTTGTGGAGTCTCCATCTGTGGAGATATTCAAAACCCGCCTGGATGCAATCCTGAGCAACTTGCTCCAGCTGATGCTGCTTTGAGCAGGAGATTTGGACTAAAGGAGCTCCACAGCCCCTGAGCAACCTCCATGACTCTGTGAAATTTTGTTTTCAGACATTAATTTGGAAGCTACAWCAAACTATACTGAAATACTTCCTTGTGCACAGCTTTATTTGCCTTGGTTTTGCTCAGAAACTCCAAGTCCTGTAAGATTAATGAAAAAAATCTGCAGAAGTATCAGTATGCTTTTATAGGGTCTTAAGGAGCAGCAAAAGACACATCCTTTATGATATACGTTGTTTAAGACAGCTGCTGGAGACTGAACGCTCAGGTCCCCATAATCAATATACTATCAGATCTCCCTATSTCTACATGGTACCTTACCTTATATTGCTGAAATCAAATCTTCATTCTGTATTTTAATAAAGCCTACATAAACTCTCACCTATCTGATTTTTTTGTAAATACATTCARGAAAGAAAGAGTGATCTTCAGTATCCATTCAACTAGATATATTTTTCTAGGCTAATAGTCTTTAGAAATTCCAATACATGAATGAACAGATCCCATCCAACTGATTTACATCATTAATGCTAATCTGCAAGGCCTCTTACCTACCTTAAATTACATTTCTAAGATGCAAGATTATTTACAAGTCAATATAAAGCAATGAAAAAAATCCTAAAAGTCTTTCCATTATTTATATCTGTTCAGCACATTTAAGAACTAGAAAAAGTCACAGCAATTTCAGATAGCACAGAAATAGATGAAGCAATCTGCTGAGGCTTCAAAACCAGAAGAAAGGAAGCAGCGAACTACTCCAACTAGAAAAACAAAAACTAGGCAGGCACAACTGGAGAACATAGAACTACCTATAGTCAGAATTAAAGTCAGTCATTCATGGCAAAGCATTGAAGAGGAATACAGTAAAGGCCAGTTCCCTCTCTCACTCAAGCCCTCTGACATCCTCACACATATGGGGAAAAGCACTAATAGGCAAATATGAAAACAGAATCAGAAACCTTAGGCTTTTTACCATCTAAGAAATGTTAATTTTAAAACATGGAATACTCAGGCTATCAGTATTTGGAAGCTTTAACTAGGAGACAGTATAGAATTGCAGCAGATCAGAATTAAAATTAATTTACCTTCTTGGGATTTCTGTACGTAACTACAAGTGAGAATCTTTTCTGATGTGATTACTAAAGGATACACTCTACAACAAATGATTCGAAGAAGTTCTAGGACAGCACTGAAACTTAAACAGCTTCTCATCTTTATTGTCCAGATTCTATCTTATGAAGAATTTGCGTTTGGACTTTCTATCTTCTACCCTGRATGCAGAACCTTTAAATTCCTTACATGACCTAATGATCATACTGATTAATTATGTATTAATTTTTACAAATGATTTATAAGTGTGTCATCAATGTAAGTGTAACTGGATAAACAAAGCAAGAAGAACTTGAAAGGAAACTTCCATTTTGAGCACCTATAAACAAATATAATATTTAAAGGTGCAGAGATGTGAGTAATATTCTTCTGTTTTCAGAAGGATGAATCCTTCAGATGGTGATCCAAATCTTAACTCTCCTTCCTGCATAGTATCTGCAAAAATCTCAAAACATCCAGGAAAACTAAGCAAATTGCACCTATGGTGACATACGCACTATCAATGCCCACAGTATCAGTAGGGAGCTTGTATGGCTTCAGATTTTTAACAACTTGCAGTAAACTCCATCCCTAAGGAACACCAGGGAGTATGTAAGTAGGTGGAACTTGGGAATCTCATTAGGGAACTTAATACTAATAAACTAATGAATGGATCACAATTATTAACATTTGCAAGTTTTACCTATGTGACAATTATATTATTGACTGTACTTGTCACTTATGAGTAGCTTTACTTGGGGCAGTCTTAAATTATCAATCCTGCTGTTAAATGACCTCACATTTTATTGAGAGCAGAATCTGGCCCTGAATGTCACGTTAGTGAGAACACAACATGATATGGAAATCTCTTGCGAGAAGGCACTGCAGAACTTCATGGCACATCAACAAACCTTTTCTGATTGTGGTAAGGCTTCTACTTCATTGACATACACTAAATAGCACAGCCAGCTACTGGTCCTCACTGTCTTCTTTTCAAWAGGAGTTTCCTGGTGACAACAAATTGCCACCCAAGAAGTTAACTACTGTCAGGAAGTTCACTAGAGGAAAAGAAACACATTAGATACTACCTGTATTAAAATATAAAGAATGAGGCTTATACCTCTGTGTAATGCTAATAACTTTGAAACCAGAATGTAACACTGATGATTCTATTCCTGGTTTATGTTTCTGCATAAATCATCGTTCTGCTATAATAATAGCATCATATATTGACTGTTATCAGTAGAAAGTACCAAGATTATCATGCTCCAACATASAGTCTGTGTTATAGGTCTATTAGGAGAATGAGATTGTCTCTCTTTATTATTTAGTAGCCCCTAATTGCATCATTCTAGGCAGCCAAGTGAACTATGCTATATCAGATCCGAACACAATTTTCTATCCAACACCAGTGACTGAATCGATGGGCTGCAGTTCCACAGATTCTCCCAAAAGCACAACTACCAAGCATGATTTTGCAGCATGATGGTTATGCGCAAGAAAATATGGATAACACATCTGGGCTGGGAAACATTGTTAGGTGAATACACTGCCCCATGTCAGCTGTGACCACGTCAGAGTAGTACATCAGGAACACATTATGGTTCTGATGGGAGGATAAGTGAATACAGAAACATATTACACTGAGTGCAGGAAAAATCTAAGGGCATCGTAGAGAAGCTAGAGAGAGTGATTATATAGGCTCAGGGGGATACCAGCAATTATGAAAAGGACATTGCCAGCCACAACTGAAAAGCAAAGAACAAAGCCAACAATATGGTATTAATCACATGCCTTGTCTGCATATGATGCCAAACTATTCAAAGCACAGAATGTTCTTTATTCACCTCACTTTATATTGCTGAATGAATGTAGCATTTACGAAAATGAGAGATTAAAAACATTGATATTAACCAACCTTTGGGCCAAATCCTACTTATCTTATTGATGCAAGTAGTTCCACTGATTTTAATGGATGTAATTACTATTGACTTCAATAGAGCTACTCACAAAGTTAGGAGGGCAGGATGTGGCTCATTGCATAAGCAAGCTTCCTTACTACCATGAATGGTGCCAACTCATCATTTCTGATGCAACCCTCCCTGCTTTTCCAGTAACGGATCCCTTGAGCAAAGGCTGCTGTACACACACCAAATTCTGTGATACTTTTGAGATGAGTACAGTATTAACTAGAATGAAATAATCACATTTATTTTTACTCACCTCTTCAGAAGCAACTGACCAGAAACTTTTGACACCTAGAATTTTACAGCATGGTTTTATTGTTCAATTCTCCCATTCCTTATGAATGAAACATCTAGGAGGGACTAGAATTAAGCTTCTGCAAAGGTTGCCCATCTTCAGATGACTACCATGCATTTGAAAAGGATGGTACAACTAAACCGATTTAAAATAAGTCTCCCAGGCTAGGTTTCTAGCATTGCTTAAGCTCTGCTGAATTAGATTAGACTCATCCCATTCTCTACTTCCAGATTTAAATGCAGGGTCTCATTTATCATCAGATCTATTTTCTTGTGCAGTATCCCTTAGAACCATGCCCAAATGGAGGAGATTTGAGAGAGGAAARCATAGAATGCAATAAACAACATGAGGGGGAAATGAGAAGGAAATAACATTATTTTTTGACATAAGAGAGATGCAAGGACACTGCCTTTCAGGATCTCAATCACTGTTCTTCAGCCATAGTGCTTCAATGCCACAGAGGCAGGTRCTGTTGAACATGCAAGATGGCAAGGCACACATGCAAAAGAGAGGAAGGCAGAAGTCTGGAACTCTTTTTTTAGTGACTTCTAATTGAAGAGGCAGCAAACCAGTGTTTCAAGGCAGTAAAGCCCACTGGAATAAACTTTAACCCAAGAATGTCTTTCTGCAATTCCACTTGCTACAACATATTCTAAATAGCCATTTGTAACAGGGTCTATTTCTAATCTCTTCCCTATTTCATTGTAAAATTTAAGATAACTCCATGAATCTCAAATTCCTTTGTGGACAGCTGAKATAAGAACCAGTTTCAAGATGTTCTGCTGCATGGTTCCTCCTTCTCTCAGTGAAAGGGTTTTTCACTGCCCTATGAAACCTCACATTGGCACCTGAATGAATTATAGATTCAAAACTAACACAGATCCACATATTCAAAGACAAAGATTCCAGACACTTAAAAATATAAAAACAGAAACAAATTCCACAGCCTTTCTTATAGAGCAGATTTTTGCATGTATAACATTACAAAATTCTTATTCATTTTGTAGAAATAATATGACTGGGCTTAGATTCTGTTATGTGCACACTTTTAAAATGACAATTATCACAAGCACACAGAATAATGGTTAATATTTCAGATTTTAAAATACAGTGGAGCCTCAATTTCCAAATTTAGTGAACCTAGACAAGGTTTTGCCCCTTGTCATTTATTAATTAAATGGTAAATTGCTTCTATTACTAATTATTTCCACAGATCCATGGGCATGCAGGGCATTTTGGTTACTGGTAAATGCGATTATCAAGCTGGATTCAGTGTTCTTCCCATGTTCTTCAGATAATTGAGATTCTGATGTACTCTGAAAACCATTAAAAACATTTTTTTWAAATGTATTACTGGGAGAGCTTCCAGGTCTTGTAGGTCCTCTGGGGTAGAGGCATCCCCAAGACTGTGGGAAGCAGGACTCTTGACAAGCCAAAAGACAGGAAAGTATGTCAGCCAATACGTAAAACAAAAGCAAAACTATTTCCTGAGCACAGTCTGACAATTTCTAATCCCAGCAGTATAGTAGTTTGAATAAGTGACTGACGGTCTCAATAGGATGCTAGCAAGTGAGGTATTACATAGAACTCGCTCTTTTTCGAGGCTTGCCTCTATTCAGAGGAACAGAAGTTTAGCTTCACAAGGGTCTGAAAAATGCCTTAGACTACAGCGATCCTACAAGGGAGGACTTGCCCTACCTAGAATGAAGCAGACCGGACTTGAAAAGGCTATGGCAGAGCTTTTAAGACTGAGAAATACAACATGTACAGAACCATATGCAGGTCAGAATGAGGCACCTTCTATGGCTGAAGCCATGAGAACTCTGTATCTCTGTAACAAAGAACAGGACATAAAATTCAGGTATGAAATAGCAAGTAGGAAATAGAACTGTCTCAGAGACAAACACATCAGCACTTCYGTACAAAATCTAAAGTCTAAGGAGTAACATAAGAGGACTGTAATGCCTATTTTTCAAAGATGACTCTTACATAAGACACAACCTCAACAGTTAGAGAGGATGATACTGGAATGCTAAGGTACATTTCATTAAAATGAAAGAGTGGAATGCACAGGTGAGAGAGTGATGCTGTGAATTAAAGCACATTTAAATAAAATGACTAAGTTAGGTGCATTAAGAGGTGCCATAAAATCTCCTTGGATTTTAATTCCAGCCTGAAAAGAAAGAAACTAGCATCAGACTTACAGTGTTCAGTATCCTACCAAAATGCTGACATTGATCATGAAATGCTAAAGGAAGATTTGAGAGTCAGCAAAGCAGAAAACACAAAAGGAGATTAGGGACAGGTAAACTAGGTAGATGTTCTAGCAGTGCAAGACAGAGTCATCATAAATGACTGCTTCTTCACGCAGCCAGTCAGAAGGCCTACGAAAGAAAGAGCAACTTTGATTCAGTGTTAAGAAGGACACTAAATCTGCTTTAACATGTGTAAATGAGCCACTTAGTAATAATGATCATAATGCATGTAAATTCAGCTCTCTATAAGGCTGAAAAAAATAACACTGCCACTACAAATAACAAATCCCCTACAGTAATACGTAACTTCAGAAAAAAGAAGTGTTTAAAATAAAGAACCTAATAAAAGGAAATTAAAAAGGAGAAGGCAAGGGTAAAATGGTTTTAGCTGTTACTGTTAGAAGGTATGTTATCGGAGATTCAGGTCTCTGTTAAGTAACAGGAAAGCCTGTCCTTAGCATAGCTGTAATAATCCTGATCCCCAGTTGTCTGCCTCAATCATTTTGAGAAATATCTCAGCAGTTTTCTAGCAGGCACGGCAAATTACAGCCTGAGGTAGTAAGGAAACCAGAAACAGTTATGATTTACCTGAATATGCTTGGTTGTAAACTGCCATAATTCAGTGGTCACTTCAGATGAATATTCCTTGAAAGGGGGCAAAAGTCTCCAGGAGAGAAGCATGATACACCTTTAGATGCAGGAACCTTTACAGTTGTCTTAAGGTAATTAATTTCTGCTCATCACATGGAACACACAAAATAAATATATAACCACTTGTGGAAAAAAGAAAAGGTCTAATAGGATTTTAAAATGTGAGACAAGTAAAGTGGTTTACTAGACATAAGACACATCATGAAAAAAAGGAAGTCATATCTAAATGCAGAAAGTAGAAAAGGATGCATGTTTTAATAAATTTTTAAATAAACTAAGTGTAGACTCTAGCAAGCCCATGAGACTGTTGAGGAACAACTTTTAAAAGTCATAAAGAAATTTTCTGAAGGTATTGGGAATAACATCTTATATAGAACCTATGAGACTAACCAATGAGGTGCAAAAAAACCAAATTAATTATTTTTATGTATATATAGAGAAGTTTAGAAAGTTTTGCAAGTAAAAGCCTTTCCCTGGGAGGACAAGTCTGAGAAAACACCTCAAACTAAACTGTAACTGAATTGAAAATAAATCAATAAAATGTGTAACGAAAACAATAAATGTGCTCATCTAGCAGTTATAAAGGAACTCAGACATAAAAGAGCTTAACTAATAACTCTTGCACATAATCAGGATGGGTAACTAAAGAACAGAAAGTGGCAATACTAAAAAGGGGTTTCTGGAAGACCCAGGTAGACCAGTAGATCTATATTCTATGCCATAAAAACTGGTAGAAAATACAGTAAACAATAATAGACACTTGGGTCTATTCCTCTAAGAGGGAAGACTCAATCTGACCTTTTTGCAGAGGSAAGTCTTGCTTCACATTTCAATTAGAGTTCTCAGAAGTAGTCAATGTAGTATATGCATGACAGTGATTCAACTAGTACTACCTGCTAAAGAAAGACCCTCACCAAAGACTCACAAAGAAAGAAAGACATGATAACATAAGAGAGAAAGTCCACTCAGATTAATAAGTGGCTCAAAGATGTCCAATAAATAGGAGGAGCACGTGGCTTCTATAATGGAAGAGGAATATTACTGGAGTCCCACAGAAGTTTGTGTTGAAATCCATACTGTTCAACATGTTCATAAATGACAGGGGAAAGTAGGGGATTAGTGATGTTACACACATAGTACTAAGCACATAGTACCAAGTAATCAAGTGTAATAAAAAAGAAACCCAAGATGTTGTAAGAAGATCCAATACCACTGAGTGACTACACAATAAAATGAAAAATTAAATATAATGTTGATGATGCACAGTAATGCTCATGGGGAAAATGACACTAAATATCCATACAACATGACAGGAACTGAATTAGCTATTACAACATAGGAAAGAGGGCATGGAATCCTTGTGAATATACCTAGGAAGGCATCAGCTCGATAGTCAGCATTGATCAAAAAGAAAAGTTGGGAATTATTAAGAAAGAAAAAGAGAAGTAAAAATATAATTATACCCTTATAATAAATCCATGGTAAACTCAAATACTGAATACTATATGCTCTCAATACCAAACAGGATATAGAAAGCCTAAAAACATGCAGAAAAGAGCAAAAAGGATATTCAAAGTACAAGATAAATTCTCTACAAGGAGACATTAAAGAAGAGTAGGGTGCTTTGGCCTAGACTGAGGGGAATTTGAAGTTCTATAAAATCGTAACATAACAAACAAGAACGAGGTGAACTGTTAATAATTGCTCCCTATTTCTCATTAAATATTTCTAGGAAGCATCCAAAGAAGTTAACAAGCATCAGGTTCAAAGTAAATAAAAATAAGTATTTTTTCACACAATGTGTAATTAAATTGTGGAATTCACTAGCACAGGATATTTTTGATGCCAAATGTATAAATGGTTTCAAAAAGCAATTGGGCAAATTCACAAAAGAAAGGTCTACCAGGGGCTATTAAACACAATGATCCATAAGCAGAAAACATTACCCTACACTAAGAAATAGGCAAACTCATCTGCACATCTCTGAATAGCACAATGAACCACTCCGACATGTGCATCAAAGCTAAGCTTCAACATAGCCAGCACATAGATCACAGAGACTCTGTCTTTAAAATGAATTTATGGAGGACATGGATTATGGCTGCAACTGATGATTTAATATTGCACTGTCAACACACTAGATATTGAATAATATCCATCCTCAGGTACAGCTATAGTTGCACTCTCCCTTAAGGACAAAGAGTTGAGGTATACGAATGAAACAGAGAAATGTGTGGAGAATCAGGTGTACTTCCAGGAGACTCGCGATATAAATAATGCAMCTTTTGCTAATCGCTAGGATTTCAACAGGTGGTGTTCACCCCTGCGATGAAAACCATCTACCTTGTTTTGTTACCTGTAACGCTCCTTTGGTTCTAATGGGTGCTGAACATTCATACCGTGGAGTGATTTCAGTAAGAGCTGCATTCAGTCTACTATGCACGTTACACCCAAAAATGCCTTTTTAAAAACTAAGTAAAAACATTAAGGTCACAAAGCAAAGCACTCAAAAGTATGAAAATATCAAAATGAAGTCTGTCACAACAGCTGTAGTGTTACAATACAATCTTCCATGTTATGATTGTATATTATGTGCTCTCTATAATGGATAGCATCCAGGGAATGAGACTAACTCAAATATTCTTTTTTTATCCTCTCTGTTCAGTGTGTGGCCCCAAGCCTTGTTTACTGAGTGGCATCCAAGTCTTGCATGAAATAAGATTTTTTTTTGTTTCTGGCTTTTCTGTGGTACTCATCACTATAGTGACTGAATATCTCAAAAATCTTGGTGAATTAATCCTCACAAAGTACCCTCAGATGTCTGGAATGATTTTAATCCCTCATTGAACAAAACTGTAAGAGAAATTATGTGACTTTTGCCTGGCCACACAGGAAGTCAATACCAAAGGCAGGAAGAGCATATAGATCTTCTCATTTTAATGGGTGCTGAGCATCTCCCGATCTCATTCTATAGCATGAGTCATCGCACTCCTCCTCTTCTTCCAGCAGCCCACACTTCATYTATAGTATAAAAATTCTCCAAACAGGGGAGAGATACCATGGACAGGGATCTCATTCCCACCACATCATATATCTAATATTGTGAATTGAGAAAAGCAGCTCTAAGGATTAATCATTGCTTGGTTTGCAAAGCCCTTGGATGGAAAGACTCAGATCATCAGCACAATGAAGGGAAGAAGTTATRGTATTTCTTATTACCATTTTTGCATAAATTTCTGCTTTTGATTTGCCTTCTCTAGGACTTTTGCTAGTACAGGATATTTTATATTTTATTTTTCTAAGAAGTCTCAAGTAGGGGCAGTCGTATAGATATAAGAAATAAATGACTGACGTAGGTTGTTTCTGTAATATTTAGAATTACAATTTATAGTTGTGATGTCATTCATAACTATGAATTGCAACTTTACAGAACACTTTCTGTACACAGCACTTGTGCTCTGAGGACATAAAGACACATAAAAAATAATACTAACTCATCGCCACTTAAAGGGTCTGTCTCACACTTACCAAAGCCAAGAAACTGAGAGTAAAGCTCAGTCTGTGCTCTTCTATTGTGCTTCCTATTGTGCCTGCATATTGCAGCATTTGTGGCCTGTAAGATCACCCACTGCAGGAACGACTTGCAGTTCTCTGTGACAATAGGGTGAGCCGGGGACAGACTGGCAATCTTTGGAAATGAATTTCCTGCCCTTTGTGGGTTTCAGTTAGACTCTTAGCATTATTTGAACTTCTGTGGTTTAATTGTCTTTGTTATTGCTTTAATTCTAATGGTGGAAAACAGGAGAAGAGACAGCATCCCTCTGGAGGCAGTGAATCTCTGTATCTGGACAGTAAATGGCCATGGTTTTTCTTTCTGGTATTTTAAGATACACCAGTGAACAAAGAGAGGACCTGGAAGTTCTGAATAATGGTAAAGGGATGTAGAGCTTCTCAGTTCCTGGTAAATACCCCAGAAGCCTTTAGTATCTGCTTTTGTTTTATGGCCTTCTGAACTAATTTCTTCCCATTAGCCTTCGATCCTATTATAGGCTAAGAAACTGCTCAGTGACATTCTCCTATTAAGCACTGAAAAAGAAACAGGGTAGAGGATAGCTATCACTGCAGTAGCAGTATTGACTCCAGAAGACACATATGAAAGAAAGCTTCTTTCCAGTCTGAGAATTAARTATTTGTCTCATTTGACTATTATGGTTTGTAGTGACTGTGCCCATGTTTTTCAGAGAAAATGATCTCTTAATTACTTTAGGGAGCATCAGAAGTCCTTGGAGAACATACCAGAAGAAATCTGGTCCTAAGTTCTGAATTTGTGGAATTATAGTAGACTGCCCTTCTCTCTCCCCACTTCCAGTATCTGTGGGCCAAATCCACCGCCTTTAAGATGAAGAGAAGAGAAGAGAAGAGAAGAGAAGAGAAGAGAAGAGAAGAGAAGAGAAGAGAAGAGAAGAGAA